>NC_136522.1:17212014-17612014 GCF_053919585.1 Euprymna scolopes | reverse complement strand
TTATTTAAGGCAAGATTTAAGGCAAAATAAAGTCTTAAACTTATTTAAGGCAAGATTTAAGGCAAAATAAAGTCTTAAACTTATTTAAGGCAAAATGTAAGGCAAAATAAAGTCTTAAACTTATTTAAGGCAAGATTTAAGGCAAAATAAAGTCTTAAACTTATTTAAGGCAAAATTTAAGACAAAATAAAGTCTTAAACTTATTTAAGGCAAGATTTAAGGCAAAATAAAGTCTTAAACTTATTTAAGGCATCTCGTATCACCTGCAAAGTCTGCGATTCCAATGCATCACTAAAACATGCAGCCAAGCACATGTTTACAATAAATGACCTTGGTAAAAAACAAAAAAACAATCAAGATAATTACTTACTTTCCAATCTTTGTACAAGGCCTTTGTTTTTGGATGCCGTTTCGACTGGAATATGAAGACCTTCTCTTGGAATGTAGAGAACGGTTTTCCCTTCCATTTTCCACCAGGTGTCAGTGAGGGTGCCCAAAAACTTGTGCAGTTGTGCTGAGAAGTCGTTCTTGATGCCTTGATGATGATTGGTTGAGGAAAAAGAAATGAAGAAGTTGGTGGTGGAAGGAGGAAGAAAGAGAAAGAGAGGAGAGGACGAAAGAGAGCGTTGTTGGTTGTTTTGTTTTATGGCATATCAACCCTTTCCGCGTTATTTATTTTTTGAAAAAAGTTACTGTGCTTACAAGTTCTTTATATCTTCAAATATTTATTCATGGTGTTTGGTTTGGTTTGGTTGTTTTGTTTTATGCCATATCAACTAGTGATGGAACGATTCCAATATTTTTCCCGATTCCGATACAATTACCGATTCTGTGCTAAATTCCCGATTCCGATACAATTACCGATTCTGATTCCGATTCTTTATAAATCTCTAATTATTTAACTATAGAGTTGTTATTTTTAACGATTTTCGTAAAAACAGACATGTTAAATATGCAGATATTTTCCTAAACGCCAAAATACACTTGTGGAGGATGATCTATCGCTTTTAGCTTTACTGATAATTTAAAATCAATAAATATTTATTAATTTTATCATTATTACCAAAAGTGGA
Organism: Euprymna scolopes; assembly: GCF_053919585.1. Taxonomy (NCBI): domain Eukaryota; kingdom Metazoa; phylum Mollusca; class Cephalopoda; order Sepiida; family Sepiolidae; genus Euprymna; species Euprymna scolopes. The sequence continues at coordinate 17,610,941 of NC_136522.1, read as the reverse complement.
AGATTTTATTTTAAATAAAATCAAATAAAAAACACCATTAAAAGAATCGTTTTGGCATCGAAAAATAGGAATCAATTTTTCCGATTCCGATACAGATTCCGATACCCCCTAATCTTCCGATTTTTCTGATTCCCGATTCCAATTCCGATGGATCGTCCCAACACTAATATCAACCGTTTTTGTGATATTTATTTAATGCCGAATCCAGTAATTTTGGTAAACATTTTTTATGTTTCAAGATTTTCAAATATCTTATTCATCGTTTTTGGTTTGATTGTTTTGTTGAGGAAAAAATGGTTTGTTTTTTGCTTTGCAGAACATGATTGAGTTTTGCAAAGGAAAGAAGGAAAAAACATTAATATCAATGTTTGTTGCTTTTTAGGTCAGAAAGCTAGTATCTTCAGACAAACTGATCGTGTAGTACTAGAAGAGACGGTAAAAGGAGAGAGAAAGAGGGAGAGAAATAAGGAGAGAAAGATGAAGAGGCGGAGAAAGAAAGAATAACTTTTCAACCATTATAAGGTCATCCCAGGTCAATGAGAAAGAGAGGGCGAACGAAAGAGAAGGGAAAGCATCGGGATTTTATTTTTACTACACATCAACTATATTTTGTGACATAATTTTGTGCCAAAGGGTCAAGGTGCCGAGAAAGCCATTCTTAACACAGAAGGGTGAGCTTTCACATTATACGAGAGGAAGATAATAATTAATCAGAAAGAGTCAGAGTGATTAAATCCAATGAAATAAAAAGAGACAACTGAAATCGAAGTTGAGAGGTGAAAAATCAACCTTATTTTCAATCCAGTTTAGTAGTAAAACCGCTAAAAAGCGTAAATTTTGATTTTCTTAATTTTAAATAAAAACTACTTGATCGATTTACGTAATTTTTGGAATATGACATCTTCGTTCTGTAATGAGTATGTACATCATACAGACTTTTCTGTATTTTCTTTACTTTTAATTGCCGCCATAAGTGCCAAACTGAATAAACGCACATCCATGTAATGGAGTTGGATCAAAATTGGAATAAGGATTCTAAAACATAAGGTTTAGTATTGTTATATCTTGATTTTAATCTTTGTGATGGGATTTAAAAGTGGTGCAAAACTGTTCTGTTTAAGGGGAAATTAATTTTACCAGTCGTGAGACGAGTATTCTTTAAGTATAAAATAGTAATTTGATAAGACCTCGGAAGTTATTTCATTTTAGAAAGCTAGATTTTATCCACATTAAAACCGACCTTGTGTCTAACTTTGACCTTGTGAGGAGGCAAGTGACTAGGAGTGATGGTATTATTTTGCCTGTTCGAACTACGGTTCTCATTTTGAATGTTCTTACAACATTTAGGCCGATGTAACCAAGGGTGTGGCCAGCTGTGCTTTCTGTGCATTTTGGACTGCTTCGCCCCCTCCCCCATTCAGAGAAGTCAACTAAAAAAAATTTCTCCCTAATTTAAAGCGCCAGTAAGGCAACCAGAGATAGGTAGACTGGCATTTGCCTTGTTGTAAATAATTTACTTACTAATGGGAAATTATTTACTGCTTGCGAATCGATTTTTGCCTGCCATTTGACAATAACGCCTCAAAGTTTACCTACCTATAGGGAAATTTTGAAAGGTTGGATTCGTTTCGTTTTGTTCCGTTTCGTTCAAAATATATATTTATTTATTTTCATTTTTTGTATGAAAACGAAACGAAACTTTGTATCGTTTCGTTTCGTTCATTCTTCGTTTTGCTTTTTACTTCTGTAAGTATTTAATTAGAATGTGACAAATGGTATCAAGGTTTAACAAAAAACTATGAAACATGAAAAGTTATAATAAGAGCCACCTAAAAATTGTATGTAGTAATCAGGTTTAGCAATTTGACAAAGTAATTATACAAAACATTTCATAAATCAAAATATTTAAATTTCATTATAAGAACATTCAATAAACATTAATAGCAATTTTTAGATTGCCTTAATTATAATAAAAAACGAATGAAACGAAACGAAATTTTACTTCAACTGTACCTTGTTTGGGGTGAAAATGGAATTGAAATAAAAAAATATATATATATGTCAGCTTACGTTATGGTAACATATAGTGAGCGAATTTCTAACAGTATTTTGTATAGTTTTTTATTTTTAACTCATTTTCACAAACTTTCCGTGTACAACAGAGAGTCTGACGCCATTTTAAATTTTCCAATTCATCAGTAAACACTGTATGTTTTTCGAGCTGAATAAACATGTTACATTAAATAAAAACACTAAAATATTAATCAGTTAGGTAGAAAAGTAACTTATCCTGCCTTTGATAACATTTATTTGTTATATATTTTTTTTTTTTCGACAACTTTTTCGAATCTATGTTTATATTAATACAAACCAAAAAAATGTTTATAGATTTTTAGCATCGGCTATTCATTTTGCACATACCTAGCGTTTTGCTCCGTACATCTACAAGTATTTAATTTTCAACCAGAATGCACCAAGGCTTAACAAAAAGCTATATAACATGAAAAGTTATAATTAGGGCAACCAAATGGATTAATTTGACAAAGTAATTATACAAAATATTTCATAAATCAAAATATTTAAGTTTCACGTTATAAGAACATTCAATAAGCATTAATAGCAATTTTTAAGTTGTCCTAATTATAATAAAAAACAAAAACAAAAACAAAAAACTAAATAAAACTTTACTAAAACGAAATATCATATTTTGTAAAAATTTTTATACGAAAGTTTGGACCACTCCCCTTCGTACTTCTTACGTTCTTGGATATAACCTCCAACCTTCTTCAGGTGCAAGGACCTGTGGCATAACGGATATTTATATATGCTAAGTAATTAGTTCTAAATGATAATCTTTTGGGGGTTGAAGGTTCAATCCTCAATGCAGGCAGTAATAAGAATACAATTACGAATTACTTAAGACTTTATGGCTGACCGAACGAGAGCAAACTACTTCCATGAATTAAATAAAGGCTTCTGTTCGAAATTCTGTACCGATTTCCGAGTTTGATATAAAATACTCGAGTTTGACAAGACACAAATTATCAGTCGTCATCTAAAATCTCTGATGTTACCAGATCAGGCTGTCTGAAGATATTGGCTTCCTGACCTAAAATGCACCAAACATTGATGTTATTTTTTCTCTTTCCTTTTGTAAAACTCAATCATGTTCTGCAAAGTCCAAAACAAAAAATATAATTTTCCTCTACAAAACAACAAACCAAACAGCATGAATAAATATTTTTAGATGTAAAGAAATTCAAGCATAAAAACTTTTACCAAAATGACAGCATTCGACATTGCATAATTCCAAACAGTCCGTATTATTTGGATTCTTCAGAATACTGTTCTCAATCTTGAGTGTCATTTTTATAATGTTTCGGTTGATGTAACCTCCGACCTTCTTCAGGTGTATCTTATTGAATTTGAGAATGTTTCTGTCAAACTCGGGAATTTGCACAGAATTTCGAATGGAACCTTTTATTTAATACACGAGGGTAGCATGTTCTTGTTCTGTCAGCCATGACTGGATAGAAGTCCTAAGTAATTCGCAATTGTATTTTCAGTCTTCCACCTTTCAATATTCTAACCACTGTGCCATGGGGTCATATTAGTGGTTAGAGTACTTGAAAAATGAATGGAGCATGCTACAACTGTGGATCAAATAAAGAGTTCCAAATTCCATGCTGATTCCGGAGTTTGACAGAAACATTCATGAGTTCGAAAAGATACACCTGAAAAAGGTTGGAGAGGTGACATCAACTGAAACGTTGCAAAATCGACACTCAAGAATCCAAATAATACAAATAACCAATTCTCATCTCAAAACTTTAGAAACGTCATTTCAAATAGGTTGATACCCTGTAAAACAACAGAAAAAACAAAAGATAAAGAAAAAACAAAAGCAAAAAAAACAAACAAAATAAAAAACAAAAGCTTAAGAAACAGAAAAATAAAAACAAAAAAAGCAACAACAAAACAAAAACGCCACCTTAAAAAACAGAAAAATAAAAGCAAAAAAACAACAAAAACAAAAACAACGACAAAAAAAACAAAAACAAAAAACAAAAACAAAACATAAAAAACAAAAAACAAAAACAAAAGCAAAAAAAAAAGCAAAAACCAACAAAAAAAAAGTAAAAAAAAAAAGCAAAAAAAACAAATCATGTCTCTGAATTTTTTAGATGACGATTGATATTTTATATTATTTGAATTCTTTGGACTACTGTTCTCATCTTGAGTATTGCTTTCCGAAAATCCAAAAAAATCACATCATCCAAAAATCACAATAATCCGAAAAATCCAAATAATCAAAATATCCAAATAATCAAAATATGAAAAAAATCAAAATATCAAAAAAATCAAAATAATCCAAAAACTCCAATTAATCCAAAAAATCCAATAAATCCAAATAATCGAGAAAATCAAAAATAATTTTAAAAATCCAAAATATAAAAAATATCCAAAATATCCAAATAATCCAAAAAATCCAAATAGTCCAAAAAATACAAAAAATACAAATAATTCAAATAATGCAAATAATCTAAAAAATCGCAAATATCTTTATAAACCAAAAATCGAAAACATGCAAACAATCCAAATAATTCAAAATACCAAATAATCCAAATAATCAAAAAAAATCCAAATAATTCAACAAATCCAAAAATCTAAAAAATCCAAATAATCCACATCATCCAAAAATTCAAAATCATCAAAAATATCCAAATAATCCAAAAAATCCAAATAATCTAAAAAGTCCTAAAAATCCAAAATATCCAAATAATCCAAATAATCAAAAATTCTAAATAATCCAAATGATCCAAAAAATCCAAAATATACAAATAAACCAAAAAATCCAAAATATACAAATAATCTTAATAATCCAAAAAACCAAATAATTCAAATAATTTTAAAAATCGAAAAAATAAAAAAAACATCCAATTAATCCAAAAATCCAAATAATCCAAAAAATCAAAAGAATCCAAAATTTCCAAATAATCTAAGAAATCTAAATAATCCAAATAATCCAAAATATCCAAATAATCCAAATATTCCCAAAAATCAAAAATATTGAAAAAATCGAAATAATATAATAATTCAAAAAATCCAAAAAAAATTCAACCAAATCCAAATAACTCAAAATATTCAAATAATCCAAATAATAAAAAATAATCCAAATAATCTACAAAATCCAAATAATCCAAAAATATCCTAATGATCCAAATAATAAATAAATCCATATAATCCAAAATATCCAAAAAATCCAAATAATCCAAAAAAATCCAAATAATCCAAAAATCCAAACAATAAAAAAATCCAAATAATTCATAAATACCCAAATAATCCAAAAAATCCAAATAACTCAAAAATCCAAATAATCCTAAATTTCAAAATAATTTAAACCATCCATATAAGCTAGATAATCCAAAAAATCTAAATAATAAAAAAAATCCAAATAATTCAGATAATCCAAATAATGGGAAACTATCCAAGTAATCCAAAAAATCCAAATAATCCTAACTATCCAGATAATCCAAAAAAATCCAAAAAATGTAAAATATCCAAATAATCCAAATATTCCCAAATATTAAAATAATTTAAAAAATCTTAATGATCAAAAAAAAATTCAAATAATCCAAAAAAATCCAAATAATAAAAAAATGCAAATAATCCAAAAAATCCAAATAATCCAACAAATGAAAAATAATAAAAAAATCCAAAAAGAAACAAATAATCCAAATAATACGAAATATCACAATAATCCAAAAAATCCAAATAATTCTAAATATCCAGGTAATCCAAAAAATCCAAATAATCCAAAAAAATCCAAGTAATCCAAATAATCCCAAATATCCAAATAATCCAAAAAATCAAAAAAATCTAAATAATCTAAAATATTCAAATAATCCAAATAATCAAAAAAATCAAAAATGATAAAAAATCCAAAGAAACCAAATAATCTAAAAAATCCAAGTAGTCCAAAATATCCAAATAATCTAAATAATCCCAAAAATTCAAAATATCCAAATAATCAAAAATATCTAAATAATCCAAATAATCCAAAATATCCAAAATATCCAAATAATCCTAAATATCCAATTAATCCAAATAATCAAAAAATTATAAATAATACATACCAAATCATTTAAAAATGTAGGAAGTTTTATTACTGCACAAGCAGAAAGGCCTAGTCTATAAAATCAACTATAGATTTTTTATTAGACAGAGGAGCATTCGAAATGAAAGTCGCTTTTTAGAGCACAATTGAACCATGGGACTTCACTTTCGTATGTTTAACATTAATATATGTTATTATCCTATATATAATATTTTCATTGCAGAAATTCCCCTCTGGACCAAATAATCTTAGGTTAGCAAGAACAGATGCTACTTACAAATTTATGTCTCAACTATTGTCCACCATCTTATCTAACTTTAGAACGCTTTTATAGACACATTCATTAGAATAAAACACCATATTTCATCCTAGGAGAGGCATCATCACAATCGCCATCATCTACAGACAAAGTATTTCTTATTGTTCACTCTCTATCTACCGTACTCTTCCTGCCCCCTAGCTATACCCGGAAGATATATACACATTATAACTGTTTTCCTGGCAACCTTCTTAACTGGATCATAAACTCCTATACAAACCATTATTTCTATTTCTTGTTACAAAAAAAATAATAATTTCTCCCTTACATAGTTCCAGCACTTCTCATTGGTTGCCAGTTATCAACTCGCCTATTGGAGAATAGACTCCTTATTGAATAAACGAACATGCTAGATGTTTAAAAATATGACCGTTCTGTATATAATTGGTTTCACTTGACTTGGCCTTTTGGCCAAGATCAAAGTGTAGTATCTGTTCTTCAGATGATGTACTTCCATTTCTTGTTCTCTTTCGGTGGAGGAGCAGTCCTTCACGACTGAGACAATTTTTATTTTTGTACTTTTTCTCCACATTAAAAAACGACCCTGGTGTCTAACTCTGCCCCATGGAGAGGCATTGTAAATAGGTATAATAGTTTTAACTAAAAAAAAACAATTGTCTCTTTTTTGTTTTATTTTCCTTTTCCCAGCTATATTATCAACTCGCCTATTGAAGAATAGACTCCTTATTGAATAAACGAACACGCTAGATGTTTAAAAATATGACCGCTCTGTATACGCACTATTTTCCTTTTCCCAGCTATATTACTACAATTCTTTTACTGTTGTTAATAAAAATTATTGTTTTCTTAAAACAAAACAAAACCAAAAACAAACATAAGCAAAATATTCAAGGTTTGCCATAACAGCGAGTGAACGACAGATTCAATCAAAATATCATATTTATGCGTCTTTTATGGCCGGGCATATATATATATATATATATATATATATATATATATATATATATATATATATACCGTGCTTCAATTGCACTTTAAACAGAAACATTCATTTCGAACGCACCCCTGTCATATCAAATAACCCACTTTTGATTTTGTATGCCGGGCATTTGTGCTTGTGTGGCAATAAAACTTCTCAAATGTACTTGTGATGTTAGGCTGTGTAAGATGTGGTCAAAATCGACTGTTCCTTCTTTCATCGGATTTTTTCGAATATCGATACTTATCAGAACACATTTCAATACAAAACCTATCTAAGAACACTGCCAGATACATAAAGTAAATTGGTGTGAAATTTCATAAAAAATCGGTACAGCCATTGCGAAGTCTATAGAGAGCTCCTCTCTCTCTCTTACACACACTAAGTCTCTTTTATATAATAACAGACAGATAAATAGATATATGCTAGGTAATCTATCTATCTATCTATAAATGATTATTATTATTATTATTATTATCATTATTATTATTATTATTATTATATAACTTCGCTCGTCTATTCTGATGAGACATCTTAAGCTTCAAAAATATATATATATATATATATATATATATATATATATATATATATATATATATATATATATATATAATATTTTGATTGTAGATATTCCCCTCTGGACCAAATTACCGTAGGTTTGCAAGAACAGATGCCACATACAAATTTATTATGTCTAAACTAGTATCTACTATCTTATGTAACTTTAAAACGCCTTTATAGACATATTTATTTGTTAGAAATGATAACGTTTGCTGAACAAAAAGGTAAAAAAAAAAACTCAAAAGAAATAAATTAGAAAAAGGATACTGTCTGGCCAAGAAGTGTTTTCAAAAAACATGGGGGCAAAAACTCCGGTCATCAGCCGCAAGTGACTGGCCATAATTTCCCTATCTTTGATGCTGCCATATTGTACGATTTTAAGGAAGTTCTCCGATGTTACCTCTTTCGTTTGCGCCCCCTTGATGAAATAGCAGAGATAACCCGAACTATGTGTCGGCATACGATGTTCCAGCACCAGACCGCAAACAGGATCATAATAGGCCACCAGCAAATTGATGTATGGATCTTCCACAAATTGCCAAATCAGCTCGTCATGTTTTTCATTCCATAAATCAGACACGGGTTTGCAGAGGATGACGCGGTTCTTTATCATTTCCAGCTGCATAAGATAACAAAATAATATAATTATACTTGTGTAAGTTAATAACATGGTTAAAAATTTTAATTAGTTAGAAATAACAACTGTGAAAAGCTGAAATTTTGACAACTGTTAGTCGTTATCATCCATAATAACATACTAAAATGTGAATCAGGATAGAAAAAGAATTGTAACAATTATTTATTTACTAGACTACTACCCGTAGCCCGTTGGGTCAGTATGTTATATTAGCTATGGAATTCATGTATGAGCGTGACACTTGTGACATAAAGAAATTTTTTTTTTTTTTTTGACATAACAGAAACATTTTTATGAAAGTATATTAAAATGAAAAAGCACGGACGGATCAGTCAAACATGAAAACAAAAATCCTCTCTATTCGTGTAAAGTTACCTATTTTTCCGAATAATCGCTCAAAAATCGAAAATTAAACATGATTTTTCTACGAATTGAATGCCAACGAAAGTCATTTACCAGCAAAACGCACATGAACCTACCAATGAGAAATATAAGAATGAAAAACCCATATTGGAATCCTTCAACCAAGTTATAGAAACTTAAAATCTAAAAAAAAAAAATAATTAATAAAACCTGAAGCAAAAAAATAAAACCTAAATAAATAAAATAAAATAAAATAAAACTAATATTGAAACAGATTAGTAAATGTGTCAACAAATTCACAGTTCTCACACAACTATTTTGTATCTAGAAATGTAAACAAAAAATAAAAAAAGAAGGAAGGAAGGAAGGAAGGAAAAGGGACGGATAGAGAGTAGTAGTATTAGTATTAGTAGTATTAGTAGTAGTAGTAGTAGTCTTGACTTTACTACAATTGTTCTTATGTTTGTCAACGGGTTAAAGTTGTTTAGCTGTAAGAAAATAGCGACAGTATAGTTGTAATAAAGAATAGTTGCAAAACACCCTCACTCTTCCCATGTTAAATAATAATTTCGAAATAATAACGTTAATATATCAGTGTGAAGGTCAAAATCTGCAAAAGAAGGTATTTGTGTTTATTTGCTTACGTTGTTATGGGTTAATGTTTATGCGCACATGTGCAACCGGATGTCGTAAACCAGAAAGTGCGTTACATCACTCGTTACAAGGTCATTTGAGTTTTATTATTATATAGATTTTCAAAATAGGAACGTCCAAAAATAAGGAACAAAATTAAGAAAAACAATGTAAACAACCAAAAAACAATAAAAATCAATATTTAGTAAATAAGCCTTTGCTCTTAATGACACCTGCACATCTTTGACTACAAGAACGAATTAGTTCTTGATAATCCTCGATACTAATTTTAGACCATTCTTCTTGAAGCTTCACCCACAAATCCTCCGTGTTAATGGGATTTCTTTCCATAACTTTCACTCCTGGGTTCTTCCAAAGATTTTCTATTGGATTTAAGCCAGGACTTTGTGGTGGCCAATCCATAATTTAAAAATCTTGCTCGCTAAGGTAACTCATTACCACTTTGCCTTGTGACATGGGGCATTATCTTGCATAAAGGTAGCCCTATCAAAACCTGAATTCTGTATGATTGGCACAACATGAACTTGAACAATGTTTTTATAGATCTGCGTGTTTACACGAGTTTGTAACCGGACAAGAGGCGTTGTATCTTGGCTAGAAAACATTCCAAATACAATGACGCTTCCACCCCCAAACTTGACAATTTTCTTAGTACACTTTGCACTTAATCTTTCACCAATACGTCTCTTTACATTGTTTTTTTTTTTTCCATTTCCAAACAAATTAAACTTGCTTTCATCACTGAAAAATACTTTTGCCCAATTTTCATATGTCCAAATTACATACCCGTTTGCAAACTTTAATCTCTTTTTCTTATTCTTCAAACTAACAATGGTTTCTTCCTGGGGTTTGATTAAACAGCTCTATTTCTTGCAGTCGTCTAGAAACAGTCTTGACACATTAACAAATGAGGTACTATTCAGAACCCTTTTAATTTCTGTGCAAGACTTAAAACCGTCCTTTAATGACATACGCTGCATTATTCGATCTTCTATTGCCAAAGTTTTGCGAGGTCTGCCGGTTTTAAAAGCACTAACTATTTTGCCAGTATCACTGTAGGATTTAACAACCCTGCCTACAACACTCTTGGAACGTTTCACTTTCTCTGAAATCTCTAATGGTGTGCTTTTCCTTGTGTAACTTAAGCAATAGCTTGTCTCACAGAGTAATCAAGTTTTTGGCGTTTCGCCATGGTGCTGGCTGATGCAACATTTACAAATGACTAAGTAAGACTTATTCTTTAAAGGCAATCAAAAATTTGAATATAGCATACTGTTTACATTTTTTTTCTCAATTTTGTTCCTGACTTTTGGACGTTCCTATTTTGAAAATAAATAAATAATTGTTATAATTCTTTTTCTATCTTTTGAAAATGATTAAAATTTTAGTATGTTACTAGACTACCCGTGACCCGTTGGGTCAATATTTTATATTAGCTATGGAATTAATGTATGAGCATGACACTTGTGACGTAAAGAAAATACTTTTTTTTGACATAACAGAAACATTTCTATATTAAAATGAAAAAAGAATATAGATAGATTTCTATGAGACGTTCTGTTTATTATAATTGATTATTTTAAAAAAAAGAAATTGTCTAAATTATAAGTGGTTGGCCATGCTTAGAGGTAAATGGCCACTGAACAGATACCATAATAATTATTATAGCTAAATTCAAATTTTGATATATCTTCTTTTTTTTACATCGTTCATTTCTGTATTACATTTAAGTTATTTTAAACCCCACTCTTCCCATGTTAAATAATAATCTCGAAATATTAATGGTAATACTTCAGCGTCCCAATTTTTCTTTTGTTTTTTGTTTATTTTAAACCCCACTCTTCCCATGTTAAATAATAATTTTGAAATAATAACGTTAATATTTCAATGCGCATGCGCAACCGGATGTCGTAAACCAGAAAGTGGGTTACATGCATTGTTACAAGGTCATTTGAGTTTTATAATTATATAGATTATCGATGACAACGACTATCAGTTGTCAAAATTTCAGCTTTTCACACTTGTTATTCCTAACAAATATTAGGTTTTTAAGTTTTGTCCCTTAGTTTTGGACGCTACTGCAGATAAAGGGCAAAATGCGTGTGTGTGTGTGTGTGTGTGTGTGTGTGTGTGTGTGTGTGTGTTTGCGTGTGTGTGTGTCTGTGTAAGTGTGTGTGTGTCTGTGTGTCTGTGTAAGTGTGTGTGTGTGTGTTTGCGTGTGTGTGTCTATGTAAGTGTGTGTGTGTCTGTGTGTCTGTGTAAGTGTGCGTGTGTGTCTGTGTGTGTCTGTGTGTGTCTGTGTGTGTGCACACACGCGTGTCTGTGTGTGTGTGTGCGTGTTTGTGTGTGTCTGTGTGTGTGTGTGTGTGTGTGTCTGTGTGTGTGTGTGTGTGTCTGTGTGTGTGTGTGCGTGTGTACAATGAGGGGTTGCTTTTTCACCAACAATTTTAGCAAGTCATCGTCTTTTTTTCGATTGACTATGCTCAATTTCAACGTTCCAATCTTCCGGTCAGGTGATGGAGAAATCAGCTAAGATGTTATGTTTTCTTTAACTTTTTTTTTTTCTCCTTTGCGTTACAGGTTCGAGCCTGCCTGTCTACTACCACTATTTTTAACACTTCTGCCTACTGTTGTTTTGATTCCCCCTCCCTACTACCACTTTTATTTTTACACCTCCCCGGGGGTCCTTACTGCACCATATAAACACCCAGGCAATGCCGGGCACCCCCACTAGTAAATGAATAAATACATAAATAAATAAAGAAATCTACTGAGCACACAAACGATAATGTTTGGATTTTGTTTTTTTTACAAGGGAGTCACCACTTATCAAAGTAGGGAATTGGGCCATATCATTTGTATGAGTGACAGAAAGATGTTGATAGAGTCCTAGCTCAGGTTGTCTTTCAGAAATGCATAGGTTTGTTCACACCAGATAATCATAGTTTCTCTTTTTTTTCTTTTTTTTTTTTTTTTTGAAATAGCATTAAGTGAATATTGTTTTTTTTTTTTCAAAAGCCGAAAGAATACAATTTTTTTTATAAATAGATATTTAAAGATATTAGTGGGGGCGTAAAATACGCTTAAATATGATATTTTAATTTGTCCAAATTTTGTATATATTATTATAGAGTCGTGATGTCAAAGGTACAAAAAAAATGTATTTGAGTGCCATCAGTTAGAAGTGAAACCAAAACTGTATCATTCAAAGCTGGTGACACGCATATGAATTGATTAAACATTAAAAATTAAGAATTAAAAATAAACTAAGATGAATGTATAAAATGTATGACGATTTTTTCAATTTTGACTCATTTTTGGGGCCATTTAAAAACTATTTTAACTGACTAAAGATCCATAAAAGAATGGTTTGTAAAAACTCCAATCATTCAAGGCCCCTGGTGCTGCTCTGTGACTTTTAGTTTCAGTGGAGATAGAGTTTGAAAGATGAAGACAGACAGACATATAGCCTTTTATATATTAGATTAAGCTAACTTTCGGCTTGAACGAGCATTTTTCAAGCAATTTCTTTTTGTTTATCCATTTTTTTTTTTTTGGGAGATGTAAAAATCTTTTTCTTTTTTTTTTTTTACACAGTGATCACCACTTATCAAGGCCTGGAAGCCACTCAGGGATAAGGGTTATTGCAAGTACATTACGTTAGTGTGGAGATTTGATGAAGTGTTTACTTAAGGGGGCGGTTCATTAAGAATTTGTTAACGTTGGACTTGAAGACATCCAAGTTGTAGGCCGGTGGGAAGCAGGCAAACGGAACAGAGTTCCACAGGCGTGCAGTTCTAAGAAAGAAGCTTTGTTCATGGAATCCGCGTTTTGATTTAGGTACAGATATAGAGTGGGGGAAATTTTTCACAGTGGATTCAGCTAGACGGGTGTTTTTCGTGACAGATTGGCGAGGAGGGACCAGAGATTGGAGTTCAGACGAGCACCTGCCATGGAAATAACGATAAAACAAGGATAGGCTCGCAACGTCTCTTCTGTGAGAGAGAGGTTGCAGGATAGAGAAAAGGGCATCCCCCACTAAGCCACGAAGTCTATTTTGTACTCTGTCAAGGCAGGATAGGCTGTTTTTAGCAGCTCCTGCCCAGATATGGCAACAGTATTCCATCCTTGGACGTACTTGGCTTTTATATAGATAGAGAATTGCATCAGTAGTGAGATATCTTCTGGAGCGGTAGAAGGATCCCACCATCTTTCCAGCGACCTTGGCAACAGACTTGATGTACGTGTTCCATTTCAGATCAGGAGTAAAGGTCAAACCAGAAACACGGGGCCTCTCCCAGACGAGAGCCATCCATCCCAATTGATGCCAGATGGGGATCAGAGCGTTGATGATGTAAGGATAGGAGTTTGGTTTTGGATGCATTAAAGGTAACCAGCCACATCTTCCCCCACTGAACCACGCGCTCGAGATCAGAGAAGAGAGAATCAGAGAGAACTTTGTCATTTACAGCCTTTGATGTGTTGCCGTAGATGGTCGTGTCATCAGCATAGATGTCAACAAATGATTTAAGTATGTGTTTAGGGAGGTCATTGATGTAGATCAGGAAGAGAGTTGAGCCCAGGATTGACCCCTGAGGGACTCCAGCATTTATATTGCAGGCCTCCGATTTTTGTCCATCTACCACTACTCTTATGAGCCTATCGGAGAGAAATGATTTAATGATTGAGAAAACATTTCCAGTTATACCGTAGCTGGAAATCTTGTGAAGTAGACCCTTATGCCATACCTTGTCAAAGGCCTTTGATATGTCAAGAGCAATTGCCCTAGAAAGGAAGCCTTTCTTCGTGATAGTTCGGCAAGATGTTTACTGGGCAGTTTTAAAGTTTTTAAGTGCAATCACACAGCTCATACGGCAATGTTATAAGAAATAGAATATCACTTTTTTAAAAAAAATATTGTTAAGTCAATATTTCAATTATTTTAGAAAACCAAAACGATACATTCTTTTTCTTTAAATAGATATTTAAAGATATTAAGTAAGCTTTTGGCTTGAATGAGACCTTTTCAAACAATTTCTTTTGTTTATCCTTTTTTTCTTTTCTTTTTTATTGGCTTGAAAAAGGCTTGTTCGAGCCGAAAGCTAATATCTTTAAATGTCTACTTAATGAAAAAAATGTATCGTTTCGACTTTCTAAAAAAATTTAGATCATCATATTTTCGTTTGTTTTGGTAAAATAATTCCATCGATAACAACTTTCACAAAAAATACTTGTCTGGTCGAAACCACTATCAATAATTCCCCACACTCTTTATCTGTGCCTAAACCTAAATGTAGATACCATGAATAAAGCTTCTGTCTTAGAGCTGCACTCCTGTGAAACTCTCATCCGTTTGCCTGCTTTCTAGCTGACTAAAATCTGATTGTCTTCAAATCCAATGTAAACAAGTTCTTGATGAACCGCCCCCTAAGTAATCCAATTTACAAAATTCCGACTACTTATGTTTACTATGCTATAATCACATTGACTAATGAATACCCTTTAACCCTTATCCTCGAGTGATCTCCGGACCTTGATAAGTGGTGATTCCTGTGTAAAAAAAAAAATTTATTTATTTTTCAAAGACTACATACTCTGAATAATAAATACCTAAAAAAAAACATTTATTTCTTTCTGCTTTCAATTATTTAATAAATAACATTGGTGTTAAAATCTGTTTAGTGGTTTATTCACAGTCACTATTTTATGTGACTCTCAATGATGCACCTGATAATCATTGTTTAATTTCTTTTTTATAGGGATGGGATTCTATTACCGAATCTGTTCTGGATTTGTGCTATATTTCTAGTGGGCAACGCTGGTACACAGGTACTTAGTAATTCAAAAAGAATATTTAATAATATTTTGTTTTTACTCAACATTCTTTTATATCTTTTTGGGCAACGCTGAGAAACGGGTCCTGCTAGTATTTTTTATTTTGTTATTTTTTTAAATAATTTTTCCCTTTATAAAAACATAACTCTTACCACTGAGGGTCCGGGATCTTCCAATTGGACAGTCTCAACGGGGACATTATCTTCATCTAATGCTTCTTCAGTTGAAGGTCGAGTTTTGTCCAAGGATGAACCTCCATTATCTGGAAAAAAAAAAGAAGATTTTAATGAAAAAATTATTAAAAATTATGACAACTTTTTTCAGTATCAAAAATAGTCTGTTCCAGCTATATAGACATTTAAGTATATATATATATATATATATATATATTATTATTTTTGTTTTTTACACAGTGATCACCACTTATCAAGGCCCGGAAGCCACTCAGGGATAAGGGTTATTGCACGTACATTACGTTAGTGTGGAGATTTGATGAAGTGTTTACTTAAGAGGGCGGTTCATTAGGAATTTGTTAACATTGGACTTGAAGACATCCAAGTTGTAGTCCGGTGGGAAGCAGGCAGATGGAACAGAGTTCCACAGGCGTGCAGTTCTAAGAAAGAAGCTTTGTTCATGGAATCCGTGTTTTGATTTAGGCACAGATATAGAGTGGGGGAAATTTTTCACAGTGGATTCAGCTAGACGGGTGTTTTTCGTGACAGATTGGCGAGGGGGGACCAGAGATTGGAGTTCAGACGAGCACCTGCCATGGAAATAACGATAAAACAAGGATAGGCTCGCAACGTCTCTTCTGTGGGAGAGAGGTTGCAGGGTAGAGAAAAGGGCATCCCCCACTAAGCCACGAAGTCTATTTTGTACTCTGTCAAGGCAGGATAGGCTGTTTTTAGCAGCTCCTGCCCAGATATTTATTATTATTATTATTATTATTATTATTATTATTATTATTATTATTATTTATTCGAAGGTAAACAGTTACATTTGGTCTCTACAAACAACCATCTGTTTCAAGCAATGATACTTCATTAGGGGACCCTGAACAATTCGACGCTATAGAAAAAAAAGATTTTTTTCTATCGCGTTGAACGGTTAAGAGTCACCTGACAGAGTCTTAATGACTGAAACAGATGGCTATTTGTAGCGACCAAATGTAGCTGTTTATCTTCGAATAAATAATAAAAAAATAGTTTGCTCTTGTTATCGAGCACTATCTAACAATCTCGTTGTACTCATTAGTTCCTACTTTTGAACAGTTCAAGCCTGGATTTATATATATCTATAATATAAAGCTGAACGTCTGTGTGTGTGTCTGGTCACGAATAGGCTCCTATAGGGTTGACTATTACAGAAAACTGATCACATATAATGATAGAAGATGTATCGAGACAGGAATGGGTATGTTTGATCTGGCATAATGATGATTCATTAAAATTGTGGGGTCTGCATACGCGCTGGGTCCACAAGGTATGGAAATAAAAATTTTAATAATTAAAAAAAACGTTTACAAGTGTTTTTGATATAAATGTACATAATAATACTTTGATAAGTATGTTTTAACTTAAATAGGGATGGTATAATAAAATTGTGGGGTCTGCGTTCGCACCTGGCCTCCATAGAATGGAAATAGGCACAAACTTTAAAAAAGACTTTTCATATCTATCTGCGTAAGTATACTTTGATAATTATGTTTCAGTTTGAAGAAATATGGTATAATAAAATTATGGGGTGTTCGTTTGCGCCTGACCTCCAGAGAATGGAAATATTTCACAAAGTTTAACAAGGTTTTTTAATATAGATCCACAGAATATTGTGATAAGTGTGTCAGTGTGAACAGGTATGGTATAATAAATTATGGAGTCTATGTATTTTATTTTTACTTTCATCATATTTTGCTTTGGTTTTGATACCCCCAAATTCGAAGCTATCTCTTTACAACCCTTCCTTTTCATAACCTATCATAATTTCATAAATCAGAGTTCATTTTATGTAGGCTGTTTTTTTTTTAAACCCAGTCAACAACGGGTACTTTTGCTAGTATATATATATATATATATATATATATATATATATATATATATATATATATATATATATATATATATATATATATATTAGTGTTGGATCAATTAATCGGAATCAGAAGCGGAAAGCAAAAAAATCAGAAATTTTGGGGGGTATCAGAATCGGAAAAAATTGTGCCTATTTTCCGATGCCAACAACAATTCTTTTAACTAGCTTTTTTTATTTGATTTTCTTTAAAGAAAAATATTCCACCGCTGATAGCAATACTAAAGTAGTGAATATCTGAATCGATAAATCATCCCTCACAAGTGTATCCTTACGTTTAAGAAAATATCTGCACATTTAACATGTGTTTTAACTTGGGTGCCATCAGCTAGAATCGAAACCAAAACATTTAGCACTCCACCTTAGGTGCTACTATTTAAGCTATCGTCAGATGGATAAGAAATAGATAAAAGAAAACCAACTTTAACGTACATATTTTTAGGCATGCATACAAGAATATTTGAAGTCGATTTACACCTATAACGTTACCCAACACATTGTATGCCTCAGTCGCAAAGTAGACAAAGAATAGAAAAGAACTTCAACTCAGTTTTTTTTGTTATACATTTTTTTCCTCATTTTCCCACCATACATAATGATTTCTCGTTATAGCTGTGATGTCTCTCACATGATCAGCTTCTCAAACATCCTCTCGAACGTGATCATTTTCTCGAACATGCTCTCTCTTTGTTATAGTCTTCTTTTTCCTTGCTGTGATGTCATTTTGCTCACAGCTAAGGTGTCCACGCAATGTTACACATCTGCCAAGTTCCAATTTTTTTCAATTTTAACTCCTTTAGCAGCTATTTTACCAGCTAAAGACCCATAAAAGAACGGTCCACAAAAAATGCAATCGTTTGACTCGTCTACGCTGCTTTGCAACCTTGCATCTCGGAGGAGATGCAATTTAGAAAAAATGGAGATAGACAGACAGACAGACATAGGGAGTTTTATAAATCAGATTTGTGAAGCTATGTTGTTCTCAAAAACAAATCATCAGTGTGTGGAAGTGTTCAAAAAATCATAAATAAATGCCTTTTGTTTTAACTAAAAAATACTGAGTTGCAGGGACGTGAAGAGGGGGATTGCTAGGGGTATCATAGCATCTGCTCCTTTTACTTCTGTTTTGAAAGTGCCCTTTTCAGAGAAATGTATTATAGGCCCGTGTCCCACTGAGATGATGTCAATTACTATATTTTTGCCGCTTTTTTTTTATTTGGCCTAAAAAAGTTCTCTGCATGTAACTGCTGTGTCAATTTTTTTTTTTGTTTCTTTGCAACTATGTTATATCGTGGGATGTGTTAGATCAATATAAGATAAAATATCTTACTGCAGGGAGTCCAGCCTTCACGTTTGGTAGGTAAGCAGCTCATAAGGAAAGAAACGTAACAATTACGAACAAATAAGGAAATGTTTCACTGTTACATAACGATATATGTTTATTAAGAGACACACGCACACACGTAACTACAATTCAAACATGATCGATGAAAGTTAGAAGTCCAAATATGATAATCGATGAATGGGCATGATGTTCATCTCGCCATTTTTAAAGTCACTCTGTTTTCCCTCCACTGTCCACTTCTGGTCGTTCATCTCACGAGAAATTGTGACAAATTAAAGTTTAGGATTGCGGACAAAGGGAGGCGACTTCCAGATGTTAGGTTCTTGCACTCCAGCTTCAGTGTTCTGAGAAGCTTCTGGTGTTTGTTGTGGCAAGTTGAAGGTGTCAAACAAGATGTTTATTGGAATAGAGTGATCTGTCTGAGAGATGTGATGGTCGCAGTTGGTTGGAGTGTCGAACACAAATGGAATTTTGGACATTTACCTCGTATGTTACATTTCCAGTTCGTCGTACAATGCAGCCTTGGGTCCATGATTCTTTGTTGTTCCGGTAGTCTTTTGTTATGACTTGTTGACCTGGTAAGAATGTTCTTTAGGGTGAACCATGGTGGCGGTTGTACTGCCATTCTATTTTTGTGTTCCTCTTGCTGGAATGATGTTGTTTTGGATGTAGGATATCGCTATGTAATCGGATTTTCGGATTCATCAAGCATTCGGCTGGTGAGCTACTGTTTGGTGTGTTAGGGTTTGGTGTTACCCTATAGCTTGTCAAGAAGGTTTCAAGTATCTCTGATGTTGTCCCTTCTCCCCCGAGTTTTAAAAGGGCTCCTTTAAAGGTGTCAACAAGACGTTCAACTTGGCCATTCAACTGTGAATGAAATGATGGTGTGGAAATGTGGTTGATACCGTTTTGTTGGCAGAAAGTCGAAAACTTGACTGAGCATGTCCAATCGAATTGGTTGAAAGGTACTTTATTGTAAAATTGTAGTCCAATAATGTGGTAGCCCATCGTTGTAGTCGATTGGCAGTATACACTGGGATAACTTTCTTGGATCCAAAAATGCTCACCAAATGTTTATGGTCTGTAATCAAAGTAAAGTGATGTCTGTAGATCATTTTATGGAACTTCTTTACAGCATATATTATCGCCAAGGCTTCTTTCTCGATTTGACTGTAGTTCCTTTCTGCAGGTGTCAATGAACTAGATGCATGAGCGATAGCTTTCTGACTGCGGCTGTGAGAGATCATGGCTCCAACACCATAGTCAGAAGCATCGGAAACCACGATAATGTCCAAAAATGGATTAAAATGGGTCAAGAGAAGATCTGAAGAGAGTAAAACTTTGTTTTTGGCAAAAGCAGCTTTGCATTATAGTGACAAGTTTTTCAAGAGGTTATTGAGAGGAGTTCGGATGCGGTGTAAGTCTGGTAAAAATGAGCTATAATGGCTAACCAACCCAAGGAAAGAGCGTAGAGTTTTAACATCTGTTGGAACTGGCATGTTTTTGATGGCTTATATGTTCTCTGGGTCGGGTAGTCGACCTGTTTTGTCAAAGATTAAACCCAGATATTTTATTGATGTTTAGTAGAATTGACATTTTTCAGCTTCTACATGGAAACCATACTGCTGGATCCTATCAAGTACAGCGATCAGACGTTGTAGGAGTTCATCCTGGGATGTGCCAGAGATGATGATGTCATTGATAAATGCTGTGGCTCCTGTTATGCCTGTCAGCATCGCATCCATGGTCTGCTGGAATATAGATGGGGCAGTTTTAACCCCGAAAGGAAGACGGTTGTATCGGAATAATCACTTGTGAGTGTTGATTGTAAGGAGCTCCTTCGATTTATAGGAATGCATCAGAAAGATCAATTTTTGCAAAACAGGTTCCACTGTTTAACTTGGCAAACAGGTCTTCAGGTATTGGCAGGGGATATTAGTGTGTATCTAGTGCAATATTTAGTTCCGTGGAATAATCAGCACAGATGCGAACTTTGCCGTTTGCTTTTCGGACCACAACAATAGGGGCTGCCCATCTGGAGTTGTTTGTTGGTTCTATTACTCCAGCTTCTCTGAGTCGATCCAGTTCCTTTTCAGCTATGTTGAGAGCTGCATAAGAGACAGGGCGCTTGGGTCTAAATATCAACTTGAGAGTGGCTTTCATTTTTGTGCAACATCCCAAATCCTCTCGAAAAACATCACTGAACTTAGACTTAAGCATCTGAGCAAAATGCTTTTCACTGTCCTGAACTGACTTAAGGGAAAATATGTTGAAGACAGATTCCAATGGGACCGTGAAGAGATTGAGTTCTTCGATCCAGTCCAAACTGATCAGGTTTAGATCAGTGTCTGTTACATAATAGGCTCCGGTGAATACTCTGCCTTGGAAGGAAACAGAGCAATTTAATTCTCCAGTAAGTTGGATATCATTCCCAGATACACTCTTGGCAACATGATTGGTTTGTAATAAGTCTGGTTTTCCGATTCTCGTCCATGTTTTCTGCGAGATTAGAGTAATGTCTGATGCTGTGTCGAATTGGAAATGAACTGGACACTTATTTAATCCGACACTTATGTATTTTCTGCAAGATTTGTAATCGATCTTAAATGAGGCAGACACTGCATTTGATTTCCTCTGCTGGTTTTTCTTTTTGTAATTATGCTAAGTAGGGGATTTGGCCTTTAGGGATGACAAAAATTTTCTTTGCAGCCACGTTTATGACACACTTGTGTTTTCTGAAGGGACAAAAACGAGCACAGTGCCATTCACCGCAAGACCAGCATGCACACGGTGGTTTTTTTATTCAAAACTTTGGGTCTATTATTGGAGTTGATGTTTGAAGGTAGTGTGTGTTGCTGCTGGACTAACGTTTTTATGTTTCAAGCTTTACTATAGACTGTAGACCTGCTATAAAAATTAGACATTTAAATTCGTCCTTAGTCATTGTCTGAAGGTGAAATCTCTTGTACTCGTGATTCACACGTCCGGCATAAGTGACAAAATCGTCAGACTGGTTTTTTTGAAAGTTTGAAACAATTATATCGAATATTGAATAGGGACTTAATAGATGAAAGTTAGACGTCCAAATATGATAATCGATGAATGGGCACAATGTTTATCTTGCCATTTTTAAAGTCTCTCTGTTTTCCCTCCACTGTCCACTTTCGGTCGTTCATCTCACGAAAAATTAAAGTTTAAGATAACGGACAAAGGGAGGCGACTTTGTCCAAAGAAGCAAAGAGTTACCCCCCTTTGCATTATAAAATTATTCGATCCCAACAGACTACCTCTTCTTTTGTGACATGCAACATGTTGAGTTGGAGTTAAAATTTTATGGCCATGTTACACACATGCTTAATAGATTATTCCCTTGGTCGACAGCAATAACGCTCTGCTGGTTAGTAATGACAGAAATTTCCTGAACTTACTCTATCCAATCCTTGCAATCACACTAGCACCTGCTCCACCGTGTGCTCCAATGATATTGTTACATGATAAGGGCTGTCCTCTTTTCATGTAAGTAAAAAAAATAGGGAATTAGTTAAATGTAACTATGAAAGGATTCGAACTTGTGAAGCGAGACTTGGAATTCAGAATTCCAATCATAAGTTAAAATAAATACAGAATGTTATTGAAAATAAGGAATGTGGAATAGCCAGATATCTGTTTATTGAAAAAGGAATGTAATGATGGATTTTGTTTTTGTTATAAAAATGAAAATTAAAATAAGGAATTTAAAAACGGACAATGGAAAATGTTATTTGTAAAGTGGGTTACGAAAATTAGGTTGGAGGGTCGGCTTTGTAAGAAACATGTGAATAACAATGCATGCTTGAACACGGAGGCATGTCGTGCCATGTGTTTCATATGCACGTGCTTGGTCATGCAGTGATGTCATGAGTTATGAATTTAGTTAGAAAAGTCAGAATCAGAATCAGTCAGTTAGGAGAAGCCAGAGAAGGGAATCAGATCAGTCAGATCAGAGAAGCAGAGAGGTTCAGACCGATTCTCGGTTAGAGTCAAGGCACCCTCTGGGAAGCGAGAGGGCTTCGAAATAACCATGTAGCAACTTTGAATCCCTGAAATACAAAATCATTTCCAACCGGTCGAAGAATAAATGGTCATCATATTTTTTATAATTGCCGTCTTTATGTGTTCATCATTACAATGATAAAGGTAACGTGTTTATGTTATATGTACAACTGTCAAACG
Organism: Euprymna scolopes; assembly: GCF_053919585.1. Classification (NCBI taxonomy): domain Eukaryota; kingdom Metazoa; phylum Mollusca; class Cephalopoda; order Sepiida; family Sepiolidae; genus Euprymna; species Euprymna scolopes. The sequence continues at coordinate 17,587,872 of NC_136522.1, read as the reverse complement.
TAAATGTCAAATGCACTATCGGTCTATCTATCATGTACACTGTCTATTATATATATATATACAGAACTGTATCTCTCTCTCTTTATATATACCCTGTTTATGTTTCCAATATGCTATCTCCACAAACATGAACATTTTAAGACAATGTGAACACTCACAATGAATATATATAATATTGAACATCCAACAACATGATCACACACATGAACACTCAACAGCCTCTGTCCCATCGACGAAATGTTGCATCCCTCTGCCTTTTCTATAAGTATTTTAGTGGTGAATGCTCTGACGAACTGCAATCACTTGTGCCCCCACGACGCGAGCACCCTCGACAAACCCGACAGGCTACTAGATCCCACCCCCACACTGTAGAGGTCCCTAGATGTAAAAGATCTTTTTACTCCAATAGTTTCTTCCTCAGAACCGCAAGACTCTGGAATTCCATTCCAGGTCCCTGCTTCCCCAACAGTACTGACGTGCAGAAGTTCAAGTGTAACGTGAACCGACACCTTGCTGCCCAAATCCCTACATAGTACCCCAGTAGTTGTTGCCCCTGATAGTAGCCCCCTACACCAAAGTGGCAATTTGCCTTGTTTGGGGTGAAAATGTAATAAAAAAAACAAAAAAAAAACAACATGAACACTCCTAAAACTGTCTCTATCACACTAAGACTCTTACTAACATAAACAACAGCAAATATATAAGTCGTCATCTAAATAAGAACAACGTAACATACCCTCACATATTTGGTACCTTTCTAAAATAACACCCAGTATGTAACAATATCACCACGGTAACAAAACTTCTTGCAACCTTAATAGTTTTACCATCCACATTTTCTCCACATCTGAGTTTTCATCCATCATCATTGTTTTAAACTTCTTGCACACAAACTGGTTATCGTCCCTCATCTTACAGGTAATTCCACTGCACTTTTTATTCCATCTTCACTCCAAACAAGGCACAGTGCCACGTTGATGTCAGGGGCTACTATCAGGGGCATATGAATGAATGAATGCCTCTGTTCAGTGTCGAAAGACAAAGGATACTCCCTGTAGGGGCAGCTGTGTGTGTAATTGTGTGGCAAGGGTTGCGCAGTCTCCAACCTCACCTCTCCTGAATCGCACTGCTTGAGACCAATGGCAAGGAGAAGTCCAGGATAACTGGAAATAATGCCAAGATAAGCAGAGAGCACATACAGCATCTGGAAGTTCCAAATGGTCACCCATCTGGCAATACTCAGGCTCATCGTTGCTTAACTTCAGTGATCTGATGGGAACCGGTGTGTCAAACATTATTATGCCTTATCAGTGATATAAGTTGCAGGGATACTATATAGGGAATTGAGCAGCAAGGTATCTGTTCACATTACACTTGAACTTCTGCATGTCAGTAAAGTTGAGGTAGCAGGAATGGGCTACTATTGGGGACATAAGTTGCAGGAATATTATGAAGGGAGATGAGTAGTAAGATGTCTGTTCACATTACACTTGAACTTCTGCATGTCAGTACAGTTGGGGAAGCAGGAACCCGGAAGTGGAATTCCAAAGTCCAAAGTCTTGGAAATAAAGTATCAAAGTAGAAAGCTTTCTTACATTTAGGGAGCTCTTATGTGTAGGGGTGGGACTTTGCTGCTTGTCGGATTTGTTGGGGGAATTTACGTTGAGAGGTTACAAGAGCTTGTAGTTCATCGGAGCATCCACCATTAAAATACTTGTAAAACAAGCAGAGGGATGAAACATTTCGTCGATGGGACAGAGGTTGAAGCTTAGATGACAACCCAGTGCTTACAGGTACCATAAAAAATTGTAACCAACTCTTTTTCTACAAACTAAGCAGTGGGAACTTTCCTCTTTTTCGGAGTTTTCCAACACAACAAGCATTGATCATCACTTTTGCTAACATTTATGTTTAGACCCTTAATTTCCACACTTTTACACCGATTAAGGTATGTGATGGCATATATAGTCATTCATAGACTGTGTCACAGCTCTTTAGTATGGCTAGTCAAGCAAGTGTTTGAGGATAAGATTGAAACTCAATCATTTTGCTGGCAGTCCAAACTTCAATCTGCTACAATCGACACAAGTAGTGCGAATTTTACTGTTTATTATATAGACAAATGATGATCAACTACCGAAGAGTGCTCTATTCATTTTAAGCTTTGCATTATTGCTAGTAGCAATTGGCAATTACACATGTAATGTGGTCGTAACACTTTAACCGTGTCGTTACATTTCAACCACTCGGACCAGGACGTTTTCTGGGACTTTATCACAAAGTAACAAACAAAAAAAAGTGGAAAGAAATAAAAATCCGTCTCTGCATTTTTAAAAATGCGAATGAAAATCATACAATAAAGCATTTCATTATTTTTTAAAAGTCTTTTCACACGATTTTAAAATGCTCTGCCATATAATATGCGCTTTTTAAAAATCTCTGTCCCCATCACCTCACATTGGCCACATCTAGCGCTTTCTCGCCCTCGACTTCATACGTCTATCTTTTTGGGCATGCACTTTTCTTCCCCTCTTGACCACGTGGTGTATTTTTTATTTCCCATTTCTCTCCTTCTTCTTCCCCTGATGTCACACTTGCCAATTTGCATATGTGCTTTTAAATGCAGCTGTTCTGTTACAATTTCCACACCACTTTGTTACACACTCATCACAATCTGCGATGGGGTGTAGCAAAAACATAGCAGAGTCATTCATGGACGAGCTGTTTCCCATCATTTCAGTGTGGTTAGACAGATGCTATATAAATTATCGTGATTGTGGTAGTAGTTTTACTTTTCATAAAAGATTCTTTTCATTCTAAAACTGGCAGTGGGGAAATTATGTTTTCCTGAAATCTGTATAAATTCTATTTATCAAATGTTGTGTTTTTATGTTGGACCAAAAAGAATTACAGGAAGTCTAAATTCTTCAGATGGAACTTAAAAGGAAGCCAAAGAAATCATTTTCAGAACTGATGGGATCAAATTACATTCTTACCTCTACTAAGCAGGTCATAGCATAAGTTTGTCAGTCTGTCTTTATGTAGCTCTTCTCAGCATTATTTATATATATATACCGTACTTTGGGGTAATTGCGCCAAGCCCGGGGTAATTGCGCCAACTAGCTAAAAGTGCTCTTTTGGCAACCACGCATATAAAGAACACTTTTTTTAGTTGATGCAATTACCCCCCGAATTTGGTGCAATTACCCCAAAGTACAGTACCTATAAAGTTGAGTTGATCGATTTATGTGATTTTTGGAATATGATATCTTCGTTCTGTAACGAGTACGTACATTCTGACATTGATATTAAAAACCTACATTTTGTATTAGATTACGAAGAAAGTTCTTGCAGAATTTTTCGATTTTGATTTCAAATGATGTATTTTCAAATAAGTTTTCGTTATGATACTTTTACTTTATACATCATTTTAAAGAGCATTTTTCGCTCTATCTAATCATTTAAATTACAATCGTTTTGAAACAATTATGTCTTCTTTTCAGAACGTTGAATGCAAGATGAAAAAAAGCAAATTCGTACAATTTTCTTGTTTCAATTCAAGCTAGGCCAAAAAACTGCTGAAGTAGCTTGTGGTAGGTTAATTAATTTGCATGTTCCTTTGAAAAGTGAGCATTAATTAATTACATATTTATTTTTTATGGTTTCCTATAAGGGGATTCGTTTCATTTAACTATTACACTGAATTGTATTTATGCATAGTTTCTACATTCTGCATAATTTAAAATGAAAACGTTCTAGCACACCAAAATGTTTATACATAGATGATGATTGCAACGTCTTGTCAGACGAGTGCCACTCTCTCAGACATAAGCCCAAAAATGACTTTTTTTTAGTCCTACCGGCAAATTCACACGTTAAAGCAGACATGACTCTGAAGACGGTCATTGGTGTATACACACATACATACATATATATATATATATATATATATATATATATATATATATATATATATATAAACATACACACATACACACATATATATCTATAAACATACACACATATATACATACATACACAATACATAATACACATGCATGCATACACATATACATACGCATATATACACACACATATACAAATACATATATACATACACATATACATACATATATACATAAAATACGTACACATATATGCACATATACATACACTTAACTACATATGCATATACATACATATACATGCATTTATACACATACATATATGCATATATACACATGCATATACATACATACACGTACAAACATATATATATATATACATACAAACACACATAAACATATATACACACATACATATATACATACATATACACATAGATATACATACATATACATACACATGTACATATATAAACATACATATACATATACATACATACATACACACACAGATACATATAATGATGGCAGATCAATTATTACATGCTTCCAGCATTTCAAGCCTACACACGTCAGAACTTTTCCATCGCCACAGGACTATTTTTATAGACAAATGCCTGAGGGAGTATCTATACAAAGATGATGTTACAGAGTTTTAGCTTTGTACAACAGCTAAATCTCTCTCTCGGTTCAAAATGTTGAGATCCAGCACATACATACATACATACAATATTAACCGTAGTTATCGCTTGAAAAATAACAACAATAACAAAATCTAAATTTATAAGCGATAAAAATAAACAGTATAATCAATCTAGGGATTATGGCCTAACGGTTAAGGCATCAGACTGTGGTAAACATGGTCTGAGGTTCGATCCCTGGAGGCAGTTAAGCTGCGCTGATGAGAGGTAAAAAACCTTGAAACACGCGTGTACGTAGATTACGGTTTTAAAAATAATAAAATAAATAAAAAATGATAAATACGTCCAAATTTCTAAGTAAATAAAAAAATGAGCTCCGAGGCGGCGCCAATATTAACCGTAGTTATCGCTTGAAAAATAACAACAATAACAAAATATATATATATATATATATATATATATATATATATATATAAAATAAAACATGCATCATCAAATGCGCTTGAAACCAAATCACAACGTAATATTAGGAAAATAAACAAATATATTTCGGAGGTAGACTTTCAGTATGTTCTTTTTTTTCTTTTTCTTCTTCCTTGCCATGTTGTAAATTTGGAGCAAGAAGTCTGTTTGTATAGAGCCGCGCGTTGTATCTGGCGGTTGTATTTTGAAATGTTTGAATTGTGCGTAGGTAACGCAAGAATAACATCAAGAATGAGAGTTCAATAGAAACGTTGTTTTAATTTGAATAAGATACAATCACACATCAAGAGCGCTTGAAAGCCAAATCACAACGTAATATTAGGAAAATAAACAGATATTTTACTTGTTTGAAATTTATCACAAATATTCCGAAATACATTTGTTATAAATTTCAAACAAGTAAAATATTTGTTTATTTTCCTAATATTACGTTGTGATTTGGCTTTCAAGCGCTCTTGATGTGTGATTGTATCTTTTTTTTTTATTTGCGTGGATGACGCAATGTTGCCACGAAACGATGTGAATAGTTTAAAGGCGTTTCTCACTTTTATACATCGTCACACTGTGTGTACTGACAGAAGAATGGACGTCTTGAATCACAGGAAGATTGGTTGACCAAGGGAAACTTGGGCGCAGGTGATTAGCCATGATTGTACAGATTAAAATTTGAAAGGAGTTGAGCTGTTGAAGCAAGAGGAAAACGGTGGCGGAAGAGAAAAGTGATGTTAAATGAATAGAAGAAGAAGGAGAAGAAGAAGAAGAAGAAGAAGAAGAAGAAGAAGAAGAAGAAGAATACAAGAATGAAGAATAAGAAGAATGGAAAAAGAATACAAAAAGAAAAATTGTAAAGAATACAAAAGGAAAAAGAAGAAGGAAAAGAAAAAGAAAAAAAAAACTGAAAAGATACAACAGTAAGAAGAAAAAGAAAAAGAAGAAGAAGAAGACGAAGAAAAAGAAGAAGGAGAATACATAAAGAAAACAAAAAATAGAATTGAAAAGAATACAAAAGGAAGAACAACATGAAAAAGAAGAAAAAGAAGAAGAAAAAAAGAAGAAAATCTGAAAAGAATACAAAAGGAAGAAGAAGAAAAGTTTAAAAAAAAAAAAAAAGGCCAAATTGTCCTCACTACATACTTTGCGATTCAGTTCCGGCTGGCTGCTCAACGGCTTCAACAGGATCGTTCAAATCCGTTGCGGATGAAACACGATCTTTGTTCTTTTGGTATTTCTCCGAGGCAGCGGATTTTTTAGAACCAGGTGTGTTGGGTTTTTTCGTCGCCGATGCCAAAGACTTTTTCTTTGCTGACGCTGACATTTTGCTGCTAGGTAATTGCGTGATTTACCTACAAATGTAAAAATAAAGTAAAAAGCAACGTCACAAAATAAAGATCCAGAAATTCTTATCGTCAATGTATGGAGCATTGTTGCCACATTTGAGCTGGTATATTTGCTATTAATCTCTGCTTCTTCGACAGGGTTCAAAAAAGAGTCACCAACCTAATAAGCCCTGCTCTAACAGCTAGGCTTCAACCTCTATCCTATCGATGAAATGTTGCACCCCTCTGTCTGTTTTACAAGTATTTTAATGGTTGGTGCTCCGACGAACTACAAACCTTTGTACCTCCTCGACGTAAATACCCCGACAAATCTGACAGGCAGTAAAATCCCACCCCTGCACAGTAGAAATCCCTAGATGTAAGAAAGCCTTCTACTCTAATAGTTTCTTCGCTAGGATTGCTGAACTCTGAAATTCCCTTCCTGTTTCCTGCTTCCCTAACTGTACTGACATGCAGAAGTTCAAGTGTAATGTAAATAGACATCTTGCTGTTCAACTGCCTACATAGTACCTCTGTAAATTATGTCTCTGAGTAGTAGCCCTACATCAAAATGATAGCAGCCCTACATCAAAATGATAGTAGCCCTACATCAAAGTGATAGTAGCCCTACATCAAAATGATAGTAGCCCTACATTAAAGTGATAGTAGCCCTACATCAAAATGATAGTAGCCCTACATCAAAATGATAGTAGCCCTACATTAAAGTGATAGTAGCCCTACATCAAAGTGATAGTAGCCCTACATCAAAGTGATAGTAGCCCCTACATCAAAGTGATAGTAGCCCTACATCAAAATGATAGTAGCCCTACATTAAAGTGATAGTAGCCCTACATCAAAATGATAGTAGCCCTACATCAAAATGATAGTAGCCCTACATCAAAGTGATAGTAGCCCTACATCAAAGTGATAGTAGCCCCTACATCAAAGTGATAGTAGCCCTACATCAAAGTGGCACTGTGCCTTGTTTTGGTTGAAAATGCAATAAAAAATAAAAGGAAAGAAAATCGAATTGCCTTTATGTTATGTATTCTATTGTAGTAATTAAACCAAGTGGCAGCTCCTCAATAAAATTATGTACGGCATAATCACATTGACACACTGGTTCTCGTTAGATCTCCAAAGTTGAGCCTGGTCAGTACCAGATGGGCGACCAGTTTGGGAATTCCAGGCGCTGTGTATAAGGAGGACATCGACACCTAACGTCCTCGTCTCCCCTAATGGTGATATACATGCAACTGGGAATCACTTGTGAATTTCATACTTCCATGGAACTTCCTCTGTTGGAGGAAGCTGGTTAAACCCACATAGGGTTAGTGCTAATTCCTTTTTTCTTTTCCTCAATAAAATTACAGCACCCCCAATTTATTTTATTTGGCATCTTGATCTGACTTTAGATGACATTCACCCAGGATGGATTCAACTGGCTCCTCCCATAGAACACAAAGTGTTCCAGATGAACATAGACCACACATGATGGACCACAGCGGCCAACATAGTGATGAGCAGATAGTCTCAGGACCTGTGGCAAGCATCATAGATCTGTGCACCTATGCTAGGTTTGACATTGTGTTTGTGTAATTGAGCACTAATGGTGACTGTATGCAAATATCGAGCCATGTGCGAAATGACGTCACAGTAAGGAAAAATAAAAAAGACTATAAAAAGGAGAGCGAGCATGTTAGAGAAGACAATCATGTTAGAGTCATAATAAGATGTCATGTGTGGTGAGAGAATGAGGAAATAAATGCTGTTGTTACAAAAAAGAGTCAAGTTATTACTTGTCCTATGTTCCTTGCAACGTGCACTACTACAATGTGTTGTATCTATGTGTGTAAGCGTGTGTACTATGTTACATAACATGATGTGTAATCACATCTTCAGCTGACTTCCCAGTGTAACGAAGCCACTGACATGTATGCAAATGACCAAGGGATCAGAGGAAAAGAAAGAAAAAATGCAGAGAAAACAAGACGAACATGCAGGGTCCCCAAACATTTACTTTCACCATGGCTAATGTTTGTGTAAAATTTCAAAAAAAATCCAAAGTATGGTTATTTTGTCGGAATACTATTTCCTTTATTTTCATCATATATATATATATATATATATATATGGCAATATAGTATATATATATATATATATATATAAAAGTGAACGCGTCTGTGTGTCTGTGTGTGTACATTTCTCTACGCAATAACTCTGTCAATTTTTAGTCTACAGACTCGAAATTTGATATACAGGGTACTAAGATGTGGTAAAATATATATATATATTCACAATGTGAGAGATGCTATAATTATTTCCACAGTCAAACAACATCACAGCTCACATAAGCCATGACAGCCAACTAAAACCGGAAGTCCAAGACTCTAGTTTCACTCTTATTTGGGCTCATTAGTTAAAAACATCCACACTCGGGATTCAAAACCCAAGTCTTTTGCATGCAAGCCGAGAGTCTGCATACTTGAGCAACCGTGCCACACAAAAAAAAGTTTATTAACTAAAAAAGATCAACCTTGACGAAATCCAACATATGGAATGAGCCCACTTCGTCTCAAAGAAGAGGTGTGGCCAATTGAACCATTTTATGGCTACAAAAAAGTGCCAAAAACACGCTCTGGATAATGGATGATCCCCTTAATGTGTGACCTTAAAAGCAAATGTCACATAGCTCACGGCACAATTCAGGTCATTACCTATCCAAGGAGCCTTCATTTATTAAATTCTGATCAAGAGTCGTTGAGATTTATAATTTATAAAATTGCCAAAAAAGGTGGTATATCTATATTAGTGGCCTGGCAAATCCACAGGGGAGGCAACCGATGCAGCAAAACGGAATTTTAACCATAGAATAGTATTATAATGGGACGGAACTACATGAAAATTTGCAGGCTTTTTGAAGATTATAACAATATAGTATGGTTAAAATTTTATGACAATTGGTACAAAATAACCTATATTTTCAAACCAATAAAAATGCCCAAATTTGACTACATTTATATACAGGGTGTCCGTAAAGTTACTATACAGTCTTATTGTTTTATTGTATTATATTTGTATTAATAGTTAAGAAATCACTGTATAGTAACTTTACGGACACCCTGTATATATAGTGTCCTGGCAGGTCAGCTTCAGTTTTGCTGCTTTGGAATGAATTTTTCTTAGGGTTTATTTGGCTTAGTTATCTTCCCTGAGGCCTTGCCAGTCCACTAATATATATAAATGATGGGACGATTCCAATATTTTTCCCGATTCTGATACAATTACCGATTCTGTACTAAATTCCAGATTCTGATACAATTACCGATTCCGATTCTGTATAAATCTCTAAATATTTAACTATAAAATTCTTATTTTTTCCGATTACCAAAAAAAAACAAAACAAAAACAATAACAACAAACACATGTTAAATGTGCATGTATTTTATCAAGTGTAAAAACACACTTGTGGTGGTGGTGGTGGGGGGGGGTGAGCTGTAGATTTTAGTTTTAGTGGTAGTTTAAAATGAATAACTATTGATTATTTTATTATTACAACCAGCTATGGAAAATTTTGTTTTAAAGAAACTCAAATAAAAAAAATAATTAAAGGAAACGTTCAAATTTTATCGATTCTGAATCCCTCAAAAGTTCCGATTTTTTCCAATTCCTGATTTCGATTAATCGTCCCAACATTTATATATATATATATATATATATATATATATATATATATATATATATATATATATATATAATTTTTTAGAGAGAATTAGACCTGAAGTCTAAAGAGCAGAATTTATTTTAATGTATTAATAAATGTATTAATACTATTAACCTTATTCCTAATTTTCTATTTTACTTTATTTTAATTTTTTTTTAATTTATTTATCAACATAAAATTAATAACTTAGTTTTTATTTTATTTTATTTTATTTTTAAATATTTCCAGGAACATCTGCCTTACTCACGACTAAAATCCTAGTTTTATCTTGGTGTCTTTAAATGCTCCCCCACCTCTATTTTTGCTGATGAGGAGACTTTGTCAAATTATGGTCCAAACTTAATCATGTTCTGCAAAACCAAAAACAAAAACAACAACCCACCTTCCCCGCCGCTTTCCTTCTTCCCATTTCCCTTTTCTCTTTCTATCTCCTCCACTTCCTGACTGGTTTCCTAACTTAAAATGTACCAAACATTAATACTGTAACTCTTTTTCTTTTTATATTGCAAAACTTATTCATGTTCTGCAGGGAAGGGAACAAAAACGATAAAAATCCACTATAAGACAACCAAACCAAACCAAACACTACAAACTCACAATTGAAGATACAAAGAGTTTGAAGAATAACAAGTGAAGCATGGATGATCTCTCGTGAGTGCACAATGAACGAGGCATAAAAAAAATGACTGAGTTCAGCATTTGCCCCCCCCCCCCAATTTAGCTCCAAACGTTTGGTGGGGACGTCAAATCCTGGTGAAGATGAACAAACGGTGCAGTTTCAGGCCTTAACATATGTAAATTTGAGTTCTGCACCATGCAAAAAAAGAAATGACTAAGTCCATCACTTGCTGCCCCCCCCCCATTTAGCCCCGCATGTCCCAAGGGGATGTCAAATCCTGATGAAAATGAACAAACGGTGCAGTTTTAGGCCTTAACATGTAAATTTGAGTTCTGGACCATGCAAAAAAAGAAATATCCAAGGTCATCATTTGCATCCCCTCCCCATTGAGCCACAAAAGTCCCCAAAGCCTTAACATATTTAAATTTAAGTTCAGCACCATGCAAAACTGCTAAATAGACATACACAGAAAATTTTGGACAAATATTGTAAAATAGTCCAAAAAATGGGGTGTTTTTATTAGCCCTAAAAGAGCCCCTGGGGCACACCCAAGAGTTATCGCGAAGTATAGACAAATAAAATTATATAGAAATTAGTTAGTTACAACTTTCCAATGCATCAAATTTTTTTTAATAAGTACAAAAGTGTCAATTTTAGCCATTTTAACCCGAAAGGCTCCCCTTGGGGGGGGGGGGCAACCAGAGTTTTCCCGGAAAATCCGTTCTGTTACTTTTTTACTCATATCATGTTTAATGTTTGTGCAAAATTTCAAAAATTTCCAAGGCATAGTTATTAAGAAAATTGCAGAAAGACGAACGGACAAGGGTGAATTTACAGATCCACCCTCCTTTTGTCAGGAGACCAAAAACCTTCTACAAAATAACTGAATGTAACATGAATACTATTTCCAAAATACTTAGATTTGGCATAAAATAACCCGAGAAAGGTTGATATGCTGTCAAACAAAACCACCAAACCAAACATTATCATTAAATATCTGAAGATATAAAGAACTTTAAGCATAAAAACTTTATTTTCAAAATTACTAGATTCAGCATTAAATAACCTGAAAAAGGTTGATATGCCGTAAAATAAAACAACCAAACCTCTACGGGGATGAAATACAGAAGTCTTTGTGTAGCTAAATTACCATAAATATATTTTGATAATTTAACACAATGTTTTTTCAGGCCGCTTACATATAATATCAGCTTTTCTTAGAAGTTGTGCCATTTTTGGGGGAAAATGGCACTTTAGTATTTTTTAGAAAGTTATATGCCCTTAAAACACTAACTGGTTAGAAACTGAGACACATAGAAAAAAAAAAATTAAGATTGCCGTTCATGTTGAAAAGATGTTTTAAAAAAATTACTGACCTCTAAGTCCGAGGAGTTTGCCACTCAGACTTAAGATTAGTGATAGGGTCAATAAGCCCACTTCCATAAAAATAAAAGCATGAATTAAAAGTATCATAGTTAGTTTCAGCACGTTAAATGTATATAGGTCGGTAGATAATTAAATTCTACTGCGTTTGGTAGAGATTATTTTAAAAATTCCTTTTTACAATTTCTCGCCTGTTAACTACTCTGCACTTTTACTGATTTTCATGACTTAAAAAAATAACTTTTTTTTTTTTTTTTTTTTTTTTTTTTCAGAATTTCACAATTTAAGAGCAATAACGAATTTTATCTAAAATTTTGTAGAAAATCCATGGATACGTGGGACACATTCGAACAGTCTGTACATATTTCGATTGAACGACAAAAATAAACTGAACTCCCATCTAAAAGCGGAACAAGAGAAGATAATTATAAAATGTGCTGCTTAAACATCAGCGCCTTTTTACTTGTATCTGAGATAAAAAAAATTGTAATCTCTCGGTTGGGAAGGATCTCTCCTTCACTGACTAAGGAAAGAAAAGATGAAATGCAATATCAGAACATATACTACACTTTATTCCTAGTCAAAGGATAAAGAATAGAAAATATCAAAGCTAAAATATTTCTAAATTTTAACTTTTCACGCATCAATAAGTTTATGTAAAAATATCAAAAGACAGGCAAAAAAAAAAAATCCTTTATAGTTTACTTACTGTGAAAAAAGAATAAAATATCGAAGCGATATTTGCGACATTTTCTGTTTGAAAAATAATTTTAAAAACAGTGTACTTCGTTGCCAAGGCAACGGATTGGCACTTATTACCTCCCTTGATTAGCTTATTTTCCTCCTCCGCCTTCTCCTTCTTATTGTCCCTCTCTATATATGTCTTAAACTCCTCCTACTCTGTCTACGAAGACTGCACCGTTTAAAATGGACTTTTCATTTTTTTTTTTTTTAGATTGGTTACTCTCCTGATAAATAATATTTAGTTTTAAGTCTGTCTCAACACACTTATGTCTGCCAAATAGTACATCGCACATTTCGACAGGTGTAAGGACCAAAAATAATGCCCCCCCCCCCTATTTACGTCAAGTTCAATTTGGGCAGACTTAAAATTTTTACTCTTACTTGATGGCCACGTGATATTTATATTTCTGGGTATTACTATACAGGGCGCTAGTTTGAATCACGAGTTTTATCTAGGGGAGTTAACTAAAAACTCAATTTTCTCTAATTGTCTTGGAAAATTGTTTCCATTAATAAAAATCGAAATATTGCATTTCAAGTCAAACCAATGGTATCTTCGTAATTGTCATGTCGCAGTAACTAGAATATCAAAAAATTACTTAAAACGATAAGGTCGAGAATTAATTATTAATGGAAACAATTTTCGAGGACAATTAGCGAAAATTGAGTTTTTAATTATCTCCCCTAGATAAAACCCGTGATTCAAACTAAAGCTGAACGAAAATGTCAAAATCAAAACGAGGGGACTTTATAAAAAAAGGAAAAATAAATAATGAAACAAAATTTATAAAAAAGGAAAAATAAATAATGAAACAAAATTTATAAAAAAGGAAAAATAAATAATGAAACAAAATTTAAAGCAAAATCAAAGGTCATTGTAAAATTTGTGAAAAAGTATTGGTAAACATTCAATAAAGAATAACAAGTTAGGGTTTGTATTACTGTACACATACATTCGAAAATGTTGTCAAAAAAAACAAATATATAACAAATAAATGTTATCAAATGCAAAATAAGTTACTTTCCTACCAAACTGGATACATTTTTAGTGTTTATATTCAATGTAACATGTTTATTCAGCTCGAAAAACATGCAGTGTTTACCGATGTATTGGAAAATTCAAAATGGCGCCCGCCTCTCTCTTTAACATGGTAAGTTTGGGAAAAGGTGTTATAAATAATAAACTAGACAGAATACTATTAAAAAAACACCGAATATATATCAACTTATGTCACTGTAACATATATTGAGCGAATATCTAACAGTATTTTGTCTAGTTTATTATTTATAACACCTTTTCTTGAACTTACCGTGTTAAAGAGAGAGTTGGGCGCCATTTTGAATTTTCCAATACATCGGTAAACACTGTATGTTTTTCGAGCTGAATAAACATGTTACATTGAATAAAAACACGAAAAATATATCCAGTTTGGTAGAAAAGTAACTTATCTTGCCTTTGATAACATTTATTTGCTATATATTTGTTTTTTTGACAACTTTTTCGGATCTATGTGTACAGTAATACAAACTCACAAGTTATCCAAAGCGGCTGTCCATTTGGGCCATATTGGATGACTTTACATCTTTAAAGTGTGTATTTCTCAATACAATATGTGTATTTCCCTACAGATTGTAACTCGGGCACCCAGGCTAGTTATTCATAAGTAGTTAATATTTATTGTCTTAGATAATGGTTAACAGTGGTTAAATTTAGAATATATGTACAGTAGAACCCCAGGTTACAGCATAAAAAATTAGTCACAAAATACAGTACAGTATATGATACACATGTATATAATCAAATAATATCATAAATAACACTGTAAGGCGGGGCAAATACCATAACTAGAGGCCAGAAAAACATTGTATTCCATATTGTATCCTGTAAAAAATGTATCCTAGAGTCACCATATCCCGGGATTCTATTGTGTTTAGGTTTTATATAAAACTAATTTTCAGTTCATAGAAAACATAGAATTTGTTTCCACTATTTAATTTTTTATTATTTATTTCGTATAATCTAAAATATGTTCAGTCTTAACCTAATTATTATACTGAATAAATATTTTTACTGGATATGTAGCAGTCGAAACTTGCTACGATCACAGGCAGGAGCTAATTCGCTAATTCTCGCGGCCCGAGATTTGAAAAACATTCTCTCACTGACTTGTCAAATCACAAGCCAGCTTGCAATCACGTGACCAAGTACATAAAACGCGAAATCTGAAACTCCTCCCTCTCTTTCTCCCTGCTCTGCCCAGCAACACACATCGGCAGGGTGGGGGGTGGGGGGTGGGGGGGCTATGGCCTCCGGCCAAAGTGAGTATAACAAGCCAATGTGGCTCTTTTCAAACTCCCATTTGTTTCCGCGTGTGGTACCCAAACGAACATTCTTTATCATGTTACAGAACTGCTCTCATCGATACACTAACACACACACACCAACTACAACACGAAATACACTGAAGACTTTGCTCTTTCTTTCTCCCTTAATCGACCTCCTTCATCCCAATGACTACTGGCTATAAACACCTGTAAATGGAACTATTCTCTCCTCAACAAGCCGGCAATATATTAATTCTATCTTTATACAAGGACACTTCTACTTACTAACCCTTTTCTCTCGTGTATACGCTACTAACAAAGATAACAAATAAAGTTGTTTATTTAATGTTAAAATGAGACTTCCTTTCATTGTCTTCATTATTTAACTCTAGATATATTCATAGGTTCTTGCAGAGCTTTTCAATGTGAGCCCTGTATGATTGTCCTGTTGACTATCATGTTGAGATAAATTAGGTATAGGGTTTTTTTTCAGGAATTCACCTCTCCAGGTGATGTTGAGCATCCTTTGGCCTAGATGGTCCTTAAGATGGAATGAACACACCTTAGTTTTACCTGCGTTCAAGTTGAAATACCGTGTTGTATTATGATGAGTGCTTGCATCAATTGATCTTAGATGACTTTGAAGTCATTTGATTGTGTCGTAAGATGTATGTTGTCTGCATAGATGAACCTGCAAACATTACAGAATGTTGGCTTATCATTTGTATGCATGTTAAACAGTGTGGAGGACCACAACTGAACTTTGTTGGAGGCCATTCTTTTGCACCTTCCACCGAGTTATGTTTCCCCTCCATTTCTCTATAAAATCGATGATATAGACTACGAGGATGTTTTTAACCATTAAAAAAAACAAAAACAAAAGTGATCAATGATAAACTGCGTCGTAGGCTGCTGTAAGGTCTATAAAAACTGTACCAGTGACCAATCCAACTTGGAGCCCATCCTCTATGTGTTGAGTTAAGTTCAATACTTGGCCCACGCATGACCTACCAGCTTGAAAACCAGATTGGTATTGGTCAGAAGTTAGATGGGACTCACGGGGCAATTCATGTGAAGATGAGCCGATCATAGAGTTTGAATAGGGCACAGTGCAGGAATATAGGTCGGTAGCTAATAGCCATGATCAAGTCTTTCTCTGGCTTAAGAAGTGCAGTTACTTTGGCTTTTCTCTAGATCTTCAAGATTTGATACTCAGTGGCAGAACTGTTATAGAGCACCAGAACCTACTTTGGGTCAAAGTGATGTATCATCTCGATACTGATGACATCTAAACCCAAAGCCTTGTCTGGTTTAAGATGTTTCATGGCAGATTTAAATTCCTTTTTCGTAATTGGTAGAAAGATATCATCTGATTGTTCCATCACATTCTTTATTTCGGTTTTCATCTGCTTCAGGCATCCATATTCCTTGTACAACAGTTTGACGCTCAACAACAGTTGATTGGCAAATTGGTTAGGAGTTACCCCTACCATTCTTTGCTGTGGTTGGTTAACTGGTTTATTTACTGTCTTCCAGGCCGCCTTGCTGTCATGAATCATGTCGATATTACTGACGATTTATCTGCAACGTTTTTTCCTAGTGTCACTTAGTGAGTTCAACAGTGATTCACTGAGGTTAAGCATGTGTGCAGAAAAGGGAACATAATAGTAGGCTGCAATGTACTGCTTGTAGATCACCTTACTGGAGTCATTGAGACCTGGAACGTAATTCACTCTGCAACCCTTTGGGATGTTATTTTTCGCACAGGATTCATATCCACTTAAGACAGGAGGGGTAGTGAAGGTCCAGTGCGAAGCTTTTCCAATTAGCTCAATGATAGTTAAATCGGGGATTGGGCTCGGTGGTGGTAGGCTGGAAAACAGCTTATAGCTCAACTATGATGGGGCGGTGCTGGGACTTGGTTAATGGTTATCTTGTAGATTTCTTGAAATTATACCTGAATTCGTTATAGTTTCTGTAATGGACCTGTCAATGCACCTGGCATGGATACTTCAGGCGACAACCACTAAATAAATGCTCCCTCCTCCTGAAGAAGGACGTAATTCCCTGGAGGCTGCCAGATTAAGACAGACCTTAGGTTGTCTGAATGATTCCTTTATTTGGTACTAGCGGGGGGGGGAGTACCCGGCGTTGCCCGGGTGTTTAGAGGTGTGTGTGCTCGGGCGGGGGGGGGGAGGTGTAATCAAAACAACATAAGAATAAGCGAAGTAAATATTTTTAAATATTAAATATTAAATTATTAAATATTTTATATAAAAAAAACGTTAAAACTTTTAAAAAATCGAAAAAAAACACACAAAAAAACTAACGTAAGGCAAACGAACAATGTTAAATGTAAAAATGGGAAAAACAAAAACAAAAAAAGAAAACGCGAATGTGATGGAAAAAACCCCAGAAATCGAACGTTAAAACTTAGCCAAAAAAAACATAGAACGTGAAAAATGGCTTAAATAACCCTGTTTCAATATTAAAATTTAAAAAATCGAAAAAAAAAGAAAAAAAGACACCTCACACCACGATTCGAACTTACAACCTTTAGATAATGATGCCGATCTTTAATCAAGTGAGCTAAGATGATGTTGACGAAATTGGGCTGTTTTTTTAAATATTTAAAGTAAATCATGTTCCGACGTCATTTGCGCATGCGTAGAAGCGAACTTGTCATGAGAGGATGGTTTTTGCTGACCCCTCCCTGTACAAAACTGATGATTTTAGGGTAAAGGAATTAATGTTTTTGGCCAATTTTTTTATATTTGTCGGGTGAAGGTTGGAAGTTTAAAATGATACCGATCTCGTGAAAATCTGTGACTCGTGTCGAAAGGTTTTGCGAGACATACAAACACACATACATGCATACAAACATACATACACACATTTTTGCTTTCATATATATAGATTAGCGGGAGGTACCCGGCGTTGCCCGGGTGTTTCGAGGTGTGTGTGCTCGGGCGTGGGTGGGGTTGTGAATCAAAACATAAGAATAAGCGAAGTAAATATATCGAAAAAAAAAACATAAAAATCTAACATAAGGCAAATGAACGATGTTAAATGTAAAAATGGGAAAAACAAAAAAAGAAAACGCGAAATAGAAAAATAAACGTTAACATTTTTTTAAAAAATCTGAAAAATAAACCCCTCCAAAAAAAAAACATGTGAAAAATGGCTTAAATAACCCTGTTTCAATATTAAATTTTAAAAAATCGAAGAAAAAAAAGACATGTCACACCACGATTCGAACCCAAAACTTTTAGATAATGAGGCTGCACTCTAAGCAACTGAGGTAAGACGAAATCGACGAAATTGTGCCTGTTTTTTTAATATTTAAAGTAAATCATGTTCCGACGTCGTATGACGCATGCGTAGAAGTGAACTTGTCATGAGAGGACGGTTTTTGCTGATCCCCTCCCTGTAGAAAACTGATGATTTTAGGGTGAAGAAATTAATGTTTTTGGCCAATTTTTCGATATTTGTCGGGCAAAGGTTGGAAGTTTAAAATGATACTGATCTCGTGAAAATCTGTGACCCGTGTCGAAAGTTTTTGCGAGACATACAAACACACATACATACATACAAACACACATTTTCGCTTTTATATATATAGATGATACAGAAAAAAAAGAACAGTCTTACTTGATATGTAAAACCTGGAAGAAATGAAACATGCAAAAAAGGGGTCTTTTAAAAATGTAATTTTTCTTTGAGAAGCACTCTCTCACTTTTCTAGAACCTTCTGGTTCTAATGTTTTTGTTGTTTTGAAATAAAAATGATTCGATGAGAAGGGAATTTCGGTTGTCTTCCAAGACGGTCTCTTTCCTTAAGTTACTTACGTGGGGAACATGTCTGTTGATAATCAGCCCGTCTTCTTGTCTGACAAGCCAGCAAATTTAATTTCTGTTTCTTACAGAAAAATATCTCAAAAACCAACCGGTACCTTCTGTTAGTCCTTTGAGACTAATACTTTCCCAGTTGGTAAAACCTTGTTGCCTTATAATTAACTGGGAATGAAATTGTAACGTCACCGTCACATTTGACGTAAAAAAAGGTTTTTGACGGAGCTCACAAAACATGGCAATCATTTGGCAATGCCAGATAACTTGAAACTGAGGAAAACGTGCAAAAAGCCCTACCTCCCTCTCTCCTACCTCTGCTCCTGACAAATTTGACTGCTGGGAACAATCTCAGCACCACTGCCATTACCAGCCATACCAGGTCAAGAAGTATAGTCATTGTACTTAACAAAATCAAAAAAGGGCCGAACCCCACCCTGCTTTCTGGCACCGCTTGATGTCTGCTAAGATTAAAAAAATAAAATTCCAAAAGAATCGGTTAAGGATTTCGTTTTTGTTTTGATACAACCATAACTATGATGAGGATATCTATTATTTCCGTCAAAATTGGAAATATTTTCAAATTTTCACTAGCTATGAGCAAATAGCTCAACTGCCTTTGGGATGTCTTGGGAAAGGCAAAGTCTAAGGAAGCAAACCCTAACAAAACTCTAGTTTGAAGTCTCGATAGGCAGATGGTGAAGCACTACAACACTTTACCGGCAACTCCTGCAACTGCATTGGCTCCAACCATATTGGCTTGCCTTTCTATCAAGAACTGGGCAAATAACCTTTCCATCAATAACTGGGCAAATAGCCTTTCCATCAATAACTGGGCAAATAACCTTTCCATCAATAACTGGGCAATTAACCATTCCCTCAATAAATGGGCAAATAACCTTTCCATCAATAAATGGGAAAATAACATTTCCATCAATAACTGGGCAAATAGCCTTTCCATCAATAACTGGGCAAATAACCTTTCCATCAATAACTGGGCAAATAGCCTTTCCATCAATAACTGGGCAAATAACCTTTCCATCAATAACTGGGCAAATAGCCTTTCCATCAATAACTGGGCAAATAACCTTTCCATCAATAACTGGGAAAATAGCCTTTCCATAAATAACTGGGAAAATAGCCTTTCCATCAATAACTGGGCAAATAACCTTTCCATAAATAACTGGGCAAATAACCTTTCCATTAATAACTGGGCAAATAGCCTTTCCATCAATAACTGTGGCAAATAGCCTTTCCATCAATAACTGGGAAAATAGCCTTTCCATCAATAACTGGGCAAAAAAACTTTTCCATCAATAAATGGGCAAATAGCCTTTCCATCAATAAATGGGCAAAATAAATTTCCATCCAAAACTGGGCAAATAACCTTTCCATCAATAAATGGGCAAATAGCATTTCCATCAATAACTGGGCAAATAACCTTTCCATCAATAAATGAGCAAATAGCCTTTCCATCAATAAATGGGCAAAAAAAATTTCAATCCAAAACTATGCAAATAACCTTTCCATCAATAAATGGGCAAATAACATTTCCATCAATAAATGGGCAAATAACCTTTCCATCAATAACTGGGCAAATAACATTTCCATCAATAACTGGGCAAATAACCTTTCCATCAATAACTGGGCAAATAGCCTTTCCATCAATAAATGGGCAAATAGCCTTTCCATCAATAACTGGGCAAATAACATTCCCAGCAATAAATGGGCAAATTACCTTTCTATCAATAACTGGGCAAATAACATTTCCATCAATAACTGGGCAAATAACCTTTCCATCAATAACTGGGCAAATAACCTTTCCATCAATAAATGGGCAAATAGCCTTTCCATCAATAACTGGGCAAATAGCCTTTCCATCAATAACTGGGCAAATAGCCTTTCCATCAATAACTGGGCAAATAGCCTTCCCATGAATAACTGGGCAAATAACCTTTCGATCAATAACTGGGCAAATAACCTTTCCATCAATAAATGGGCAAATAGCCTTTCCATCAATAACTTGGCAAATAACCTTTCTATCAATAACTGGGCAAATAGCCTTTCCATCAATAAATGGGCAAAAAAAATTTCCATCAAAAACTAGGAAAATAACCTTTCCATCAATAAATGGGCAAATAGCCTTTCCATCAATAACTGGGTAAAAAACATTTCCATCAATAACTGGGCAAATAACATTTCCATCAATAAATGGGCAAATAGCCTTTCCATCAATAACTGGGCAAATAACCTTTCCATCAATAAATGGGCAAATAGCCTTTCCATCAATAACTTGGAAATAGCTTTTCCATCAATAACTGGGCAAATAACATTTCCATCAATAAATGGGCAAATAACCTTTCCATCAATAACTGGGCAAATAACATTTCCATCAATAACTGGGCAAATAACCTTTCCATCAATAACTGGGCAAATAGCCTTTCCATCAATAAATGGGCAAATAGCCTTTCCATCAATAACTGGGCAAATAAACTTTTCCATCAATAACTGGGCAAATAACATTCCCAGCAATAAATGGGCAAATTACCTTTCTATCAATAACTGGGCAAATAACATTTCCATCAATAACTGGGCAAATAACCTTTCCATCAATAACTGGGCAAATAGCCTTTCCATCAATAACTGGGCAAATAAACTTTTCCATCAATAACTGGGCAAATAACATTCCCAGCAATAAATGGGCAAATTACCTTTCTATCAATAACTGGGCAAATAACATTTCCATCAATAAATGGGCAAATAACCTTTCCATCAATAAATGGGCAAATAGCCTTTCCATCAATAACTGGGCAAATAACCTTTCCATCAATAAATGGGCAAATAGCCTTTCCATCAATAACTAGGCAAATATCCTTTCCATCAATAAATAGGCAAATAGCCTTTCCATCAATAAATGGGCAAATAGCCTTTCCATCAATAACTGGGAAAATAACCTTTACATCAATAACTGGGTAAATAACCTTTCCATCAATAACTGGGCAAATAGCCTTTCCATCAATAACATGCTTTTCACATCATTTCATTATCTTCTCTATCTCATCTCTATTTAAGACACTGACTTCAACTAGGGTTTCTTCTTTCTCCTCCTCACTATATCAGGTTTGACAGCTCCATTTTCTAGGTACATAGCTGTGAGAATGGCAGTGTCATAATGGATGGTAGATGACTTCATTTCCACCTGTTCTCCCTGGTATATGTTCGATTTACGAAAACCGACATGAACACTTAAAGAGGCAAAAGCAAAAATTTTACATAATGTTCCATCATATCTGGAGAGGCAACTCCAGCTTTCGACTGTTAAGCCATAGCAGATGCTGCAGTGCATCAGATGAAGAAAGCCTGAAGGTTGTCATCATCAATCAAACGATGGTTAGTAGTTGAATGTATTTGTTTCTAAATGAAATAGTGTTATTTTTTTTTTTTTTTTTGTCTCAGAAACGGTTACTTTGCAGGAAGTCTATCTTGTTATAGAATGGAATAATATTTGCTATCGGAAGAGTATGTTGTGGAGTCGAATGTCGGTGGCAATCGACCTTACAACTAAAAGACGGCACAGGCAAGAAAATCATGAAAGACGACAATGGCAAAGAAGAGATGACAAACGCAGTGGGTACCGTCGCAAACAGATATAAATCTGTTCAGGTTTATTTTTCGTAAAGAAACTGAATGGTGGTAGGAGGTCTCAGGCTGAGTGTTGGAATCCAGCTGGTGTCTGAACTGGCACGGCTACCAGGTCGTCGCTAGTGGCTATGGGAAACACGTGCTGGTTTGAGAAGCTGGACTGCTGGGAATTAAGTGCATCGATGGCAAATGGTCGCTGCTGCTACTACTGAATTCGGCTGTTGTCGGAGAGGTAGTCTAAACCGTTCTGCGTGGACATTGCTGCTGCTGTTGAGTTGGGTTGTGCCGCTGATGGGCCCAACCTTGCTATACGGCGATCTAACTACGACTGACCGCTTGTTGAAAAAAACGCTGTAATTATACTCGTAGTTGTAGACACCAAGGCTTGCAGTGCTGGTTGTCGTTTTCGTCTTTGATTTGTGTTTGTTTTTGTATCTTTAAAGTGCTGTAGGGAGTCGTCTGTTTGAGCTTTGTATTCATGTATTATATCAAATTGAAGCTGGGAAAGTTATGAATATTATTCTAGCGAGAATTGTGCTATTCAGAGGTCCACGGGATAATTATTCACGTCAAAGTACTTGTCGAAGGTTTGTTTTTTACGTTTTGAATGGGGATCTTGTTTTTGGTGGAAACCGCGACAAGTAGCAGAAACTAACTATGAACTGACCTTGAACCTCCTCCTCCTCCTCTTCCTCCTCCTCCGCCTCCTCCTCCTCTGTAAGCTCATCCAGCTACCAAATTAAAAAAAAAATCTTTCTTACATTTGCCTAGCATGAAGTGGAATTTCCATGGACAGAGTTTCGTTCCATCTATGGAGCACATTATTGCGAGACTATTGGGTTGAGAAGAAAGTTAATGCAGAGTTTTTAATTTGGATTTCAAGTGATGTATTTTCAAATAAGTTTTTGTTACTAATACCTTTACTTTATATATCGATGTAAAGAGCGTTTTCCGTTCTATCTAATTGTTTTAAAGCAGTTATGTCTTCATTTCAGAAAATTAGATACAAAATGGAAAAAAAGCAAATTTGCACAATTTTGTTATTTCCATTCAAGCTAGGCTGAAAAGCTGCTGAAACAGCTTGTGATATCAATGAAGTGTTTGGCCAAGGAACCATTATTGAATACATAGCACAATGGGTGTTTAAGAAATTTTGTGGCGTGGACGAAAGTCTTGAACATGATGAGTGTAGTGGTCGGCGATCGGATGTTGACAACGATCAATTAAGAGCCTTAGTCGAAGCCAATTCACACACAACTGATTGAAAACTTGCTTCTGAATTAGATGTAACGTCTACAACGATTTCCAACCACTTGAGAGAGATTGGAAAGGCAAAAACTTGATGAATGGGTGCCTCACGAATTGAATGTCAACCAAAAGAAACATTGTCATGAAGTGTCATCTTCCCTTCTTTTACACAACAAGAACGACCTGTTTCTCAACTGGGTTGTGACTTGCGATGAAAAGTGGGTTCTTTACGACAACTGGCTATGCTCATCTCAGAGGTTAGATTCTGACAAAGCTCCACGACACTTCCTGAAACCAGAGTTGCACCTAAAGAAGGTCATGTTGATTGTTTGGTAGTTTGCGACCGGTTTCATCCATTACAGTTTTTTGGATGCAGGTGAAGCCATTACAGTTTTTTGAATGCAAGTGAAACCATTACAGCAAAGACGTACTGTCAACAAATGGATGAAATGCATCAGAAACTTCGACAACAACACCCAGCATTAGTCAGTAGAAAAGAAACAATTTTCCTCCACGACAATGCCTGACTGCACATTGCTAAACTGACCCTGCAGAAGTTGAACGAATTGGGCTACGAAACTCTGCCTCATCCACCATACTCTCCAGACCTCTCACCTACTGACTACCACTTTTTCAAGTATCTCGACAACTTTCTGCATGAGAAATGCTTAAAAAACCTGAGCAATGTCAAAACGCCTTCAGCAACTTCATTACCACCTAAACGCAAGATTTTTTTTTTATGTTACTGGCATAAATGCACTTGTTTTGCATTGGCAAAAGTGCGTTGATTCTGATGGTGCTTATTTCGATCAATAAATTCTCCCAGAAGATAAAATGCTGTTGCCATACTTGGGGAGGAGCTGATAAGATCAGCACTTTCCTGCCACTGACAGGATACAAAACCAACTTCAAAATCTAGTGGCCGATGTCCTTTTCTCCTCCCTGCTACCTCTTTCTCACAGAAAAGGCGTTGCGAATCTATCTCTGCTCTGTTGTTATTTTCATGGCATATGCTCGACTGAGCTTCAATCTATGGATCTCCCCCCCTCCCTTCAGTCAAACATTCACAACAAGCACTCGTCCATCTACAACCACTGTCAGCAATTTCCCTTATTCTCTTCTTGTCTCATGCCGTAGATGAAATCATCGTTAGCGTTCTCTATAGGCTTTGGTCCATTGTTGGTCTGAATCCTCTGAAGACATCACATTATTTCTCTTTGACAGAATACATGGGGTGGAGTGCTTCCCCAGCGCAGTGGCGTCCGACTCACCTGTTTGTACCTATCCATTGTCCTTAGCTCATCCGCATAGCTGCGGTTGAATAACATAAATCTTAATACCATAGAACCGTTGATCTGCTAGAGATTCCTCCTCCTCCATGGCCATCCAACATGTTGCTGCCGACATCATCAGAGTTGCTTTTTCCTACATGCAATGCATGTCTTAAGGGTGCATTTCTCCCGATGAATTAAATGCACCTCCAGATACCAATCTGGAAATTTCTTATGGCTCGGCATGGTGCATACGACACCAAGCCTTCTCAAATGGTCACCCATCTGATACTGGCCAGGCTCATCATTGCTTAACTTTGGTGATCTGACAGGAACAAGTGTGGCAACATGATTTAGTCTTACTCTTTCTTACTGTGCCTAAAACTAAATGAAAATCCCATGAGCAAAGCTTCTTTCCTAGAACTACTCATATGTGGAACATAATACCATGGGACTGCTTTTCAACTGACTGTGACATCATCGTTTTCAAGTCTAATGTAAACAATTTCTTGTTTAGCTGCCCTCTTAATTAATTAAATCCTATTCAAGTTCCACCACTATTGATCATCAGAGTGTTGTCTCACTGGCCATGTGACACTCTTGAATTTGTATACTCGAGTGGCCTTTGAGCCTTGATACACGGTGACGCCCTAGTAAAAAAAAAAATAAAATGAAAATAAAAAAATAATATTATTTATCTTTCAACTGACAATCATTTCATCTCATTAATTTTTATCCTTGAGCGGATTTTGACCTTAATTAGTTACTAGCCTGGGGGCCCGGCGTTGCCCGGGTGTTTGGAAGTGTAAAAAAAAAAAAAGTGTGGTAGTAGGCAGGCAGGCTTGAACCCGCAACGTGAAGGTGGAAAAGAAAGTGAAAGAAATTCTGACGTCTTACTGCTATGCCATGACGTATTAATGTGGGGGGAAAAGCAGCTTCCCCAAAAAGGGGGGGGACTCTGGCAGTATCCAACTAAATAGTAATTGTCTCAGTATGAAGGGTTTCCCCTACATTGGTCAAGGACGAATTACAGAACAAATACTACTCAGGCGAAGGCCAGGCAATGGCGGGTGCATTCAAATAGTTTCACTCTATTAATACAAAAAAGACAGGACAGTGAGAATTTTTTTAAACTCAATCAAAAAAAACAACAAAAAAAATGAAAGAAGTCATGTCTGTTTGTGAATCTGAGTTATTATGATCTAGGAAGTATAATCTCCCGGAATCTAATTGACGCGAGAATCCCGACGCAAAAAGCCTTTGTGAACATGCCATTTATGATTCATGATAATTAGGGCTATGGCAACAGCATATTCTTTTCCTTGTTTTGATTCTCAAGTATATATCCATTGATATCTTATATGTTTTTATGTAGAGTGATGTGGTTCTCGGTGGATTAATTGTGTAGTAGTTTGAATAATCCAAATAATATGAATAAACGCTTTTTGCCTTTTTGGGAGTGGGTATCCAAGTGTGGGTGAGTCATAACTACGGCTATGACAACAACATATTCTTTTCCTTGTTTTGATTCTCAGGTATATATTCGACACATTTAGACACAGTTAATCAACCGCAAACCACATCACTATATAAAAGCATATAAGATATTAACGCATACACACTCGAGAGTCAAAACAATGAAAAGAATATGCTGTTGTCATCGCCCTAGTTATGACTCACCCACACTTGGATACTCACTCCCCAAAAGGCAAAAAACGTTTATTTGTATTATTTAGGTTATTCAGACTACTGTGTTCATCTTGGATGTTACTTCCATAACGTTTCAGTTGATGTAACCCCCGACTTTCTCCAGGTGTATCTTGTTGAACTCGGAAATCTTTCCGCCAAACTCGAGAATCTGCATGGAATTTTGTATTCAATTTAATTTATTTAATCCACAGGGGGATAGTATAGCCAGGTATGGCCAATGATGGAGTACTGTTGCCACATCTGGCCAGGAGCTGCTAGAAAAGACTTATCCTCCCTTGACAGAGTTCAACATAGACTTCGTAGCTTAGTGGGGAGGATGCCTTTTTCTCTTCCCTGCAACCTCTTTCCCACAGAAGAGAAGTTGCGAGCCTGTCTCTGCTTTATCATTACTTTCATGGCAAATGCTCGTCTGAGATTCAATCTATGGCCCCCCCCTCGCCAAACTTTCACGAAAAACACTTGTCTAGCTGAAACCACACTCTTTATCTGTGCTTAAACCTAAACGTAGATTCCATGAATAAAGCTTATTTCTTAGAACTGCACGCCTGTAGAGCTCTCTTCCGTTTGCCTGCTTTCCAGCTGACTACAATATGGTTGCCTTCAAGTCCAACATAAACAAGTTCTTGATGAACCGTCCCCCTAAGTAATCCAATTTACAAAATTTCTACTACTTATGATTACTACGCTATAATCACATTGACTAATTAAGTAACCATTAATCCTTATCCTCGAGTGGCCTCTGGACCTTGATAAGAGGTGACTCCTATGTAAAAAAAAAAAAAGCCATAATCAGGCGGAACTCTTAAGTAATCTGCAATTATATTCTTAGTTTCACCCACATTGAAGATTGAACCTTCAACCCCCAGAAGAGTTTCACTTAGAACTGAATTTTACCTAGTATTTATCTGTTATGCCATGCGTCCATACAGATTCTTGAGTTCAACAGAAAGATCCTTGAGTTTGACAAAAGATTCCTGAGTTTGGCAAGATACATCTGAAGAAGGTTGAAAGTTTACATCGACCGAAACATTGTGAAAATGACATTCAAGATGGAGAATAGTAATCTGAAGAAACCAAATCTATATATCTATAAAAGTGAACATGTCTGTTTGTGTGTGTGTCTGTGTGTCTGTGTACATTTCCCTATGCAATAACTCTGTAAATTTTAAGTCAAGATCAGTATCGTATAAAAGTGAACGTGTCTGGTTTTTTTTTGGTTTTTTATTTTACTTTTGTTAGTTTGAAGAGATCAAGGGGCTCCTTCCTGGGGCTAACACTTGATTCTATTATAGTTTAAATTTATATCCGAGGGCTCTTTTAAGAATAGACACTGTTCCCTTTATGGCTGCTATCTGTATTTCCTTACAGCTTTGTTTTCCAGGGATTGCTTCTAAGTATTTTTGAAGGTTCTTTTTTATTAGGCCAGTTGCTCCTGTCACAACTGGTATGTTTATTTTTTTCAGAGACCATGTTGTTTCTAGATCATTTTTTTGGTCCTGATATTTTGTTATCTTTTCCCGTTCTGCTCTATTAAGGCCAAAGTCGTTTGGAACTGTGAGGTCAATAATGAGTGTAGTCCTTTCGGGCTTGTTCCATATTACTATATCTGGTTTGATGGCTGTCTGTGTGTGTGTCTGTGTGTATATGTACATTTCCCTATGCAATAACTCTGTCAATTTTAAGTCAAGATCAGTATCGTTTTGAAGTTCGACCTTTCAGACGACAAATATCGAAAAATTGGCTAAAAACATTAATATCTTCACCTTCAACTGGGCACTTTTCTACAGGGTGGGGGGGGGGTCGCTTTTTTTTTTTTTTTTTTTTTACAAGGGTGTCACCACTTATCAAGGCCCAGAGGCCACTCGAGGATAAGGGTTAATAGGTATACATTAGTCATTGTGATTTTAGCATAGTAAACAGTGGGAATTTTGAAACTTGGATTACTTAGGGGGACGATTCAATTAGAACTTGTTCACATTGGACTTTTTCTTTTTTTTTTTTTTTTTTCATAGGTATCAACTCATTATCAAGGCCAAGAGGCCACTCAAGGATAAGGGTTAAAGAGTGTACAGTAGAAATTGGACAATATAATAATCATTAGTAATGAAAATTTGTTAAATTTGATAACTTATATGGAACGGCTCATCAAGAACTTATTTACGTTAGACTTGAAGACAACCATATTGTAGTCAGCCGGAAAGCAGGAAAACGGAAGACAATTCCACAGGCGTGCAGTTCTAATAAAAAAGCTTTGTTCATGGAATCTACGTTTAGGTTTAGGCACAGATAAAGAGTGGGGGGAATTATTGATAGTGTTTACAGCTAGACGAGTGTTTCTTGTGAAAGTTTGGCGAGGGGGGACCATAGATTGAAGCTCAGTCGAACACTTTCCATGAAAATAACGATACATCAGAGACAAACTTGCAACATCTCTTCTGTGAGATAGAGGTTGCAAGGAAGAGAAAAGGACATCTCCTACGAGGCTACGAAGTCTATTTTGAACTCTATCAAGGCAGGCCAAGTCCTTTCTAGCAGCTCCTGCCCAAATGTGGCAACAGTATTCCATCCTTGGACGTACCTGGCTCTTATATAGATAGAGAATTGCATCAGCAGTGAGATATCTACTGGATCGATAGAAAGATCCCACCATTTTTCCAGCGGCCTTGGCAACAGATTTGATGTACGTGTTCCATTTAAGATCAGGAATAATGGTCAAGCCCAGAAGCTTGTCAAAACTTGAGGCCTCCTGAAGACGAGAGCTATTCATTTCAATTGATGCCAGATGTGGATCAGAATGTTGATGATGTAAAGAGAGAAGCTTGGTTTTAGATGCATTAAAAGTAACCAGCCACTCCTTTCCCCATTGTACTACATGCTCAAGATCAGAGGAGAGAGAATTGGAGAGAACTTGGTCGTTTACTGTCTTAGATGTGCTACCATAAATGGTAGTGTCGTCAGCATAAATGTCTACAAATGATGTAAGGATGTGATTTGGAAGATCATTAATGTAGATCAGGAAAAGAGTTGGGCCCAGGATGGACCCCTGAGGGACACTTTTTTTGCCGATATGTTCGAAAGACATCCTCTCTTTTTGATTGTCTAGCCTTAATTTAAACCTACGTCGCTTCCGATTTGGCAGTAGTCGTAACAGCAAAGATGTCACGTTTCTTCCAGTTTTTTTCCTCCTTTGCGGTACGGGTTCGAGCCTACCTTCCTACTACCAACGCCAAGCTGAAATGCTAGCAATGCAAACAAACAATCTTCATCTCAAAAATGCCAAAACATTGTTTCTTAACCTTCGGGCCAAGATCACAGTGGAGTATCTGTTCTGATGCTACAATTCACCTTTTCTTTCCTCGGTCAGTGGAGGAGAAATCCTTTATGACTGAGACAATTTTTATTTTTGTTCCGATACAAAGTGCCCCTTTTGGGGGAGCTGGATTTTCCTCCCATTAAGAACCGACCTTGTATCTAACTCTGTCCTCGTGGAGAGGCAAGAAAATAGGAACATTAAAAAATGTTTATATTAAGATCTTCGTCAGCATTTTGTTATTTTCTAAAATAAATGAACAGTTCTTATCTTAAAATCCCATTATCATTTGTGTTGATGTAATTAATTATCTTTGTGAATTATTTGATCACAGATAACATAAAATCAAAACTTGGATTATATCATGTCTGTGCAAAAGTTTTTGTTGATTTTAAATTTCATCTTTCATCAATGAAAAACTTTACTTGTTCTTTATAACTTGATTCTATCTGTCAACAAGCTTATAAATGCCTTGCTTGTAAAATTCTTAAGGTTTTGATGTGAAATATGAATCTAACTTCTGTTCAATATACTCTTGTGATGTTAACCTAAATGGTTTTGCAATTTTCGAAATAAGTGATAATCCGAGGGAGATAGGTCAGGAGAATATGCAGGATGAGGCAAGATTTCCACACCAAATTCTTCTAAAAAAAAAAAAAAAAAAAAAAAAAAACACACACACACACACACACACACACACACACGATGAGAATAATGGAAATAGTATTCCGACAAAATAGAGAAATATAAAGGAACAAACTGAGTTATGTATTCATCAATGTTTCGTCTTTATTCATCCAGAGGAAGTCTCGAAATAAAGATAAAACGTTGATGAACACATAACTCCGGTTTGTTCCCCTTTCTCTCTCTCTCTCTCTCTCTCTCTCTCTCTCTCTCTCTATATATATATATATATATATATATATATATAGTAATTTATAAAGTATATGGCGATTAAGCTACACTGAATATTCCGCGTTTCATCCACTCTAGGACTCTTCAGGCTTATGCGCGAATTCTGTGGTTGTTTATCGTTTTTATATTTTATCGTTTTTTATATTTTATTAAAATCTCAATAGAAGAGGAGCATATAAAAACGATAAACAACCACAGAATTCGTGCATAAGGCTGAAGAGTCCTAGAGTGGATGAAACGCGGAATATTCAGTGTAGTTTAATCGCCATATATATTTTTATAAATTACTAACTAGCTCTACCTACGTATTGAGCACTTTTGAAGTAAATACTTAAAGTTTACGCATAAATCTATACTTTCGTATATTAATTTTATGTGAGTAAATTAAGTAGTTATATATATATATATATATATATATATATATATATATATATATATATATATATACAGATAGTCTCGAAAGGGTAGCTGCTTGTGAAATAATTTTCAAATTAAGTGATAATCCAAGGGAGATAGGCCAGGAGAATATGCAGGATGATGTAGAAATACACACACACACACACACACACACACACACACACACACACACACACACACAGAGGGTGACCCCCCCCCCAAAAAAAAAAAAACAGAGGACATTCAATTGTTTTTCTGAGCATTTTACAGTCAACAGAGAAAAAAAGGCCAAAGACCCTAGTGTTTTGATGTGATGTTTTGAATATAATAAACTAGTTATGACCAAAGTTTCATTTAATTCGGACAAAACACTAAGAAACCGGGCCTAATTAGAGTTGGGGCCCGTTTTTTTTGGTCATCCTGTATATGGAAGCTTCCGTTCAGTCTCGAAAGGGTAGCTGCAGTGAAATTGTGAGGAAAGGATTGTGCAATCCCCAACTTCTCTTGAATAGGCACTGCTTGACTCCAATGGCAAGGGTCCAGGACGATTGGAAACAATGCCGAGATAAGCGGAGAGCACATAAAACACCTGTAATTCCCAAATGGTCACCCATTTCAGTACTGACCATATAAAACGTTGCTTAACTTTGGTGATCTAACGGGAACCAGAGTGTGATTATGCAGTATATATCCTAGGAGATATTTGGTCAGTAGTGCTGAGTAAAGAGGAGCATTATCATGATGGAAGATGACTCCCTTTCTGTTAACTAAAGAAGAACACAAATATTTTGTTCAGTTTCGGCTGATTATTTTAAGCATATTTGTAACCACAAATAAAGAAAGGGAGAGTTTGTAGACTAATATATATATATATATACATATATATATATATATATATATATATATATATATATATATATATATATATAAGAAATCCCACAGCCAAACAACGTCGCAACTAAATTTTATATATATATATATATATATATATATATATATATATATATATATATATATATATATATATATATAATTATTTTTTACTATAATAATTAAATACCTACAGACACTAGTGTTTCATCCTTTCAGGAATCTTCAGTACAGGGTATCACGATAAACACCAGTCGAACGATTCGAACTCGGCAACACGAGACATCTCTGGCTCGATTAGCAAAGACCGTATCCATTCGGCTACCATTAACCACATGAAATAACGCTGAATTTAAACATTATAATTTTAAATGTTCTTTACGTCAGTCAGACAGTGTTTATTTATTTGCTTCCCCACTGAGCAAATTAGGCACAAGGCCGTTTTTTAATGTGAAGAGAGATGGAGGGGGGAGGGAAAAGGGGGACCAGCTCCCGAGAGGTGGGAAATGGGAGCTGGATAAGCACTGTTGGTATGAAGGGTTGCCCCTACATTGACCAAGGTCAGATATGTGGGGTTACCCCCACATATGGTCTGTGCTGGTCTTTGCTTGCAGTATCTGTCGGAACAGATACTACACTTTGATCTTGCCGCCTGGGCCCCGGAGTGTGCGCGGGCCAGTGGGTATTTATTTGCTCCCCCACCGAGCAAATTAGGCACAAGGCCGATTTTTAATGTGAGGAGTGAAGGGAGGGAGAAGGGAAAAAGGGGACCAGCTCCCGAGAGGTGGGAAATGGGGGCGGGTTAAAGGTCAGGTATGTGGGGTTGCCCCCACATCTGGTCTTTGCTTGCAGTATCTGTCGGAACAGATACTACACTTTGATCTTGTCGCCCAGGCCCTGGAGGGCGCGCGTGCCAGTGGGATTTATTTGCTTCCCCACTGAGCAAATTAGGCACAAGGCCGTTTTTTAATGTGGAGATAGGGGGAGGGGGGAGGGAAAGGGGGGGACCAGATCCCGAGAGGTGGGAAATGGGAGCTGGATTAGTAACTGTTGGTATGAAGGGTTGCCCCTCCAGTGACCAAGGTCAGATATGTGGGGTTACCCCCACATATGGTCTTTGCTAGTCATAGCTTGCAGCATCTGTCGGAACAGATACTACACTTTGATCTTGTCGCCCGGGCCCCGGAGTGTGCGCGGGCCAGTGGGTATTTATTTGCTTCCCCACCGAGCAAATTAGGCACAAGGCCAATTTTTTATGTGAGGAGTGAAGGGAGGGGGGAAGGGAAAAAAGGGGACCAGCTCCCGAGAGGTGGGAAATGGGAGCTGGTTAAAGGTCATGCATGTGGGGTTGCCCCCACATCTGGTCTTTGCTTGCAGTATCTGTCGGAACAGATGGCATTTATTTGCTCCCCCACTGAGCAAATTAGGCACAAGGCCGTTTTTAATGTGAGGTAAAAACCAGCTCCCCTAAAAGTAGGCAAAAAGGGGGCACTCTGGTTACCAAAAATAATAATTGTCCCAGTATAGAGGGTTTCCCCTCCATTGACTGGTACAAATTATCTTAAGTGCAGCATCTGTCGGAACAGATGGTGTTTATTTGCTCCCCCACCGAGCAAATTAGGCACAAGGCCGATTTTTAATGTGAGGAGTGAAGGGAGGGGGAAGGGAAAAAGGGGACCAGCTCCCGAGAGGTGGGAAATGGGAGCTGGTTAATGGTCAGGCATGTGGGGTTTCCCCCACATCTGGTCTTTGCTAGTCATAGCTTGCAGCATCTGCCGGAACAGATACTACACTTTGATCTTGTCGCCCGGGCCCCGGAGGGCGCGCAGGCCAGTGTCAGTCAGACAGTGATCTAATCGTTATACGATGATCTATGCATAAGAGCTAAATTGACTGACTTTAATTCAACTGAAAGTGCTCAACGATAAGAAACGAATTTCTTAAAGGGACTGTCATAATTATTTTTTTACTATGATAATTAAATACCTATAGACACTATATATATATATATATATATATATATATATATATATATATATATATATCGATTATGAAAAAAAGTATACCATTATAAAATTCATTCATCACTTAATAATTGGTGAAAATTTCGTATTAATTGGATAATTACTTGATTTTATAAGAGAGACTCTATCAAAAATACTTACTCCATTCTTTCGTTTTGGCCGCCCCTATTAAAATAGGATCTTGTATTAATTTTTTCCATTTCGGAAACATATTTTGACTTTATTGAACTTTCAACTTTATTTCGACAATTAAACCGTGATTCTTCAAGTTTTAAGCTCCCTTTCTTTTTTCAGTCTAGAAGAACCCCGCCAAGGATCACAACTGAACATTTCAGCTTCTTGCAAAAGGAATCGATATCAAAAACTCTAATCTCACCAGAACTAAAAAAAAAAAAAAACGCCACCAAACAAATCTGAAAGATCAGAGCTAAACTTACCAAAGATTTTTGCAAACGCAGATCCTGAAAGTTACAATTTCAAGGTAAGGTAACATACACCGTACTTGGACAAGATAAAAGTGTAGTATCTGTTCCGGCAGATACTGCAAGCTATGACTAGCTAGGACTAGCTATGACTAGCAAAGACCAGGTGTGGGGGCAACCCCACATGCCTGACCTTTAACCAGCTCCCATTTCCCACCTCTCGGGAGCTGGTCCCCTTTTTCCCTTCCCCTTCCCTTCACTCCTCACATTAAAAATCGGCCTTGTGCCTAATTCGCTCGGTGGGGGAGCAAATAAATACCATCTGTTCCGGCAGATACTTCAAGCAAAGACCCTATGTGGGGGCGACCCCACAGATAAGACCTTGGTCAATGTAGGGGCAACCCTTCATACCAATTGTCACTATCCAGCTCTCCTACTCCTCGGGGTGGTTGGTCCCCATTTCCCCTTCACTCCTCACATTAAAAATCGGCCTTGTGCCTAATTTGCTCGGTGGGGGAGCAAATAAATACCTCAAAGTGTAGTATCTGTTCTTCAGATGCTGCACTTCAATTTCTTGTTCTCTGTCAGTGGAGGAGAAATCCTTCACGACTGAGACAATTTTTATTTTTTTTCCTTTTCTCCACGTTAAAAAACGACCCTGGTGTCTAACTCTGTCCCGTGGGGAGGTATTGTAAATAGGAACTTCAAGGTAAGTGTTCACTTTGCAAATTTTCGAGCCTTCGCGATCCTTTTCAGTTGAGTGGACCGATTCACGACACTGAATTATTGCAAAAAATTCTATTGTAGATCTTGTTACAAGTTTGTCTGCGTCTGTCATAATAATTATATATCCTTATGTTTAAAGGTTGACTGTTAACCTTATGTTAAAAAAATGCTCTTGTATCTAAAATAAAAAATTTAATGTTATATTACGTTATTGCATTATTGAACTTTTAATTATTGAAATATGTGATTTTTATTATCATTCTGTAATTAATTACATTGTGTTGTTAAATTTAATTGATATTTGCATTAAGTTTAACATCTTTAAGGGTGTTGTATTTTTTTTCAAAATGTCTCCCTCTCGTAATTATATAGAGATGTTACTTGTGACTAAAATAGTTTGAATCGAAACAACCATAATAAAGAAATTAAATGAGGATAATATTTCTCTCTGCAAAATAACTTCTTGTGTTTTAGAGATATGGAGATGATTGTCAAAGTTAGAAAATTTGGTTGAACAAATTTTAACAAAATGTATGAAAGATGCGTGGGTCAGTATTTGCAAAGAAGATCAAGCACCTACGCAGGCAGCATGTGAGACATTTTTTCTTTTCTTTTTTTTTTATAAAGGAGTCACCAGTTATTAAGGCCCGGAGGCCACTTGAGGATAAGGATTAATGAGTGTGCAGTAGTCAATAGGATAATATTGTAGTAATGGTTAGTAGTGGAAATTTATTAAATTGGATTACTTAAGAGGGATGGTTCATCAAGAATTTGTTTACGTTGGACTTGAAGACTACCAAATTGTAGTCAGCTGGAAAGCAGCCAAACGAATTTTCGAGCCTTCATGATTCCTCTCAGTTAAGGGGACTGAATTCCTACAAGGATATAAATTCTGTGCGTTTTACTTTTTTTAAATTTTTTATTTTTCAGGTGAGGGAAAGAGTATACATTTAGGACGTGCGGTTTTATGACATTACCATTCAGACTTAAGATTAGTGGTAATTTGACTAAGAATGGCTCCAAAATGGAGGATCATTTTACATTAAATTTATATACAAAACTGATCCCTCAATGTAAATTAAAATTTTATTTATTTTTTTTCCCACAAACATTCTCACGGTGTTCACACATAAGCGCCTAAAAAAAATAAAAATCTCATTCTTGGGTAAATATGATTACGTTATTTTAGTGCATATTTTTTCTACTTACAATTTTTATTTTTTTAAATTATTTGTTCAATTTTTATCCGGATGGCGGGGTGTTCATTATGGAAGTGAATTACTAAATTTGATTTCTCAATAGAAAATAATACACTTCCTCTAAAAAAATGATGGCGCAAGTTCATAATTCGACCTAATTAACAAAACTACAGAAAAAACCTTATGATGCACGTTACCCTAAACAGAATAAAAATGTCATATTTCAATAAGTACATAAATTGATTAAGTATTTTGGGGGAGTTTGTACTACTATACACATAGATTCGAAAAAGTTGTCAAAAAAAAAAAAAACAAATACATAACAAATAAATGTTATCAAAGGCAAAATAAGTTACTTTTCTACCTAACTGGATAATTTTTTTGTGTTTTCATTTAATGTAACATGTTTATTCAGCTCGAAAAACATACAGTGTTTACCGATGTATTGGAAAATTTAAAATGGCGCCAAACTCTCTGCTGAACACGGTAAGTTCGGAAAAAAGAGTTAAAAATTAAAAAATATACAAAATACTGATAAAAACTCGCTCAATATATGTTACCGTGACATGGGCTGACATATATTCGGTGGGGTTTTAACAGTATTTTGTATATTTTTTATTTTTAACTGATTTTCCCAAACTTACCGTGTTCAGTGGAGAGTTCGGTGCCATTTTAAATTTTCCAATACATCGG
Source organism: Euprymna scolopes (assembly GCF_053919585.1). Taxonomy (NCBI): domain Eukaryota; kingdom Metazoa; phylum Mollusca; class Cephalopoda; order Sepiida; family Sepiolidae; genus Euprymna; species Euprymna scolopes. The sequence continues at coordinate 17,550,457 of NC_136522.1, read as the reverse complement.
TAAACACTATGATTTTCGAACCAAATAAACATTTTACATAAAATAAAAACACTAAAAAATTATTCAGTTAGATAGAAAAGTAACTAATCTTGCCTTTGATAACATTTATTTGTTACTAGCATAGATGCCCGGTGTTTCCCAGGTGTTTGGAGATGTGTGTTGAGAAAAAAAAAAAAGTGGTAGTAGGAAGGCAAGCTCAAACCCGTACCACGAAGGAGGAAAAAAACATGAAAAGAACGTGACGACTTTGCTGTTACGACCACCGCCAAACCGGAAGTGACGTAGGTTTAAATTAAGGCTAGACAATCGAAAAGAGGGGATGACTTTCAAAATATCGACGAAAAAAGCGACTCCCTCCCTATAGAAAAGTGCCCAGTTGAGGGTGAAGAAATTAATGTTTTTAGCCAATTTTTCGGTATTTGTCGTCTGAAGGGTGGAGCTTCAAAACGATACTGATCTTGTGAAAATTCGTCGCCTCTGTCGAAAGTTTTAGACAGACATGATAACATACATACATAGATTTATATATTTATAGCTCAAATTTTCAACTCAAACCGATTAAAAAGCTTGCCCTATCTGTGAATACCCTTTATGTAAAATTTCAAATGTTTAGATTAGAAACTGTCTGAGTAATTTGGTAGAGACCGCAGAGGTAATTTTTTTTTTTGTAACTTTGACCCCTATTATGACTCCTTAACATTTATTGTTTTGGGCTCAAATCAAGTTAAGTTAAATCCATGTCCAAATCTATCTAAAATATCAAGTGTCCAAATCTATCTAAAATTTCAAGTGTTTTGACCCAAAATTGTCGGAGGAGTTTGGTAGAGTTCTCAAAGGTCAAATCGTTGAACTTTGACCCCTTAACGGCCAAATTTCTGGCTGAAAACTGGTTACAATTTGGTTTCCCAAATCTCACTATCAAATCAAATTTCGAGTCTGTAGACTGAAAATTGACAGAGTTATTGTGTAGGGAAATATACACAGACACCTTCACTTTTATAGATATATAGATATATTTGTTTTTTGACAACTTTTTCGAATCTGTGTATAGTAAAACAAACCCCCAAAAAGATGCCATAAAAATCAAATTTGACTTGAAAATACTATTTAAAATACACGTGCGTACACTGCACAAGCACCCTTATTATTAGTATTATCATCATCATTATTATCATAATGATAATAAAAAAACTGGTGTAGATGACATCGACTGGTGCCACGCCGCACCAACTAGTTGTGAAGGATTAGGGAGGATTGAAAGACCGAGGTGGAAGAGTACTAACCACTAGATTGCCACTGGAAGTGTGCAGTTCAAATCTGGTACCTTGGGGAGGTATATTGTCACCCAAACCCAAGGAAACACCAATAGCCGATGCCAATAAGAAATCAATGACAATGGCTGTTGCGATAACGTGCAATCATCTGCACAAGTGGTCAAGAGGTGGAGAACACTGGAGATTTGGGGAGACTTGTTGTCACTCGGTTTCCAGGGAACAACACAGGTTACTGCCAGCGAGCGATCACTGATGATGGCCTGTGAAACAACACCTAATAAGTGAAATAATAATAATAATAATAATAATAATGATAATAATAATAATAATAATAATAATAATAATAATAATAATAATGTCCCTTCCCAAATTCACCACCACCCTGATTTAATATCGTAGATGTTTACTATATTTTCTTAGTTTTTAACCAATGTTCACATTATGATATGATTGTCCTTTAGTAGTTATGTGAACTTTATTTCCGTATTCATGTATTCTGCACTGATATAAAAATGAAGACTATAGCTGAGTATAGGATTCCTAAACATGTAACTGATGAAAATACGCCACACATTTTGATGAAAAACATGGGGAAAGAAATGGACATAGAAAAAAAAGAAAACTAAAACTTTAAATATAATTTCTGTATTTAAAGTAATAGTTATTAAAATATTTCAACATATAATCTGGTGGGGAAAATCCAGCTTCCCAATAAGGGGCACTCTGGATAGGAACTATCATAATAATCTCAGACATGAAAGATTTCTCCTCCACCGTCCACTGACCGAGGACAGAAATGGTGAAGTATAGCATCAGAACAGATACTACACTGTGATCTTGTCCCGAAGGCCAAGAAATGTTTGTGTTTAATATGTTTCTTTAAATGTTTGTTCCCTAAATTCATAATTCAGTTTTATCATTATTAGATTGTATATTGCTTTAAAATGACGTAAGTTTACATAATATTTATATTTTATATTGAATAAAGTTCAGTTTCATTATTAATCGAATTGGGTTTCTTTTATTTTCTTTTTTTAACATGTTTTAAATCTCTTTCTAAAAATGCTCTCGTATAGTATCAACAGTGATAGTTTGACAAATCTTACCTACATTGCTTGCAGACATTTTTCAGCTAACAGGCCTACTATATCTCGGTGGCCGTGCGTGCTCTTACGGTCCGGTAAAATACGGTAGCGAGTTATGACAACAGGTCAAAATGCGACTACACAAAATGAAATCCAAGTTCATAAAACGAAAAACAAATTGCCTTTTACATTCATATTGCTCCTTTATGTTTTTTGTTTTGTAGATTATTGTTTTTTATTTTATCTTTTTATTTTTGTTTTTCTAGTGTTATTATCTATGTACAAAATACAACAATTTATAGAAACAAATAAATTGTACGCGTGATTTACAAAATGAAAAACACACTAGAAAACAACCTCTTTATTTCCGAAATAATAAACATAAATAAATAAATCAATAAATAAATAATACAATGCAACAATTTAAATATATTAATTTGAAAATAAATCAGTTTTGTTTTACGTTGTTGGAACGTCAGTTTAATTTTGCGGCAGTTTTCGTAACCAATTACTGGACTTTACCTAATATGAGTAGCCATGGGGGTTGATCTATGTAAGTACCAAAAGTTCTAACGCCCCCAAAAGTTTTTTTTTTTCTTTTAATTCTCGAATCCAAGAAGACATTGTAGAACATTGTAGAACATTTTAAAGTCAGCAATTATATATTCAATCAGAGATTAAAAAAAAAAAAAGAAAAAAAAACAATATTTACAAAAAATATTTTTCGGAATAAAGATTTTTTGAAAGATCCGTTAAGAAGGAGGGAGATTTATTTTTAAATAAAGAGAAAAGAAAAAAACAAATGAGTGGAGAAACTAGAGTTATCTTCTCTTTGTTCGTTTTACACCCTTCTAGCAAATAACATGGCGTAGGAAGAAAGTAGTTCCGTTAAATGTGACATGCTCCTTACAATCCGAGCCTCTTATGGCGATGTAATGCCCGCCCGGAAATCCAATAAACCAACCCAGGAAACGAAACCGACGAGTTTCAAGTTGAGAAGTACGGAAATAGCCGCTAAACGATCTTTACCGGCCGGATCTGTAAACGGCTGATCACACGACTTGCCCAAACTCAAGAATACATTAGTCATTAAAAAAGTGTCATCATGGCGGAAAAGAAAGAGTGGCCAAATCGCTAAACAATATACACGTTTTTTTTTTTTTTGTGTGTGTATATACAGCCGGTGCTTTGATGTCTTTTCTTTTTTGCTTGGTTTCAGGTCTTACTATCGACTTAACATTCACCCGGATTGATTTACCTAACTGATTAAGTCGGTGGTGGCCTGTGAATGTAATATTAATATATATATACATATATATAACGAACCCCATGGTCGAAGGCTTAATGATAATACATACATAATACATAGTTTTGTGTATATCTTTGCTATAGTTGAATCATCACAAGGATCGACCGATTAAAAAAAATGTATATGGTATGATTACCGATGCCCTTAACGTTTGGAGATTCACAACCACAGCTAGATAAAACACAGCCTTTCAAAAAGCAACAGTCACGGTTTTACAACACCGTAAACGTCACCTGGTTTCAATTCGGATATTTGTTGAGGTAAGAAAGTTTTCCCATCTTTCTTTATAAATACAGACATTTTTTTTAATGATATACGTGCTCGTCACAGAGCGAAGATTGACTGCCCAGATTTACAGACGTGCTATTTTATTATTTTATTAATTAATCGTTAAAAATCGTAGAATAAGATAGTCGACGGATCGTTTTTTTTTTTTGTTTAAATCTATCGTTTTAAGCAAAAAACAATATTACGTACTTCATTGTCATGTCGAAAATATTAATATATCCCAAAATTATGAAAATTCATCGAATAGAAAGTTATTTATAGTGAAAAGTAATTTTTACGGAAAATTGGGTAAAATTGCATTTTTCTTAGACGGTATAAAGTAGACTGAAGAATTCACACACGGGACATAACTCGGAACGAATATTTTTAACTTGTTCATGACGTGTAATATTTGTTGTCGATAGCAATAGACTTTTTTACTAAAAGAACAATAGCAGTACTAACTACTCCAATTTTCGTAATTTTTTGATATATTACTATTTTCGACATGACAATTAAGTACGTAATATTTGCTTAAAACGATCTGTCAACTCTATCTTAACAAGCACCTTTTAATTTTGATCTAAAAAAAAAAAACCTACTTGACGGACATGAACGAGTCCCCCCCCCCTACCAATTTTAACCGGTATTTTTTACGACCTAACCTAGCGTAGTATAAACACCCCCGACCTCCCCATGTAAAGAACGGCTTTCGGAATAAACATCCTCCCAACATCTAAAACTATACTACATACTAAAACATAATAAAAATTATAAGGGGGGGGGGGATTCTCGTTTAGGTCCGCCAACTACTTGATCAATTTACGTGACTTTTAGAATATGACATTTCGTGACGAATACGTATGTCATAAACATTTTTTGTATTTTTATTCTTTAATTGTCATTCTAAATAAACATTTTTTCTTAAGAACAATGCCGGGATGCCCGTCCCAAAATACTTGCTTTTCCAGGAATATATACTTAAACACAAGGTCCGCTTTTAATGTGGGAGATGGGGAAATATGCCTCCTTCTACAAAAGGAGCAATCTGGATTGAGACAAAAATGAGAATGACCTCAGTTTGGAAGGATTTCTTCATTTAATCAACGACAAAGAAGATGGAGTCCGACATCAGAACAAGTACAGAATTTTGCGCTTGAAGACCAAGGAAACTCTTGCACTGTTGCTTGCCCCCCCCCCCCATTTTAATTTATAATTCACGTGTTTATTTCATTGTTAAATCCCATCTTATTTTGCATTAGTATTGGCTATTTTGAACATTCCAGCTTTAAGATGTCTGCCATTTAAACGACATTAAATTAGTTCTAATTTCATAACGATTTGCTCCAATTAACATTTTGTGACAAATAATATTGTAATGGTATAATGAATAATATTACAATGTTGTTTAATCATTAAATTATTATACAGCTAGAACTTATTTGATTAAGATAAAGCAGTTTCAGTGTCAGCCATCTTAAAGCTAAAATGTTCAAGATAACCTTATAAAAAGGAAGATTCAATTGCATGTTATATATGATTAAAGTTAAATTCTGTAGATTAAAATATATTCAAGTTAAGAATTTATTGTTTAAAACAGGAAATATCCTGAAAATATTATCTCACTGTAATATTTAATAGGACAATTCACTTGATTTCTAATCTGTGATTTAACTTGTGTGTGTGTGTATATATATATATATATATATATATATATATATATATATATATATACACACACCCGCTTTTTCCCTAAATTTAGGATAATATTGATTTTTGGTCTTAAATTTTAGTTATTGTCTTGAAATAAAACCAGTGCTTGTTCAAAAGTAGGCGACAGATCGATTTAACAAAAACAAAAAAACTGTCCTTTTAAGCAAAAACAATATAATTGTCATGTCGAAAATAATAATATATCCCAAAATTACGGCAATTCATTGAGTAAAACAAATTTGCTATTGTGTTTTAGTAAAAGACCGGCTAAACCTGTTGGACACCATTACTATGTAATTAAAAATATACATTCTGAGTTATGTCCCCTGTTCCTATAATCTTCACTCTCAAACATCTACGAAAAATGCAATTATCCGTAAAAACTACTTTTAGTTATAAATAACTCTTTACGCAATTAATTTTCGTAATTTTGGGATTACTACTATTTTCGACATTGCAATTAAGTATTATTGTTTTTGCTTAAAATTACATATTTTAAAAATCGATCTGTCGACTCTATTTGTACAAGCACCTAAAATTCTAATTTACTTTTTAAAGTCTTCAAAACCGAACTTTAATTCACTGTATTAATCGCTGGCGGCCATTAACATTTTTGGCGGACCTGTACGAGAGTGTCCACCCCCTAAAAATGCGTGTTTTTCATCTTAAAGTCCCCCCCCCCCGATGATTATCATAGATATCATATAGACTTAAGTATCATATTAGCAGAAAAAATAAAAATAAATAAAATAAAATTGAATGATACTTAAAAGGGGGTTCACTTTCTCGTTATAGCGTTCTAATCACGTGACACGTCGATAAAGAAATGGACAGTAAGTCAGGTAGCAATAAAGTAGAACGTTATAACTAGAAAGTAAACCCCCTTCTTAAAAGTCATTAATTTTTTTTTTTTCTCTATGGTCGTACAACTAAACAATATGATGTAAATGCGGGTGTACATCAGGGGGTCGATCCTTGGATCTTTATTATTCCTAATATCCATAAGTTTTGTCTGCTAGTATGATACTTAATCTATGGTAATCATAAAAAAAGTTATACAAAGATGTGAAACACGCATTTTTAGGGGGTGGGTACTCTCATACAGGTCTGCCACATTTTTTGGGTTTGTATTACTGTACACATAGATTCGAAAAAGTTGTCAAAAAACAAATATATAACAAATAAATGTTATCAAAGGCAAGATAAGTTACTTTTCTGCCAAACTGGATATATTTTTTGTGTTTTTATTCAATGTAACATATTTATTCAGCTCGAAAAACATACAGTTTTTACCGATGTATTCGAAAATTCAAGATGGCGTCTCACACCCTCTTTAACACCGTAAGTATGGAAAAAGGTGTTATAAATAAAAAACTATACAAAATACTATTAAAAACCCGCCGAATATATGTCAACCTATGTCACGGTAACATATATTGAGCGAGTTTTTAACAGTATTTTATCCGGTTTTTTATTTATAACATCTTTTCCCACACTTACCGTGTTAAAGAGAGAATAAGACGCCATCTTGAATGTTCCAATACATCGGTAAACACTGTATGGTTTTCGAGCTGAATAAATATGTTACATTGTATAAAAACACAAAAAATATATCCAGTTTGGTAGAAAAGTAACTTATCTTGCCTTTGATAACATTTATTTGTTATATATTTGTTTTTTGACAACTTTTTCGAATCTGTGTGTACAGTAATACAAACCCTATATTTGTTTTTTGACAACTTTTTCGAATCTGTGTGTACAGTAATACAAACCCCTCCGTTAAAATTTGTAGTTTATTTGGCAGATGTGCAGTTTTTGCTCCAGTCCTCTCTAAACTTTATAACAAACGCCTTAATGAATCTTGATTTCCTGATTGCTGGAAAACTGCTTATGTGGCACCAGTTTACAAGAATTCTAGCGAAAAAACTGACCCATTAAATTATCGCCCCAATAGCCTCCTTCCTCTTTTGGCCAAAATATTTGAGCCCATAATTAATCAAGCTCTAGTCCATCACCTTACAGCTGCTAAACTTCTGACCAACCAACAATATGAATTTACGCAAGCCCATTATAGAGCAGATATCCTAACTGTAATCTATGAACCTATATACCATACACTGAACAAACCAGGGTAGGGTAGGGCAGTAGCCCTAGATATATCTAAGGCTTTTGTCAGTGTATGGCACGATGGCCTTCTCGGGAAAATCGGATCATACGGTATCGCTGGATGAATACTTAACGTAATTAACCCCTTCTTAAATAAGAGAAGAAACATCTGCCTTAAGAAGTGCTTTCCGACTCCCTGGAAGACCTCATCAGTTTGCCCTGTATTTAAGAATTCAGGTGATAAGTCATCTCCCTCTCAGTACAGACCAATAAGTCTCCTGTGTGTTATGAGTAAGTTGCTGAAATCCATATTAAATAGAGAAATAGTCAACCACCTCAGCAGGAATAACCTTCTTAGTGACACACAATATGGTTTCGGCTCTGCAAGATCTACCGCAGATGTGCTGACGGTTATATCCCACAGGATTAGTGAATCTCTTGACAAAGGCTTCCTTTCTAGGGCAATTGCTCTTGACATATCAAAGGCCTTCGACAAGGTATGGCATAAGGGTCTACTTCACAAGATTTCCAGCTACGGTATAACTGGAAATGTTTTCTTAATCATTAAATCATTTCTCTCCGATAGGCTCATAAGAGTAGTGGTAGATGGACAAAAATCGGAGGCCTGCAATATAAATGCTGGAGTCCCTCAGGGGTCAATCCTGGGCCCAACTCTCTTCCTGATCTACATCAATGACCTCCCTAAACACATACTTAAATCATTCGTTGACATCTATGCTGATGACACGACCATCTACGGCAACACATCAAAGGCTGTAAATGACAAAGTTCTCTCTGATTCTCTCTCCTCTGATCTCGAGCGTGTGGTTCAGTTGGGGAAGATGTGGCTGGTTACCTTTAATGCATCCAAAACCAAACTCCTATCCTTACATCATCAACGCTCTGATCCCCATCTGGCATCAATTGTGATGGATGGCTCTCATCTGGGTGAGGCCCCGTGTTTTGACAAGCTTCTGGGTTTGACCTTTACTCCTGATCTGAAATGGAACACGTACATCAAGTCTGTTGCCAAGGTCGCTGGAAAGATGGTGGGATCCTTCTACCGCTCCAGAAGATATCTCACTACTGATGCAATTCTCTATCTATATAAAAGCCAAGTACGCCCAAGGATGGAATACTGTTGCCATATCTGGGCAGGAGCTGCTAAAAACAGCCTATCCTGCCTTGACAGAGTACAAAATAGACTTCGTGGCTTAGTGGGGGATGCCCTTTTCTCTACCCTGCAGCCTCTCTCCCACAAAAGAGACGTTGCCAGCCTGTCCTTGTTTTATCGTTATTTCCATGGCAGATGCTCGTCTGAACTCCAATCTCTGGTCCCCCCTCGCCAATCTTTCACGAAAAACACCCGTCTAGCTGAATCCACTGTCAAAAATTTCCCCCACTCTATATCTGTGCCTAAATCAAAACGCGGATTCCATGAACAGAGCTTCTTTCTTAGAACTGCACGCCTGTGGAACTCTGTTCCGTCTGCCTGCTTCCCTCCGGACTACAACTTGGTTGTCTTCAAGTCCAATGTTAACAAATTCCTAATGAACCGCCCCCTTAAGTAAACACTTCGTCAAATCTCCACACTAACGTAATGTACTTGCAATAACCCTTATCCCTGAGTGGCTTCCGGGCCTTGATAAGTGGTGATCACTGTGTAAAAAAAAAAAAAAAAAAAAAAAAAAATGTTGTCCTCGATGGTCGTACATCTAAATAATATGATGTAAATGCGGGTGTACCTCAGGGGTCGATCCTTGAATCTTTATTATTCCTTATATTCATAAATGACCTCCCTGATAAAATTGTCTCTGAGCCGTGTATATTTGCACGTTCTATAACAGGCACGAGGGGAAAACAAATGAACACATGTCTAAGGCAATGGCAAAAACACTAGAGGAAGTTTTCCAATCTGTAGTAGTATGGGGACAAAAATGGATGGTCACATTCAATACTGCTAAGACTAAGCTTGTTTCCTTTAATAATTACATGAAACTTTAAAGACCACCAGTAGTTATGGCTAAAGATACATTACCTGAAAGTACTTTCAAGCTTCTCGGCTTAATGTTCACGGGGAACATGAGTTGGAACAGATACGTTGAGAGCATTGCCAAGGCTGCTGCGAAGGAGGTGGGCTCTTTCTACTGTGCTAGAAAGTTACTTACGCCTGAAAGTATCCCGTACCTCAACACGGCAACCATTCGCCCATGTATGGAGTATTGTTGTCACATTTGGGCTGATGCATCTGCTACTAATCTCTCACTCCTGGACAGGGTTCAAAAGAGAGTCGCCAACCTGAACTGTCATCTAAGCTTCAACCTCTGTCCCATCCACGAAATACACCCCTCTACCTGTTTTACAAGTATTTTGATGGTGGATGCTCCGAACTACAAGCCCTTGTACCCCCTTCAACATAAATACCCCCGTCAAACCTGACAAACAGCAAAGTCCCACCCCTACACGGAGATCCCTAGATGTAAGAAAGCCTTCTACTCTAATAGTTTCTTCTCCAGAACTGCTAGACTCTGGAATTCTCTTCCGGGTTCCTGCTTCCCTAACTGTACTGACATGCAGAAGTTCCAATGTAATGTGAACAGACATCCTACATATATATAGTATCCCTGTAACTTATGTCACTGATAGTAGCCCCCTACATCAAAGTGGCACTGTGCCTTGTTTGGGATGAAAATGAAAAAAAAAAATTGTTTCATGGAAGAGTTATCAAAGCCTCTCATCTCTATGGCTTTCTAATTTTGCTTGGGGATGTTAAACTGCATAAGTGCTTTATTTTTAAATCTAAAGTGTATTTAGTGTGTAATAATTAAAATATGGTGCTTCCACAGAATTTGAAGGGAACTAAATCTAAGTTTGCGAGGATTAAAACGAATAACAACAAAAAACACTTCGGTTAAATTCTGGATAAGTACCTAAAATATATATTTTTTCTTTTTTGCAAGGAGAAAAAACAAAATCATCAACGGTGAAACCATTAAATTAAAGGGATCACTTTCGGCTTTGTTTACAAAGCCATTCGACGGAAGTGACGTCAGACTTATGTTAAGGTACGGATGACTAACACTGTATAATGCATCTTTTATTTATTTATTATTTTATTTTATTTTTTTTTTTTAGAACAAATATAAAAATAGTTTTATTCAAAGTCTTTATTTGAACTTTTAGAACAAAATTATAACCTTTATAATATGTTATAAACTGTTTTGCTTTTTTAATCAAACGGGTGTTGGTAACTTTTCTTTTTTACATTAAACATAAAAATTGAACGGTTATAAAAAATATTTATGAACTGTTTTTTTTTTTCCCCCAATAGTAAAATGAACTGAAATTATATATATATATATATATATATATATATATATATATATATATATATATATATATTAGAGGGTAGGATTTAGCAAAATGCGTAATTTTTCTAAATCCTACCCTCTGATGAGAAGGAAAGTATTTCTTCGAAATTCCGCGGATTAAGGACTATCCACTTATTTTGTGCTTCATTTTAAAAATTAAATATGTTTTTAACTCTTTTTCAAAGTGTTTTTAAACATGTTTTATTAACTACTTGTTCTTATATATAAAGTGACAGATAACCAACACTGTCTGTCTCTCTATCTATCTATATATAATGTTAGTCATCTGGACCTTTAACATTTGTCTTACGTCACTTCCGCCGAATGGCTTTGTAAACAAATAAGTGCCAATCTTAACGGAGGCATCACTTTCCTGTATAGGAATTATTCCTATAGGGTTGCCTGTGGGAACAGGTATGATGCTGGTAGACTCCGTAATTTGTTATGACTACAAGTCATAATTTGACATTTTCACAAGTCTCATCTTAGTGACATTTTTCTTTTTAAAACAAAAACAAAGCACGCATAAAAATTTAAAAAAAAACTAGAATTACTTAGGCTATTTTTATTATTAAGATAAATCAAATGTTGATGGTTCAGGTTATGACCTTGAAGCCCTAATTTAAGAGCTTTAGGACGTGTAGAGTCCTTCCTTAATTTCCGATTTTTAAATTTTTTTTTTAAATAAATGACCCCCCCCCCCAAAAAAAAAACCTGTTTAATACTCTTTAAAAATAAAATTGTGATTACTTCTCATGTCTGTTTTTCGCATCCACGTGACTTGCATATATATATATATATATATATATATATATATATATATATATATATATATATATATATATATATATATATATTACTTAATATTAATCGAATATTTATTAAAAAAATGCAATAGCGTAATCATTTTAAAAAAATCCTGTTTAAACGTTGAATTACGAAATCAAATCCACCGTAATGCATTTCTGTTTCTTAAACGAGTCAGCTATTATAATCGTGTCTAGGGTTTCAGTTCTCTCCCACTGCAAGAACTCCGACACCAAGGTCGGAAAGTAAGGTTTGAGAAGTCAGCGCTCCAGAGGAAAGGCACTATGACTTGCAAAAAAAGTGCCTCAGCAGCCCCGTCGGCATTCCCCGATAAGGGCACCTCAGGCGATTAGCAATAAACTAACCCCTTCTGAAAGAAGTCAAGGTCTGGGTGGGTGGGCCTTATGGTGTACGGTCTTTTCATCACCCGATATTTCATCACACGACCATTAATCACGGACTATTAATCAATAGTTTTTCATCACGTGGGTACCTAATCACATCGAGACATTTAATCACACACATTTAATCACTTGGGAATTTCGTATTTCGTTGAGATTTAATTCGTTATTGTTTTTTAACATTAAGTAAAAAAAAGAAAATGAAACTAAACAACTAAAACAGAAGTTTGTTTACATTCATTTTTAAATGAAAAATAAATAAACTAAAATGTTATGTTTATTGTTTAAGTGGCTGATATTTACTTTAAGCTTACAGACAGCCTCTCCTCTAACCCTTGCATGATTGGCGGGGGGGGGGGGACAGTTTTATCCTATAGATTTTAATCCCTCGTAAAAATACCCCCCAAATTGTCAAAGGGTCTAAAAATTTAACGTAATAAAAACATAATCGCATAACATTATTACGTAAATAATTTTTTTTTCTTGGGAGGTGACTGTCTCGGTGTCGAATAAATCAGTGTGCACGTCATGAAAAACCATGTGATTAAATGTCTAATGATTATATGTCCGGTGATGAAATGTCGGTAAACCGGACCTTCTAGAACTTCACAGAACTAAACTCCCACTGCAAAATCAACAGGGGTCGGATAATTACAAGAATGGTCTAGGATAAAAATCCGTAGTCGTGTATAATTGTACAAATAAAAAATGAGTTACTAGTTTGTCCTTGGGAATTGGAAAAGGTTTGGAAACCTTTAAACTGTCGAATAGAGAGCTCCTTTACTTACCTCTCCATGACAACAGAATTCAACACCAGGTCGGTTTTTAATGTCGAAAAAATCCAGCTCTGGAGCTGTACAAAAATAAACATTGTCTCCGTTAAGAAGGATTTTTCCATTCACTGACCGAGAATAGAACAGATGAAGTATAGTATCGAAAGTTTAACCCTAACTTGATCCGAAACCAAATTTAAGATTTAGTACAACAACATTTTTTTTTTTTTTTTGTTAGTTCGGTTAAAATTCTGTAGAAGCTACACTTCCGGACAACGCGACCGGATAGGTACAGTTAGTATATAAAATTACTAGGGCTGTGACAACAGCATATTCTTCTCATTGTTTTGACTCTTGAGTATATATCCGTTAATATCTTATGCTTTTATATAGACGGATGTGTGTCTGTGTCAGATATATACTCGGGAGTCAAAAGAATATCCTGTCCTAAAAATTAATAACTATTTAATAACCTATTTAAAAAGAATACATAGACGTTCCTGTTTCTTTTAATTTTGTATTTTCCTTCTGTGTTTGTTTACAATATCACGTCAGCTGATATTTGGGTTTGATGATGAATGCCGTGGAAAAGTTAATTTTGATTAATGTTTAGTTTTAAAATATGCAAACAAAGAAATGATTTGCGGCGATTTTAAACGGTACCGCTTCTTTTATTGTAAACTGAACTCGTTAATAAGAAAAAAATAAAATAAAATGGTGAGGTACACCTGGGTTTGAACAGGGGATCATTCGATCTGTAGTCGAATGTTCTACCACTTAGCTATATCTCCAGATTATAAGAAATCTTTTTTTTTTTTTTTTTTAAAGAAGAAATGATTTGCTGAAATTATATTATCTCCCTTGTCGCTATAACATAACATATTACCCTGAAAAATTATTCTTATCTATATGAGATTATTTTTAAGATCGGATTTTTTTCGATTTTTCGATAATTATCAGATGAATTTCTGTGCAAAACATATCTAAACACCCTGCCATACATATAAATTAGCTTTTTGTAAAATTTGCAAAAGCTCAGCCGTTTTGGAACCTATGAGGAAGAAACACACACACACACACACACACACACACACACACACACACACACACACACAAAGTAACGTTTATATAATAGCTGAGATTAATAATAATAAACCTTGGAGGCATATTGCCACCCAAATCTCAGGGAAGATCAATTGTCGCTACCAACGAGAAAACAATAGTAAACGGCGGTAGCGCAAATTTATTTGCAAAGATTATCGAAAGAGGTGGAGAGTACTGGAAATCTGAGGAGACTTGTTTTCACAGACTTCAGGGAACACCACAGGTTGTTCTTAAAGAGAAATCTTTGATGTCGGCCTGTATGGGACCTCCCAGTGAGTAATAATAATAATAATAATAAAAAAAAAAACAGATTCGTATTGTTCGGTGTGTCATTCGTTAATGTTCAGTGACACTCTGAATTGATGACGTCAATACTGAAATTTTCTTGGATACCTAATCTTAAAAAAGGTACGTATACAGTTTAATCGAGACATTAAAAAAAAGGAAAATATGGAAAAAAGGTTATATTGTTACGTATCCGTTATGGAATGAAGTCCCCGAAAAAAAAATTCATTTAATTTCAAGTATTTTTTCAGCTAGAAAACAATTTGTTATGATACCGAGCAAAAGGTTCGACTTTTAGGAAGAAAAGCTAATATTAAAATGGGAAGGGAGTGTCGGCGCCTTAATCTGAGTTATCTCCCGTGGCGTATTCAAAAAATTCAAATATGGCTGACTTCAACGCGCTCTCATAAAAACGTGTTTTCCGCTGTAAAAAAAACAAAAAAAAACTACTCGATCAAATTAAGTGAAATGTTTTTTCAGAGATCTTCAGTCCAAAACGGATACGTACAATATAACCGTTTTTTTCCCGATATTTTCATTGTTTAATGTGTTCATTAAACTGCACAATTACCTTAAAAAGTACTAGATATAAAGTAATGGATTCACTTTTCAAATCTTGTTACATAGTTCGACATGAAAACGTTCTGAGGTTCGAAAAAGATGTGCCTAAAGAGAGGTTACATCGGCTGAAACACTGTGAACATAATCAGGATGAGGGTAGTAATCTGATAACTAAAAATTAATCATCTCAAAATTCCAAAACGAACATGGGGTATGTTTTACAATCCACATTCGTACGAAAAAAGTGATTTTAAAAACAAATTATAAAATGTTATAAAAGGTAGCATAAGTTACTCTTCTACCTATCCGGAAAGGGTTTTACTGGCTTTACTCACTTTAAAACGTTTATTCGGTTCGAAAAACACGTAGTGTCGAGTGTTACGCGATAACAAGAAAAATGGCAGCGAATTGACACCTAAATATGTAAGATTTTGGTAATGACTAGGGCTATGACGAGAATATTCTTTTCATTATTTTGACTCCCGAGTATATATCAATTAATATCTTATTTTTTAAAGATAGTGGATGTGGTTCTCGATTGATTGTGTCTGTGTCGGATATATACTCGAGAGTCCAAGAAGCGGTGATAGAAGTGTTCTCTTGTCATAGCCGTAATAATGATTTAAGAATTATACATACAAAATAGTTAAAAACCCGCCCAATATATGTTACCGTGACATATATTGGGTGGGTTTCTAATAGTATTTTGTTTTAGTTTTAAGTAATTTTCAAGACTTCAAATATTTAAGTGTCAAGTCACGGCCATTTTTCCTAGTTATCGCGTAACGCTCGACAGTTTTTCGAACAGAATAAACGTCTTAAAGTGAACCACTGAACCACTAAAAACTTTTCCTGATATGTAGAAAAGTAACTTATCTTGTCTTTGACGACATTTATTTGATATACATTTGTTTTATTTATTTTTTTTTTTTTACCACTTTTTCGTACCTCTGTGTATTGTAAAACAAACCCCAAATGTGTCATTATTTTAAAATTTTCGTTAATCATAAAAAGATGAATTTTTCTTTAAGTGCTCGCTTTCTGTTTTTGTCGAGATATGAGTCTGGGCAAAAACTAAGGAAACATTAATTTTTATTCGTTACAGAGGCGTGTTCATATTTAATGTCAATTTCCTCTAGATGTGATGGCAATCCTTCAGCTACCATGCCGTGTGACGTTTTTTTTTTTTTAAGCTTTTAAACGTAAAAATCGTCTTAATTTATACGCAGGGGATTACTTCGTATTTTCTTTTTAGGGAGTGGAGACCCTTTTTATTTTAAGAACGCCATTCCCTTTCAAATACAAATATTAAATATAGAAATAGTTTCATAATATAAAACAGCTTGTTCTTCTTCATTTGTGCTGTGCTAAAATGGTAAAAAATCAACTTGATTAAAAAAAAACCCCAAAAAAAGCCTTTACTAGTTATATTTTAAAGAAATGTGATTCTCTTTTCCACATTTTCATGTACTAGTGACATTCTATTTAAAAAATTTCTTTTTAGGAAGAGGTGCGTATTAGTTTTTAGTCTAATAGAAGAAAAAAATATTTGACTCTGACTACGAAGACTCTCATCTAGATATAAAATGCCCTTGCAAACCCTTCCTCTTTTCTTTTTAAGATATTAGTCAGAATTAGTCCCCTTTCTTATAAAAAGGGTGGGAAAAAAAGGTGAACAAAAAAAAGCAAAAAAAACAAAACAAAAAAAAACAAACTTTATTAACCAAGGGGAAAAAGTCGTGTCCCACCTCCTTTAAAGAAACGATTATAGTCCGTGACTACGGGTGATCAAAAGTGACCTGATCATTCATTGTGAAGAATAACATGTTGAAGAACATGTTGATTTCATTTGAGTGGATCTTTATTTTAATTGTTGGAAAAAAAAAAAAAAAAAAAAAAAAATTGTTGAATCAGTCGTTTTTCTTTTCATTCATAACTAACCTTGATATTTCTTCGAGGAACAAGTTTGATCAGCGCCTCGCCTCACTCTCACCACCGCCATCCTATCCTTAATAAAATGGGAAGTTATGTCAGCGGGGAGGGGGAGGGAGAGGTTTCTCATGTGTTTAGTGTAACACATCTGTCACTACTATACTCCCCTTTTAAAATTAAAGCGATGACTCTCCCTTCATCCCCCACCCCCTCTCTCTCTGCACCAGAACAATAATTATTGTTAAAAGTGACCTCTCTGTTCTCCCATAATGTCAAATTTATGTTACATCGATTCCATAACGGAATAATTTTAGTAGTAATTATATCACTTCCGAGCACTCGTACTTCTCTAGTAGCACTCGTTAACTTGTTCTTAAGGATAATTTCAATGAATTTTCTTGAATTACTAGCAAAATACTCGTCCCGGGACGGGTATTTTGCTAGTTTGTTCTACAAATTAATTTAATTAAATGTCTTGCATCTTTTTTTGTCCATTTACGAATGTATCCACATAAAATATTTTATGTATCGATTTCAAGAGTACTCAATACGTGAGTAGAGCTAGATAGTAATTTATGAAAATGTATATGGCAATTAAGCTACTCAGAATTTTCCGAGTTTCATCCTCGTAAGGACTTGTCAGGACGCGGTAATAGAGATTTCTTGGCCCGAAGATAAAGATCAAAATGTAGTATCTGATCAAATTCTTACTTTCATATTTTTTTGTTGTTATTTATTGAAGTAAAAAATCTTTCACGACTGAGACAATTTTTAATTTTTGTTCCTTTTCTCCACATTAAAAAACGACCCTGGTGTCTTACTCTGCTCTCGTCGGGAGTCAAAGTAAATACGAACATTAATCTCATCTGATGACTTATTAGGATTAAATGTGTAAATTTTTTGTATGGCTTAATTGCCATATATATTGTCATAACTTATTATATACTAGTCTGAGTGCCCGGCGTTGGCCGGGTGTTTGGAGGTGTGTGTTGAGCAAAAAAAAAAAAAAAAGTGGTAGTAGGCAGGCAGGCTCAAACTCGTGCCGTGAAGGAGGAAAAGCATGTGAAAAAAAAAAAAAAACGTGACGTCTTTGCTGTTGCGCCCATTGCCAAACCGGAAGTGATGTACATTTAAATTAAGGCTAGACAATCGAAAAGAGTGGATGACTTTCGAAAATATCGGCGAAAAAAGTGCCCCCTCCCTGTAAAAAAAGTGCCTAGTTGAGGCTGAAGGAATTAATGTTTTTGGCCAATTTTTTGATATTTGTCGTGCAAACAGTTGTGCTTCAAAACGATACCAATCTACTGAAAATTGTCACCTCTATCGAAAGTTTTAGGCAGACATATAAACATCCATACATTTAAACAGACAGGTAAGAGATTTATATTATAGACTAGCCTGGGTTCCCAGCATTGCCCGGGTGTTTGGAGGTAGGTGTTGAGCAAAAAAAAAAAAAGTGGTAGTAGGCAGGTAGGCTCCAACCCGTACCACGAAGGAGAAAAAGAATGTAAAAAAAAAAAAAAAGTGACGTCTATCGCCAAACCGGAAGTCAAGGCTAGTCAATCATAAAGAGGAGATGACTTTTGAAAATGTCGGCGAAAAAAGCGACCCCCCCCTCCCTGTAGAAAAGTGCCCAGTTGAGTCTGAAGGAATTAATGTTTTTCGATATTTGTTGTCCGAAGGGTAGAGCTTCAAAACGATACCGATCTCCTGAAAATTTGTCGCAAGTTTTAGGCAGATATGATGATTGCAGCGTCTTGTCAGACGAGTGCCACTCCCTCAGACATTTAAAATCCATGAGCCCAAATGCCTGAGGGAGTATCTATACAAAGATGATGTTACAGAGTCTTAGCTTTGTACGACAGCTAAGTCTCTCTCTCGGTTCAAAATGTTGAGATCCAGCAACAAGCAAGAGCAAGATAGCCAGCAACAAATTAAACTGCAGACCAGCTTAATGCGGGTACTGGTCTCCCGCTTTATGGTTTTTTAAAATCAGAGATTTGCTTCTTCTAGAAAGGTTGCCTTCACCATGGCTTACGGGAGCCCTCTCCACCCCAATACACATATACACACACACACAAATATACACGGTGCTAGTTGGCCGTTGACCCAGAAAAAGAGTTCATTCGCCCTAGGCAGATATACAAACAAACATACATACATACATTTAAACAGACAGGTGAGAGATTTATATTATAGATGAATTCTACTAAACCTTAGGCCTAGAGTTACTGTCTTGATTTGATTCAAATCCATTAAATGGTTTGGATTCTTAAAAAGTAGGTGTTTTAAGGGGAAAATGAAACTCGAGTAATCTTGCTTAATAGGTGTCTTATAACCGTGGATGAAATTTTAGGCAAATCGGAAGTATTTGAATTTTTGAAATAGGGGTTAGGGGTATCCATTTTATATGCCCCTCCCCACAAACCTATATAAAAGTTTCTAAAGAAACTGACATGTTGAAATTATTTATGTTTCATACGAATGGTTAAAATATTGCATTCAATTGGAAATATCCGAATTTTCACCACGGCTTTCGGGCCCCTGATTTTGCCTAAAATTGCACTAAACTAAATATAACTTGCATTACCCATGCCTGCGTCTAGTAAAAATTAATAAGTTTCTGTGTGTATCCCACAGAAATAGAAACTAAATTGGTGACCCATTGTTTTATGTATTATAGTCTGTGTCTGGACCTACTAGTAGTATTCAAGATGTCTTAAATAAGTTTTCAGACTTTTTCGTATTATCACATTATCATTATCATTAGTACACACATGAAACTCTAGTCACTTTCGATTCGAAGTAATCTCCTCCAGCTGCAATGCACCGTTCCAACAACTTCTGGAAGGCCCCATGGAAATCCTCTTGTGTGAGCGTGTTCATGACCCTTGTTACAGCTCCTTTCCTCATCTCAATTGTCTCCTACCAACAGTCACTAAAATTTTTCTTGAGCTTAGGGAATAACCAAAAATCACAGGGAGCAAAGTCAGGACTATAGGGAGGGTGAGGAACTGTTTTGATGCCCATCTTGGTCATGACAATGTCTTTCTTTCTCATCTTCTCTGAGCACCCTTGGGACAAATGCTACACAAAATCTTCAGCATCTGCAGTTTTTCGCAAATAATTGTGTGTACAGTTCCCACACTGGCACCACAATGCACTTATTGTCTCTATAGATACACGACGATCTTTATTTATGAAATTCTTTATTTAGCCAATCAACTGACTTCCTTACTCCTCCCATCATCCCTCACAGACTCCCTGCTTTTCTCGGATTTCTTATGCCATTCAAAAACTGATGATCGATTCATGCAAAATGGTCCAAAAGCAGTCTGAAGTGTTCCATACGTTTTTATGGCTTTTTCCCCCAAGTTTAAAACAGAATTTTATTGTGTATTTGTCTTAAGTGTTTTCACATTCAGATTGCATTTTGGAAATTCACTAGTTGTGACAATCAGGCTTTAGTAGGGTGTATTCCAATTTCTGTTGTAGCTGTTCAATTGAACCTGAAATCATAAAAATCAGTCATCTCATAAGATGTATAGCAATAACATGCTGAATTGTCAAGAGTCTACGATAATTTTAAATGCCTGTACAAGTACGTTCATAGATCGAATACTGCTGCCACATCTGGGCAGGAGCTGCTAAAAACAGCCTATCCTGCCTTGACAGAGTACAAAATAGACTTCATGGCTTAGTGGGTGATGCCCTTTTCTCTTCCCTGCAACCTCTCTCCCACAGAAGAGACGTTGCGAGCCTGTCTTTGTTTTATCTTTATTTCCATGGCAAGTGCTCGTCTGAGCTCCAATCTCTGATCCCCCCTCGCCAATCTTTCACGAAAAACACGCATCTAGCTGAAACCACTGTCAGTAATTTTCCCTACCCTTTATCTGTGCCTACATCAAAACGTAGATTCCATGAACAAAGCTTCTTTCTTAGAAGTGCACGACTGTGGAACTCTGTTCTGTTTGCCTGTTTCCCACCTGACTATACAACTTGGATGTCTTCAAGTCCAACATAAACAAATTCCTGATGAACCGCCCCCTTGGGTGGGACACTTTATCAAATCTCCAATACTAACGATGACTACGATACTATCCCATTGATTACTGTACACGCAATAACCCTTATCCTCGAGTGGCTTCCGGGCCTTGATAAGTGGTGACCTCCATGTAAAAAAAAAAAAAAAAAAAAGTCTGGAAACTTAGTGAAGATGTTGTCACAATGAGTGATAACAGATACGTGTGTAGGAGAGAAAAAAAAAAAGAAAAAAGACGTCCTAAAAGGAGTAGTACATTCAAATTTAGTGTTTTAGCGATAATATTGCCTTTCAAAATTGAACATGACAGATAAAGTCATAATATAATAACTAGCATTTCAGCCCGGCATTGCCCTGGTGTTTAGAGGTGTATGTTGAGAAAAAAAAAACAAAAAAACGGTCAATTATTTTTAACTCCTATTATGACCCCTTAACATTTATTGTTTTGGGCTCAAATCAAGTTAAGTTAGATCCATGTCCAAGGAATTTATATAAAAAATTTCAAGTGTTTAGACCCAAAATTGGCGGAGGAGTTTGGTAGAGTTCTCAAAGGTCAAATCGTTGAACTTTGACCCCTTAACAGCCAAATTTCTGGCCGAAAACCAATCACAAAGATTTTCCCAAATCTCGGTACCCTGTATATCAAATTTCGAGTTTGTAGACTTAAAATTGACAGAGTTATTGCGTAGGGAAATGTACACACACACACACACGCGCGCGTTCACTTTTATAGATATATAGATTTATAATAATGAAAGAATAACTGGAAAACTTTTGAATTTACCCGATCTCAATGATGCCTATGATATTGTAACCGTGAATAATACTGAGTTTTATAAATTTTTTTGGCTATGTTAAACTTCTAAACTTTAAGATGGCTGCTATTGAAACATCTTAACAATTTGGTTTAATTAATAATTGGCGATTGTTAAACAATTCTCAACAGATAAAAAAAAAATGGGTGTAAAAAAAAAAAAAAAAAATATAAGGTCAACAAATAACTGTTACCAAAGGCAAGGAAAAATACTTTTCTACCTAGCTGCCTACTTTTATTCTGTATGTTTTTAAAGTATTTTCAAGCGTTTTTTTTATTTATATTTTTCCTTCATTGCTTTCGGCGTCCTGTAAACCTGACGTTAATCAAAATAGCGCCAGATTTTACTCTAAGTGAAACCTCGAGGTCGTAAAACGGTTTAAAAAATCGAAAAGTGTGAACACTTGTTATCTATTATTTCGATTTTTAAAATGTTAAATCTGCGGCATCGAGGTTTCACTTCGAGTAAAATCAGCCGGGTTTACAAGATTCAGGGAGCATCGATAAAATGTTAATAAAAGTGCTTTAAAATATGTAAATTGCCTTTGGTAACAGTTATTTTATGACTGGTTTTCTCTGGAAATTCGTAACAATTGCCTAATCATTTAATGACCAAACAGTACTATACAGGCGACTGGGGGACCGCCTGTGAATTTAATATTCCCTTGACTCTTTTTCCTTTGAAGGAAGTCTGTTCAACCCGCCTAGTTGTACAAGTAGCCAAATTATTACCGTATTGTTTTGTCATTGAATTTAACCAATTCTTATAAACCTAGAACTAACTTGGTTAAGAGAATGTTTTAATGACAGCCATTTTAAAGCTGAAAAGTTCAAGATAATCTGATATTTTTTAACTTAAACCTGTTAAGCGTGAGAGGTCGACGAAAATGTCTCCTATGTAAAGAAGACGTATCTTAAGAAATGTAGCAAAGCTCTAGTTCACGTGTTGTTTCTCTCCACCCCTCCATCCAGTCCTCTGGGAGTTGCGTGGTCCCATCTGTAGCCGGTGCCGAGTGGTAGCGGTTCTAGATTAAAGTGTGCCATCTCTTCTACAACGAACTACTATAATTTTTATCATGTCTCCGATTTTCACCCCTCTTCCTTTCTCGTATAGTAGTAATAGTAGTAGCCATATTGTCATCACATTTACATACGTTAGACATATTTTATGGGTCGGCAGTCGATTCGGTTCAATTGTAGAATATAGGCACCGTTGAACTATCTCGTTACACACACTTGGAGAAAACGAATTGTTCGCCCCTTAAATTGTACTTGATTTTTTTTTTTTTTTTTTTTTAATTAAATCTATTTTCTAAACCAAAATACAGAAACATCTTAATTACAAAAACAAACAAACAAACAAAAATCACTTTATGACCTGTTGTGGAACGAAGACGTCATATTCTAAAAATCACGTAAATTTATCAAGTATTTTTTTTTTATATATATATAGAAAGGTCACTGTTTGCGATTTTATCAATTACAAAGTTGATTTTAATCTCGAAAGTTCGAATTAAGTTATCTTCCTCTTATTTATAAAACATGACGGATGAAAACATGACGTTTCGTTTATTCATAAAATTTGATTTGCTTGTTTAATAAAACAAAACTACTTGGTTAATTTACGTGAATTTTAGAATATGATATTAGTTCCGTGACAGGTAGACACATCGAAGTTTTTGGAAAAAAGGTTTTCTGTATTTTTGTCTTGAAAATGAGTTTAATTCTAAATAAATACATTGTATTAAAAAAAAAAATTCTTTTTAGCTTTAATTTCAAGTTTTAATCATTTCATCACGTTTATATTATTTATATTATTAACGATTCTTGTCGATTATTATTAAACTATCAACTTAATCTTTGCCATTTAGAACTAACTAGCCTGGGTGTCCGGCGTTGCCCGGGTGTTTGAGGTGTGTTGAGCAAAAAAAAAAAAAAAAAAAGTGGTAGTAGGCAGGCAAGCTGGAATCCGTTCCGCGAAGAAGGAAAAGAATGTAAAAAAAAAAAAAAAATAACGAAAAAAAAAACAACAAAAAACAAAAACAAAACGTGACGTCTTTGCTGTTGTGTCCATCGTCAAACTGGAAGTGGCGAAGGTTTTAATTAAGGCTAGTCAATCGAAAAGAGGTGATTGCTTTCGAAAATATCGGCGAAAAAATCGACCCCTTTTAGAAAAGTGCCTAGTTGAGGGTGAAGAAATTAATGTTTTTAGCCAATTTTTCGATATTTGTCGTCCGAATGGTAGAGCTTCAAAACAATATCTGTTGAAAGTTTTAGGCAGACACATACATATATTTAAACAGACTAGTAAGTTTATATTATAGAACAGAAGATTTCAAGCCAGCAGTGACTTCCGGAAATTGCCGAAGCAGGCGAAAGCCACGAATAAATAAATAAATTAAACGGTAGACGATACAGTTAAGTTGGGGGAGAGCTAAAAATATGTAAACTTGGAATAATTTCTAAAAAAAAAAATTTGTCTTAAATTGTAAAATGTCGCGATCATTTCTGGGACTGACGTCAAGCATTCAAAGAGTTATGTTAGAACTAAAAAATATGAAGTTAAAACAAGTCTTGATAAATGTCTTTTAAAATTGTAAACTGCTTCCGTCATTTCCGGGACTAACGTCAATACTCTGAACTCGTGACTTCATAAGAAAAAATTATCTGAGTGTTCATTCATTACAAATACGGGTGCACTTTTTTGTTGTTTTTATCTATTGATAACGAATTAAAATTGCTGACTTGTTTTTGCTGTATAGTGAGCGTTCAGGTGTATCAGAATTTTTGTATGAATTTTTGACACCCCTAACACGAAACTGCGAATAAAATATAAAAATCTCGTAATTTCTCGGTTAAAAGTGGGTTATTTATTTTCTTTATGGATTATACTTCCAAAATAAACTATTACAGTTGTTTTAAAAGTGATAGAAATATATTTTTTTTAAACAGTAATGAATTTTCCGAACTCAATATTTTTCAATTTTTAAACTTTAAAAATCTATCAAAATTTTTCTATTGATTCTATTTTTACGATCTTTTCAGGGTCAATGTGAAATTTTATTTTCTTTCCAATAAACCGAATATAATATTTTAGACAAACGTTTTTTTTTTAAATTCACGCCCCCCCCCCATTTTCAAGTTTCTCTTAAAAAGTAAATAATTAATTTATGTTGAATAGTTTTATATATCACAAATTGAAGAGAAAAGGTCAATAAATAATATATTCAAATTTAAAACAAAAAAAAAAAAAACCCGTTTTTTAGAAATTTACCTGTAAAGTCCGAAGTTTAAAACCTTTTTAAAAAAAAAAAAAAAACACATTGTTTTTTTTTTTTTTTTAATGAAACCTTGGTCCTTGCTCCTTTAATTGAAAAAAAAAAAATTAGGGCTTGAATTACATTTTTCGAGGAGTTATAAGCTTGGAAAGATGGGGTGGAATTATTCACTATTTTCACGAAATTTCTGATGGGAATTCAGAAGTGATTTTGAAGCCTTTATTCTGCTGAACCAATCGTTTTTTTGACACTTAAAAATGAGTTTATTTACCTGCCCTCCTCCCCTTGTTGTAAAGTTAGACACAAGATCAGCTTAAACTGATAATTCCATTTTTCTCTATCCCAAGGGTGGGGTGGGGGGAGGCACCTTGGATGGTATAGGTAAAACATCTGTTGTAATCTGATCCGTCAGCATTTCCCGGTAGGTGCATCTCTGACTACAGGTGACCCCCCCCCCGCCCCACGAAAGAGGGTGGTAATGTTTGTGAGTATGATCCCTTAGAATTGAATAGATCGATTTGTTAAGGACAAAATCGAGACGAATTCCTTAACGTATTTGTTCGAGTAATATTAGCCGGAACTGTTGTATTATGTACCATTATAATTTTGTTTCAGTTTTATTTATTTTTTTTATGATATGGAGGCGTGAGAAAATGTTTCTCCTTTGGTTTAGAGAGACGAAATGAAGAATATTGCATTACTTATTCCTGCCAGGTCAGTATTCCGAAGTATCACAGCCATTTTATTATCTTGTGAATAGATTAAGCGAGAGATGACAGTAAAATAATTTTAAGATTTATTTCAAAAGTGTCGAATAGAAAATAATTTCTAGCTTTAACTAAAATTTTAAGACACAAAATTCAAGTATTATTCTTTATCATTTGCGCCCGTGAAGTTAATGGAAACACGATTTTGTTCTCCTGCGCCCCTGTCATACAAGAGAACCATTATCATTTGTAGCAGCCACGGAAGAGCCGGGTGTTGTCATAGTCTTTTACAGGTTGCTGGCCATGAGGTGGGAAAAACAGTGGGCCGTTTCAGGCTTTCTTTTAACATGACACACCCCCCCCCTCTCTCTCATATATATATATATATATATATATATATATATATATATGCAGCAAGTCATTATGCAGGCACGGTTGATTGAACACGACAGTTATTCTTTTTTCCGATTTTTCTGAATATCTTTTCGATCCGCCGATATATATATATATATATATATATATATATAAAGTGTGTAAACCTACTCTCACATACTCTAGTTACGTACACCCTACGTGTCCCTCGCTATAGCGCAGGGGCGCATGGACACCCTACGTGTCTCTCGCTATAGCGCAAGGACACTCGAGTGTCTCTCACTATAACATAGACACAGATATACTCTCTCTAAAACGCACTCGCACACATGACTCTCCACTCAAAACACGCGCGCTCTCCATACATAACGACTAGCATACTACTAAAAACTACTAATTGACATATATCAACCCCACTTTTTTCCCCTTTATTTTTGTTGCCAACTGATATTTATATTAATAAAATTACAACTTCGTTGTGTCCATTTTCTCGTGACTAAGTGACTTACACAATGAATTGATATTTTTTTTATTTATTATTAATAATAAAAAAAGAATTAGCATAAAAAACGAATTCATTAAATTACTTAAAAAAAAAAAATTCATTACGAGATTAAACCTACCAGAATGCATTTTTTTGAGGAGGTGCTGTATCCCAAGAAGCATGTGACTTTTAATATATGCTGAATTATCTTTAAGCCTTCCACCTGGGCAACATTGTGTCAATACAGCTAGTTTTATTATTATTATTATTATTATTTTTTTTTTTAACATAAAATATTTTTTTTTATATAAGGAGATAGCGACCGAAGAAAAAACATTTCTGGATTATACAACATATATTTTCTTCAATCGGTTTTTTTCTTAAAATTTTTAGGTGGGGTTACTTTTTCTCCGCATGCTTAACATAAAATAGTCCATTTTGAATTGTTTTCTTGGGGACTTACAACTTTTTCAAATTATTATTTTTTTTTAAATGTTAAAAAAAAAAAAATTCGATGGATTATATCGATAATTCTTTTTAACCTGTTCAGTTCTTAGGGTAGGGTTCAGTTTGTTGCTTAACGTAAAGTGACTTTTCTCCTGTTGATAATTTCGAAAAGGCGTTTGTAAAACTGTATTATTATTTAAAAAAATTTATTTTTTATTTTTTGGCTGGTCGAAAAATCAAGTTTGGGGGGGGGGAGGGGCTTATACGTTAAACTAACATAAAAATCTAAACCCTCTCCTGAAAATTAAACAAGTTATTATATAAAAAAAAAAAAAATTTATAATTTAAAAACAAATTCTTAACGAATAGAATAATAATAGGTACTTATGCAGAATACGGACCGTGCTGAAATAATGTTATAACAACTTTCACCTAACAATATAATAAACAAGATACTGTAAAAATTGAATTTAACATGAAAACCCTTAAAAACAACAACAAAAACAAAATAAACACGGTCCGTATTCTGTCGTAGTACCAAAAAATGTTAAGTAAAATTTATTGTAGAATCGAGATGGCATGCTTCATGGAAAAATCTAGAGAAAGTGTTGATCTCAACGTGTGTGGAACTTCTAAGTAGTCCGAGGATTGTGTCGTGTCATTTGTTGAGGAGGGGAGGGATTATGATTTTGATGCTTTGTATCGAATGTCACTGTTAGATGAAAGTCTACTTGGCGTTTGGAATATAATTATAAAAATGTAAGCTCGGTTGTCGGCTGATTTTTGGCTTGATCATCTTGGCTGAAAATCAAAGCACCTGCTATCTGGAGTCTCTCACAATGGCGGCAAATTCATATATTCAATACTACTACTGCAATGCTGCACGGCGACGTTTAAAACTGGACTTTTCTTTTTGCCCTGTGAATTTCTATTCTATGATCTGTCACGCTCATGCTCCAATTTGAACAAATAGCATTCTTTTCGGTCTGTCACGCTTTCAATTTGCGAGAGCAATTTCATTAAATGCAGTTTTTTTTTTTTTTTTGGTTATGAGTCAAGTATATTGCTCGTATATAGACACATTTACGAGCAACGTTTTTTTTTTTTTTTTTTTTTTTTTTTTTTAACGTTTGGGAAATCTTAAGTAGGACGGCCCTTGGAGTGAATGTGGTATTTTGGTGACTAAGATGATTTTAGTAAAGAGTGTTTTTGTTTAAGGTCACCGCTTATCAAAGCCGAAGTATCAGTCGAAGATAAGGGTCAATGAGTGTTTGGGTAGACTAAGACAGCACGGTGATAGTCAATAATCGTGAACCTGAGTAGGGTTTGATTATTTAAGAGGACTGCTTAACAGGAACCTATTTACATTCGATTTGAAAACGACCGTGCATTACAGTCAGCTAGAAAGCAATCCCGTGGTATTGTGTTCCATGGACGGACAGTTCAAGGAAATAAATTTTGCTCAAGGAATTTTCGTTTAGTTTTAGACATTGATAGAGAATGAGGAAAATTAGATAATTTCAGAATTTGTGGCGAAGGATAACCGCCATACTTTCGAATGGCCTTGTGATTAATTTGTTAAAAATGTAAATTTTTATATTTTGCGCAAATAAATATTATCAAAGTGTAGTATCTGTTCTGATACTATGCTCCATCTTTTCTGTCCTCGGTCAATGAGGGAGACTTACAATTCCTAGTCCGAGCCAAATTTAATTGTGGCACTTTATGTAAATAAGAACTGTGTTTTTTTTTTTTTTCTTAGGATTTTCAAGTTAAATCTATTTTTTTTACGGTGTCATTTGTTTGTCGAATCTATTTTTTTACGGTGTCATTTATTTGTTGAATTGTTAAATGAAAGTACAGAATTGTCACAAAACAAAACGCTCTGCTCTCCCCATGTTAAGAATAGGCTTCTAAATAATAACGTTATTACTTGATCATGGTCTGTGTTCTGAATAATTACTTTGTCTTCAATCCAAAATGCCCCTTTTCGTGAGGTTGATTTTAACCGATCTTGTATCTAACTTTGCTCTTGTGGGGAGACAAGTAAATCGGGACGTATTTTACGAATATCTCCTCTCCCTCCCTCCCCTCCCTGACTATAATCTGTCTTTAAATTGATAACATTTTTAATGTTGAAGATTTCAAGCTTTCAAATTAATGCGGTTGTGTCGGCCGATGTTGAACATATCGTTAGTCATATCCGTTACGGACAACTAGTGTCTGAAAATTTTGCTGAAGCTTTTTTTGTTTCCCCTCCAGCTGCTTGTGAATCCCTCCCTCCCTCCAATCGACTTATTGCATCATAGAAAGTCTTGTCATGCAGGTCACCCAGAAATGTAGCTACACCCCACTTCTCCTATTCTAGCGGGGTCGAGCAATGTAGATGAATAAATAAGTGATGTTGTTGTGGTGGTGGTGAGGTGCATAGTTTTCTATCCAGCTTCAGCCGACGACTAATGTCTCATTTATTTTCTTTGTAGTTAAAAAAAAATTTCAAAGAGGACGATTCTATTTTTTTTTTTTTTTTTTAAGGGAGGGGAGGGGGTAGTGAGAGGGTCTCTATTTTATGCCTGAAATAGAATAGAAGACATTGTGTCTGTCTGTTGCGGCAGACTATCTCAAAAGAAATACAAAACGTACACAAATGCATGGGGAAGACGGCTCACTGGGAACTTTGCAAACGTCTGCACTTTGAATATTAGGACAAATGATGCAGACACAAACTGGAACCACTAGTGAAAAATGAATCTCATAAGATCAGTTGGGTTATTGAAGTCCAAACAAAGAAATTCATCCAAGTAAGGAGACCGAACATGATAATAGCCCTTGAAGAAAAAGAAAAAAAACAAACTCTGCTGAATCATAGATTTTGCCGTCTCAACAGAGCAGAGTAAATAACAAAGGAAGCAGAAAACTAATCAAATACATGGAACTTGTCAGAGAGCTTAAGGAAATACGGGTCATTAAAAAAAGTTGTGACATCAATAATTGTAGGTGCCCCCCCCCCCAAAAAAAATCAGGAAATCCTGGGAGGGGGGGGGAAATATTATGAGAAATTGGAATCAAAGGGAAGATTATCTGCACTGATATTTGAAGCGTCACTCATTCTAGCAGACTTGGACTGGCTTCCTTCTAAGGAGAAAGTTCCATGGCAATATAAAAATCACAAGCAATCCCCAGTCGCCCATTAGGCGAGGTGACAACATTAGGTTTTTGCAGTTCTTGCAGCGAGGTGTCCACATCTTCCTATATACAGCACCTGGTATTCCCAAATGATTACCTATCTGGTACTGACTAGGCTCAATGTTGCTTAACTTTGATGATCTAACAAGAACCAGTATGTCGATCTGATTAGGCCACAATTAGCTAATGTTGCTATGGTGACAAAATGTTCCAAAGAAAAGTTTAGCATCATACAAAACAGCTAAATTATTAAAAAAAAAAAAAAAATCATTAAGTGTGGAAACCAACCTACATACTTTGGTTTTGATTATTTGTCATGTCTTGTTCCCAACAGAAAATTAAATAGCACACATCTATTTCTGTTTTCGAGTATCAAAGAGTCCTTCAAAAGGCATACAATTATCGGAATGACATTTGAAGCTTTGATTCAATTGATGATGATGCTGTCTGTCCATCGCTTGCAAAGATGACCATGACCATGCAATTGTTCTGTGGGTTCGAAGATGGCTTGTTAGACCGAGTCAAGCTCTGAAGTATTTCCCCGCATGTTTGATGCATGAGATAATTCTGTATCAGATATAATGTCACGTTTTCTCTTGCGTTCTTCATCGTGTGCGGATTCAGCAATTGTAGCCTCTTTGTGAGTTGCCGTACACCAGGAACATCTGCCTTGGGTTAGTTTTTCCCATTAGTTAGAATACAAACCGAACTGTTTGAGGGAGGCCTTCAGATTGTCTTTGAACCGTTTTTGCTGTCCTTCTGCATGTATTTTTCCTTCAAGCGGTTCACTGTAAAGGAACTGTTTTGGGAGCCTTGAATCAGGCATGAAGCATATTTGACCTGCTACGCGAACCTGGTACTGTTATAACATAGTGTGTACTGAGGGAAGGTTTGACCGGGCTAAAAGCTAGCTGGTGTACTAGTTCCAGGTTGAGCACCTTTTAACCCCCCCCCCCCAGTATTTTGAAGCAATCGAACATATAGCTGAGGTGAAATGTAGTTTAGATAATTAAAATCAAATACTTGCCTAGAAATGTTTTGTATCTGTTTATCTATGAATTATTGTTATACTAAAACTTTTAGTAAAAGTCTGAATTTGTTTGTCACTGTTTCAAATTTTAATGTCATGACGTCATTTCTAACAAAACGTTTAAAATTTAATGACTAAGGCTGAAACGCTGTGTTTTGGGTTTGATTCTAGCTAATGGCACCAAAGTCATGTACATTTTTCTTTCAAAGTTTTGAAATCACTACGATATATTGGGTACAATATAATAATCAATGGAATATTAGCTTGATAATAATAAATATGGAATCTGCATGAATTAAAATATATTTAAGCGTATTTTATGACCGGGTCATACCGGGGTGGGGAGAGGCACTGCTATATATTGGATACAATAATAGATAATTGGCTCTATAATAATAAATATGAAATCTGTGTAAATTAAAATGTCATATTACGAGCAGGCAATGCCAGGCAGGCTGCTAGCTAATATCTATACAATATGTTTTGGAAAGTTAATTTCATAACTTAGGGTTTTACGTAGTACTTGTAGGAAGACCTGATGTTGCTCAGGATGAAATTAGTAGTGTTGAGACGATGAATTGGAATTGGAAAATTTTTGGGTATTGGAATCAGAAAAATTTGAGCCTAATTTCTGATTCCTTAAATTATCATTTTTGTATTTGATTTTGGTTTAAGAAACATCTTCCACTGCTTTGTAGTAATAATAAAATAATAAATATTTTATTAATTTTAAACTTCCAGTAAGACTAAAATCTCTATATCACCCGCTCACAAGTGTGTTTTTAGGTTTGAGAAAATATAGGCACATTTAAGATGTATAATCGGGACGAAATAACACTTTTGTAGTTAAATATTAAGAGATTTATAAAGAATCTGAATCAGGAAGTGTATCAGAATCAGGAAAAATATTGGAATTGTCGCAACTAGAAATTAGGATTATTCTTACATCCTTTTTCACTGTTGAACCTTTGTGACCGCATGCTACGATAAACAAAACAAAAAAGCAGCACAACACGAAAGACATTTACTTGATGTAAATCAGTTAAGCTCTGGGTGTGTGTGTGTGATATCGTCATGTAGTGTAGAAGGAGGAACATCAAATGTTGTCTGTCGCTAGTTGTTTGATCACATGTGTCTTCAGCAATTTTCTTCTCGGCTCAATTTACTCTCATCTGGCTTTGACTCCACTATCTCTAATATCTCATGAGGGATGGCTGAGCCGTTAACTGTCCCAAACTGAAAACTATCTTCAACTCGTAACTGTCTTTAACCATTGCAAACTCAAGACTATCTACAAACTGTTCCCAACCGTTGTAAACTGTCGCAAAATTTACCACCACTCCTAAAGCTAACTTTGAAATATATTGACCAATGTCTGGTCCATTGTCTGTCACATTCTGATCAACAATACTATTTTAGCTACCTTTTGTGTACATTGGTTAACAACTTCTTCATCATTGTTCTGCTGATAAACTTATTTCCATTTTTTTTTTTTTTATACTTCCTGACACTTAGGCGGCGGAGGGGGGGGGGCTTCCATAGTATGACATCACTATGTTCATAACAAGATGTTTTCTTTTTCTTCTGTTTTGTCTTGCCATAATAGTCAGAAGAAGCTGAAATGTTGGAAAACTCTTTGAATTGGTGTCTTGTACACATGGTTAAAATGACCGCTTCCATTGTCTTCCTCTGAGAATTTTATACAACATATGCTATAAATTTCATCCAAATAGGATATGTTTGAAGTTTTATGAGGGTTATATTATTATAGCTCTCTTAGGGATGCATCTTAGAGATTCAAGAATACTTCCATTGTCTTCCCTGATAAATTTGACATGAGACTACACTTCAATTTTATGTAGATTCGCTAACCTCTCTTTATTTCTATAGAGAACATGCAGACATTGAATGTTATATCTGTATATGTACAGGGTTTACACAGGCTTGAAAAGTCCTTGAAATTTTCCTTTTTGTCTTGAAAAGGCCTTATTTCTATTATTACCTTGAAAAAATCCTTGAAAATATGGAAAATGTCTTGGAAATTGTGTTCTTTATATCGAGTAAACATTTATGTCGAAATGTTAAAAAATAAAATGCTTTCAGAAAGTCAGCCTCTGAAACAAAAACTGAACTGGCCAAGTTCAAAAGAAATGCTTCAAACTAAACGGGAAGAAAGGAAAAAGATTCAAAATCACCGAATGACAAAGTGTAGTGGTGAACTGAAGTTGTAAATAATTGTAAATAACTGTGACCTTTAAAACTACTTCAAGAGATAAATGAAAATGACTTTGTTTTTTGGTTTATTATATCATTGTTTATATATCAAATTTTGTTTTGAAAACTTGAATTTTCTCTGGAGAAGGCCTTAAAAATGGACATTGAAAATCTGTATGAACCCTGAGATATATGTATATATATACTAGCAGCTCAGCCCAGCTTTGTTCGGGCCCTATGTACTGTTCATAACTTTATGTGCATATATATATATATATATATATATATTTAGTAATGTGATTGATAATTTAAAAATCAAATTATAATTAAATTAAAAATCCGTTTCATAAGAAGGAACAACAACAAAATCAATTATTTGTACGATCGTTTCGGAAAACAATGTTTTTATTGTGGTAGACATCAAGTTACGGACAATAATTATTACATATAGTTTTTTATTAAACAAGGTTTCCTCATCAGAAAATATTGGAAAGGGCTTTTATTAAATGTAAAAGACACCATAAATAAACCTAGCATTAAAGTAAGGCAGATGTATCTTTTAATTTTTCGCCTTTTGAAATCAGGAACTATGGTTAAAGTACTCGTATAGATGCTTACTATAGCTTTCCATGCTTTATGTGCATATATATATATATATATATATATATATATATTCATTCAATAGTTAAATTCATTTCAAAATATTTTAAAACATTAACAAAGCTACAAGATTTTAAATTTATATAAAAAATATGCAAATTATCTGATTTCTATGTAATTTTTAAGTGATATGAAACCAACACTTTTTTGTAATTCAGAAAAAGCAAATTTTTGTTTAAATCTTTTTTTTTTTTTTTTTTTTTTAAATGTTTCATTTTTTTTTGGGTTAAAGTCGAGATTGTCTGCTGTTTTTACTTCCGGTTTCTGTTCTGCAGACGGGATGATGGTGACGAGCAAGATATAGTCCCATCTAATTAATGATTGTCTTCCTCTCAGATAGGTCCTGGAGATATATATATATATATATATATATATATATATATTATACTAGCAGTTCAGCCTAGCTTTGCTCAGGCCCTATGTACTGTTCATAACTTTATGTGCATATGTATATATATATATATATATATATATATATATATTAAAAAGTTTGACTCATGTCCAGGTAACCTACACCTAAAATTTCAAGTGCTTAGACCCAAAATTGGCAGAGAAGTTTAGAGTTTTCAAATGTCAAATCGTTGAACTTTGATCCCTTGATGGCCAAATTTTCTGGTATGGGTTGAGCATATTTGTGTTGAGAATGCTATGGGGTGGCCCACTTAAAAGTAGCCCGGAAAATGTTGTAGAAAGGAGGAACATTCTTTTATTGTTTAAATTACCTGTAGAATTGTTTAAATTACCTGTAGTGTTATAAAAAATGCTGGAAGTGCGCCCTGTTGACATCTATGCATTTCTGGGCACATTTAATGTTTGCAGATAGTGCCTGTGGATCTTCTCAGGTGATTCTCCTGATAGCGTTGGTGATGTTTTCCTTTAGTTGGTCTAGATTGTGAGAATTATTTGCATAGACGTTTTGTTTTAAAGTCCCCCAAAATAAAAATCATGATGACAAGTCTGAGGAACGTGGTGGCCATAATCCTTTGCTTCTTGTTCTCTCTTCCATAAACGTCATGAACTCGTGTCCGTGATCTGTGAGATGTGTGGCATGTAGCACCATCTTGTTGGAAAAAGAATTGCATTTTGTCTTGTGGTGTCAGTTGGTTGTTAAGAGAAAGACTAGAGAGATTGGGCTACTTTTAAGTGGGCCAACCTGTATATATTTTTGAATATTTAGTCAGGGTTTACTTCTAGCGAAAAGTATTCTCTTGTTAAGTTGTTCTGATAAAACCCTGTACAGAGAAGCCTTAGGCAGTCGAGACTAATGTTTAGTAGGTATTCAAGTTCTCTCCTTTTTTTTTTTTTTGACCCCCTCCCCTGGACAAAAGGATCTGTAAATTCACCCTTGTTTGTTTGTCCGTCCGCACTTTTCTCAATAACTACGGCTAGGAATTTTTTGAAATTTTGCACAAACATTAAACATAATTTGAGTAAAGAAAAGTAACATAACAGATTTTCCGGGAAAACTCCAGTTGCCCCCCCCCCCCGGGTGGATGCCTTTCGGGTTAAAATGGCTAAAATTGACACTTTTGTGTTTATTTAAAAAAAAAAAAAATTGATGTCTTAGATTTTTAGAAAGCTTTCTGAGTTGTGACTAACTGATTTCTATATAATTTTGTTTGTCTATACTTCGCGATAACTCTTGGGTGTGCTCCAGGGGCTCTTTTAGGGCTAATAAAAACACTCCATTTTTGGAACTATTTTATCATATTTGTCCAAAATTTTCTGTGTACGTCTGTTTAGCAGTTTTGCATGGTGCTGAACTCAAATTTAAATATGTTAAGGCCTTGGAGACTTTTAAGGCTAAATGGGGGTGCACAAATGCTGAACTTAGTCATTTTTATCATGCCTCATTCATTGTGCATTCACGGGGGACCATGCATGCTTCACTTGTTTTATCTTTGTGGTGTGCTGTATTCTGTTACCAGAATGTTGATCTAGTTACCAATGTTAGCTGTCAAAGGATCCTTTACTGATTATGGCACTCGGATCTTTCTTTTAGACCTCCATGCTTTTTATATTAATTTGGTGTCATTTAATTTTTTCATGATTTTGTAGGTGTATGAGGCAACACCAGGCCCAGGCTTATTTTACATTGGATCCTCTTGCTACAATTTTGTTTGAGCATCCAACTTATCACTCCCTACCTATTTGGCTTGGTGGTAATAAGCTTATCTGAGGATTTGGTTGAGCTCTTGGGTTCATAAGTGGTCGACCTTTAACGGCAGTATCTTGTGTAGATCTTGCTCAGAATTGTCATGCATGGACTGCTATGGTTTAGTGTGTTGCAGGTCAGGGTGAGTGCTATTCCAGTAACAATTGAATACATGTCTCTCTCTCTCTCTCTCTCTCTCTCTCTCTCACCCCCCCCCCCCCTGGAGGGGCATAGGCCATCCACAACTTTTGTAGATGCGTTTGTAGCAAGGAGTTTTTTTCGGGGTGAGGGTGCTGGCCCCATGCACAACCTTCCTAGAAGGTACATACAGCATCTAGCCTTCCCAAATGGTCATCCATCTGGTACTGGCCAGGCTCAACATTGCTTAACTTCGGTGATCTGCCAAGAACCAGTGTGTCAATGTGGTTGTGCCGTACATATGACTACTTCATTTAATCACATAAATTAATATATGAAAATATAATTTTATGCATAAATTTTCAGTATTTACTTCAACAGTGCTCAATACATAGGTAGAGCTAGGTAGTAAGTTATAAAATATATATATATATATATATATATGTTGCAATTAAGCTACACAGAATATTCTGTGTTTCATTCTCATGTTATTCATCACGAATGAAACACGGAATATTCTGTGTAGCTTAATTGCCATATATATTTTTATAACATATATATTATTTATTTATTTATTTTTAAACGTTGTGGACCTGCACTCTTATCTTCACGATTGGGTGATTCCATCTTTTAAAAAGAGATGACAGGTGAATTATATTAGAGATGTACTGATTACTTTACATATTTTGGATCCAACATCAACAAGGGAGTATCCATTGAACAGGAGCTACAAACGCGCATAGGTAGAGCAGTGTCTACTTTCAACCGACTACGTGAAAGAGCATGGTTCAATAAATATCTCCCTTCTCGCACAAAATGCCGCATCTATGAATGCTGTGTTCTGAGTACCCTACTGTATGGAGCAGAGACTTCGACCACGTATGCTCGTCACGAGAAAAGACTGAATGTCTACCATCTCTGATGCTTGCGACATATCATGGGCATCAATTGGTGGGATAAAATCACCAACGAAGAGGTGCTAAAATGTGCCAGCAGCCGCTCCTTGTTGCAGACACTCAAGATACGACGATCGCGCTGGCTTGGACACCTGCGCAGAATGCCCGATGACCGTTTCCCTAAGGATATCCTTTACAGCAAACTGTCAAATGGATCAAGAAGCCGCGGTTGCCCGGTGCTGCGCTTTAAAGATGTGGCCAAACGGGATCTGATCGCTCTTGGCATTGATGTGAATGTGTGGGAGGAGCTAGCCGAAGATAGACCAGCATGGAGGCGTGCCTTGAGTAAGGGTGGTGAAGGACTTGAGAACCTTTGGTTTGAGAGGTTGACGCCGAGAAGACAAAACTGGTGACTACGTTTACTGTTGCTTGTATTGTTACATGATAAGGGCTGTCCCATTTTCATGTATGTATAAAAATAGAGAGATTTAGTTAAAATGAAAATAAAATGAGAGAAAGCAGGAATCGAACCCTGGATATAAGTTTTAAAGAACAATAGGTTTAAATGGAATGTCCAGTAAATTGTTGATTCTGATGAAATAAATAATAAACTATCATTGTTAGAAAGAATGTGGATAATAAAATATGGGTTAAATGAATTAGATATGTAGGTTGAATTCCTTTGTGAAAACAACAAAGAAAAAATGGGAAATCAGAATGTTCGGAAACGTGCAGGTTGCGCATGTTGATGGCACGTGAATTGTGGTCACGTTGGCCGGACATGCATGGATTTCTCAATATAGGAAGTGAGAGTTAGTTAGAGTTAGTGAGAGACAGAAGCGGAGAAACTCAGAGTCTGAGTATTCGAACGTTTAGAAGCGAGACGGTCACTTTGAAACTTAATATGTGAAGCTTTGAATTCTTGATGATGAAAACTACGGCCGGTCGTGAGAAGAAATAAAACCATCAGGTGTTTTTGTAAACGTCGTCTTTGTGTTGTGATTCCAGCAAAAGATAAAGTGAATTGTTATTATATGTCTATATGTCTGTGTTATAAAATGTCTTGACATACACATCTCATATCTACAATGTGAACTCTACTTCTCATATCTACACTAAGACTGTCTGAACACTATCTCCTCACTCAAAGAGCTTTCTTCTTCTACACGTCTAAGTATGAACAGTTTTAATATATATGAATCGCTTCATAACAGAAACGACATTCGTCATAACACGAACACGGAACACAATGAACAATCTCTCTCAATATCTCTCTCAACAACATCCCTCTTAATAAAAGACTCTCTCTCCAAGACACAACAACAAACTCTCTCTAAAACTCTCTCAATGAAACCCCTATATAACAGTATTAATCTTTCGTAGATTGCTTGCCATTACATTACTGATTAGCAAATCAGCTGATTACTGATTAATAGGTTTTCTAATGCTGATTTATCAGTAAATTTTCTTGTCATAAATGATACTAATATTAAATTATGTTGTAAACGAAGTCAAGTTAACTCCCTGTTTTGCTTGCCAGTGAAAACTTAAGAGACATGCATTGTCTACACCATGTGACCAAATAACAGGCATGACATACTGTTAACATGTAAACTTTTACAATTGCACTGAATTTGGGGCAAATAGATGTAAACATACAGAAAGTTTCCCTCCTTTTTTCTTTCTATCGAATTATCATTACTTTTTACTTTAATTTACTATCAAAGAAGATTATCTTTTTTCATGTTGAGGAATCGTACAGTAAATTGTGACGATGTGTGAACCGAAAATAAATCATTCTTCATCAGTCATACGCTTGTTCCTTATTTTTGGACTCTTGCTACCATTACATATATTTTTATTTTTCTGGTTTAGATAATGTATATTTTATTGAGATAAATTATTAATTAGATATCAGACATAAGTAATTTAAATACGTAAAAAATTAACTAAATATTAACAACCTTCAACCATTATGGCAACCAGTTTCTGCTGGAAGTATTTTGATGTCAATCCCAAGAATAAGTTATGTCAAACCATCATATAAAAGAATGGGAAATCAGCAAAATCTTTTACGACAACTAACATGTTAAACCATCTTAGAAAAGTTCATCAAAAAGAAGGAAAAATTGCAGATAAGAAAAGGAAGCACAATTAATATTCAGGGACAGACATTCCAGGAACAAGTGGCATCAACTACGAGCCTAAGTGAAGAATCGCACAATGTTCTAGATGTCTATAAAAATTTTGAAAAACTTTGAAGATTTTAATAAAATCTTCAAAGTTTTCTTAGTCTTGAGGGATTCAGGAACAAATATGGTTGCCGATGTCAAGGAATGTGGTTTAGAATCACTATCATGCTTCATACATGGATTGCAATTCTCAATAAGTGACTCATTATTTTCCCAACAAGCTGTTAAGACAATCATTACAACAAACAGAAATATAGTCTTTCACTTTAATCACCCTCTCATTAGCAATTAGCAAATTAACTTAAATGCAGGATCAGATGGTTTGCAAAAACATAAACTCATTCAAGATGTGACCACACGATGGAATTCAACATATATGCTAAAAATAAATTTAGAACAACGAAAATCACCTCTTGTAATGTATGCTGTTGATTCCTACCTTAACAACTTATCAATGTGGACTTGTTGAAAAAATTCTTCAGTTTGTGTACCATAGTGGCTAAGGAACTTCAAATTTAATTGATAGTTTTTCAGTCATGTCGGCCCTAGTGACAATCTTTGTCCAATGTGGAGTCCTTGACTTTAAGATTCTCTTAGCAGTCTCTCTGAACCAAATTTAAACAGTCTCCCAAATATATTTACTCTTGACCGGAAATGCTAAATGTCCTGTCTTATTCTTAGTCATACTCGGAACTGGCTACATTTTTTTTTCTGTCTTTTTTCTCAGCTTATCGCTTCCCAGTACTTAACAACTGTCAAGGTACCATCCTGTCTGAAGAGTTAAATGGATTCGCGAGCCTAGTTATCACCATCTACTTATCTCACTTCCTCATCAATGTTTGATGGTCTTGGCTGCATGTATGTATGTATGTATGTATGAGAGAGCAGTTCAAAGTATGACCCATCAAGTCATGTAAAAAAAAAAAAACCCCAAAACCCGAAGCTATTTACACACACACATGTATACATATATATGCTGTGCTATATTCTCAAGCCATACAGAGCGTCCCCAGGTTGCGGATTGGGGAAACCCCTCTATTTATAGAGGACAACTTTGAATATTAAATGAGAAGCCACTGGCAGTGAGGAATAATGAAATAAAATGAATAACAAAAATAATTAATACTGGCTGACCGTCGTCCAGGATAAAAAGTGTCCCTTAACTCATTCACACACTAGGCAAGAAAAGGTATTTGAAGGTGTGAACCCTCTTACCTCAGATAATAGTACTATGACAGAGGTCTATTTGGATCAGCCATCAGATCGTGAAATAGATCCTGGCCCCAAACCATCATATGCAGCAACAACAACAAAACAGAAGAGGCCTAAAAACCCAACCTTGGACAGTTGCACAAAAGGTCTTGTTATATTGCTACCATTATTCAAAGATTGAAAAATGGAGCAAAACTTCAAATGAAATCCTAACCAAGAAAATATATATATATATATATATATAATACACTAACCTGAGTGCCCGGTGTTGAGCAAAAAAAAAAAAAAAGTGGTAGTAGGCAGACAGACTCGAACCTGTACCGCAAAGGAGAAAAAGAACATGAAAAAAAAAATGTGACGTCTTTGCTGTTGTTCCTATCGGCAAACCGGAAGT
Source organism: Euprymna scolopes (assembly GCF_053919585.1). Classification (NCBI taxonomy): domain Eukaryota; kingdom Metazoa; phylum Mollusca; class Cephalopoda; order Sepiida; family Sepiolidae; genus Euprymna; species Euprymna scolopes. The sequence goes on along the minus strand of NC_136522.1, from coordinate 17,509,248 downwards.
GATGAATGTTTAAATTAAGGTTTATCAATCGAAAAGAGGGGATGATTTTTGAAAATATCGGCAAAAAAAAAAGCAACCCCTCGTTGTAGAAAAGTGCCCAGTTGAGGGTAAAGGAATTCATGTTTTTAGACAATTTTTTTCGATATTTGTCATCTGAAGGGTCGAACTTCAAAACGATACCGATCTTGTGAAAATCTGTTGCCTCTGTCGAAAGTTTTAGGTAGACATACAAACATACATACATACATTTAAACAGACTGGTGAGATTTATATTATGGATAATAACTAGCGAGGGGTACCCGGCGTTGCCCGGGTGTTTAGAGGTGTGTGTGGAAACTCCGGGGACGGGGTTAAAAAAAAAGTCTGTATGAGGATCGAACCCGAACCGTTGAGGCAAAGTTGTAAATTAAAGTGTGAAAAAAAAACGTGCGACGTTAACCATTGCCCCACCGCGAGATGCTAATGGAAACGCGTTTTAATTTATTTAATTACTTGGATTTGGCAGGTGCCCGTTTTAATGAGTTAATGAGGTCAAGTTTGATTGCGAGATAGTATTCATTTACTGCGGAACGCTTTTTTTTATTTTTATTTTCCCAAGATGTTATAGGAAAAAGACTAACCCACATGCGGCGAGCGATAAATGTTGAATATTTATCTTCCCGAAATCGAGCAAATTAAATAGACAGGCGAGCTTCGTTGTTAAGTGTGAGATATTACGATTTATGTGATATAAAAAGTTTTAAAAAGTTGTGAAGCGATCGACCGCTTCTCTGAAAGAAGCCTTTTGTAGACATACAGAAAAAGCGAACACACACACATACATACATACATACATTTTCGCTTTTATATTTATGGATGGCCGCTCAAGATCAAGGCTTGATGACCAATGCTTTTAAAAAGATGAATGGTCTCAGCAATAACAACAAATGCAGGTTCTGCCACACAGAAGTAGAGTGTAAGCCACCTGACATCCAGTTGTAAAGTCCTGTTGGAGGATGGCTATTATACAATGCGACACAATGACATGTGTAAATATCTCCATGGGAAAATCTGTAAAAATCTGAATATCCAATATAATAGCAAGTCTTGGGAACATGTTTACCAAAAAGAACAGTTGGAAATAAATCATACACTATCCACTATGACTACGAAATTCCTACAGCGACATACCTAGAAAACGGGGCTATTAAGCCTGACATAGTGATATGGGACAAGAGGGAGAAAGTAGCAACCCTAATTGAAGTAAGCGTCCCTAATGATGCTGGCCTTAACAGAGCTGAGAGAGAGAAAATACCAGGAACTTATGTTGGACATGAAAAGAAACTGGAATCTTTAAGAAGGTATCAATTGTTCCAGTTATTATAGGAGTGAACCGGCTAATAAAAAAGAATTTCAAAACTATCTGGCAGATATACCTGGTGAACAAAGTGTAAGAGAAATACAAACAATTGCACTTAAAGGGACGGTTAGAATCTTAAAAAGATCTCTCGGCTGGAGTAACTAACGGGAGAATGTTTGGTATCCGGTAGAATGCTCCATCCCTAGCAAAAACCAAGTGATAAGAAGATTAAAACATACATATGCAGGGCTCTATGGACAAATTTATTTTTAGTTGACCTTTGACAACTAAATATTCTCATTCACTACACAAATAAAGAAGTTACTAGCCAAACCCACGTGATTTTTGGAATATGACCTCTTCATTCCATGACGAATATGTACATAAAGATTTTTCTGTATTTATTTTTTATAAGTAATTCAAAGTCTACTACAAATTTTATGTTGATACTCGAAGGTATAAACATTCTGATTTCTTCAGGTATTTTTTTAAACATCCTTCATTTTAAAAAAAAAAAAAAATTGTTCTATTAAACTTTTATTGTTTAAATAATTTAACTTTGTTCGTTTTATTAAAAAAAAAAAAAAAAAAAAGGTGAAAATATATTTTTTCATTCAGTAGTGAGCTTTGGAAGATTGTCGGTGAAAGAAACACAATCACCAAAAGATAAGCGTTTCATTAGTTCTAGTCGCCACTTTGAAAAATCACTCGCAAATGCGACTGTTTCACTCGCAATGTAGAGCCCTGAGATTATATATAGCCCGAATATTTTTTTCAAAGTTCACTTTAGACTTGGATATGGTAGACATTATCAGTCTCCTCTGGCAAGTGGTTCTGTAGAGTGGAAACATGTGTGGAGAATGCAGCCTTTTTTTTTTGAGATGAACAAAGTGATGGTACATGTTTCGTGTGTTGCCACAGAGACCATGACTTGGCGCTGGGATGAAAACATCCTCAAAAGGTAGACTTAAATTCTTGCTAATGTTGCACACAAGAATCTGATTCCTTCGTATACCCAGTTGCTCAAGCGGGCACAGATCATGTCTTTGTAGGTGAGCACGGAGAGTACCGTTACCATCCTGGCCGCCAACTGTTGAACATGCTTCAGCTGCGTTGGACATGATGACGTCATGTTTTTGTCCTCAACATACGTTGAGTGTAGCGTGTTGTAAACACTCTTTCTGTGATTGTAATAAAATTTGGGTTCATTTAATTTCTCTATTATTAGTTAAGTGTTTTTTTTTTCTTTCTTTTGATGGAGAAATAATCAGTTGAGATCTTTGATTGTCTTGTAATGTTTGGAATGTCGAGTGTTTGGTGCTGTTAAATGTCCGTTCTTCTCTGTTCTTTTCACTGTGCAATTCTCTGTGAATGCTCCCCTCCCTTTCCTTCTCTTGAAGTGAAAACCTTTAGGACAAAGTAATGTGGATAGGGGTGCGGGACGTGGTGGTGCGGGACCTGAATAATGGACCAGTAGTACTATCATTATGAATGCAGCACCATCAACCTTCCACTTCAGACAGCCAATTATACAAGAGACACAACCCATAAAACTTCACCCAAAAGAAATTGCTCCAAGTAGTTGACTATCAAACGAAAGGGGTTTAATTTGCTGTAAAAATATCCACAAATCATGAGAACCAAAATTAATGAGATCTGAAAAGCAAGAATAATTTTTCGATTTTATTAGTTAAAAATAAAATTATTTTCTACATAATAAAACGCTTTTTTTTTTTTCTATTTTTAGAAAAAAAGATTTGATTCGTAGACTTTTTTTTTTAAGTTAATAAATTATCTATAATATAAATCTCGCCTGTCTGTTTAAATATGTTTCGCAAAAACTTTCGACAGAGGTGACTGATCCTGACAAGATCGGTATCATTTTGAAGCTCGACATCTCTGATGACGAATATCGAAAATTGGCCAAATATATCAGCTCCTTCACACTAAACTCGGCCGTTTTGTACAAGGAGGTGTCTATTTTTTTTTTCACCAACATTTTAGCAAGTCATCGTCACCGTTGGGTTGACTTAGGTTAATTTCAATGCTTTTGACTTCCGGTCGAGTCATGGAGACATCGGCTAAGTCGTTAAATTTTCTTTCACTTTCTTTTCTGCCTTCGCATCATGGGTTTGTGTCTGCCTACCTACTACCACTTTTTTTTTTTTTTTTTGCTGTCCCTACCTAACATTGCCCAGGATAATTTTTGCTATTATTAATTTGGGACCAAAACATAAAAATTATGCATCTTTTTTAAAATATGTGAAAGATAACTAAATAATTCTATATCGGTGGATGCAGGGTTGTTTCCCTTGTTTGCAATATGGTGTAAGTTTGGAATTATTCCAATCAGCCAAAATAATTTCTCAAACAAATCCCAATTTTTTTTTTCCAAACACATAAAAAAATAATAATAAAAAAAAAATATTGCACCCCCCCCCCAAAAAAAAAAAAACTAAAAAAAACTAACAGGTCACTTGGATCAGCAATTAGATCATGAATTAGATTCTGGTCCCAAACCATCATGTGCAACAAAAAAAACCCCCAAAAAACAAAAACAAAAGAAGCCTAAATATCCAACCTTGTTCTAGGTCTTGTCATATTGCTACCATTATTTAAAGTTTGAAAAATGGAGCATAACTTCAAATGAAATCTTAACCGAGAAAATGTAATATCTATATATATATATATATATATATATATATATATATATATATAATAATGACCGCTCAAGATCAAGGCTTGATGACCAATGCTTTTAAAAAGATGAGTGGTCTCAGCAATAACAAGTGCAGGTTCTACCATACAGAAGTAGAAAGTGTGGGCCACCTTACATCCAGTTGTAAAGTCCTGTTAAAACAGAATCTATCAATGATGAAAATTGACAAATTGACTGACTTTACTTTATTTGATAGATTATTTACTTTTTTCTCTTTTTAGAATTGAAATGAATGGTGTAAGTTCAGGCAACCAGAAGAGCATGACTATTGTTGACCAAGGAAATAGTCTACCAGACATGTGTACACAATGCGATGATGTATGGAAACAAAGTATTGTTGATGAGGGTTGAGGATATGCGTTGCATGGAGAGAAATGATATTAGAATGATACAATGGATGTGTAATAGGAGTCTTCATGACAAGCTTAGTTCTGATGACTTCAGGGTAAGATTAAATCTTGACAGGAGAGGGAGATGTGTGAGAAATAGACTTCAATGGAATGGCCATTGGTGGGTGGGGAGGATGAGTTTTATGGACAGAACAGTTATTGTAGTAGGCTCAGTTCACAGAAAAAACAAGGAAAGCATGGTAGGAAATGATAAAGTGATAAAACTAGACTTTAGAGAAAGAGAGATAATAAAAGTCCTGACCAGAGATTAGTTAGTTTGGAAGCTTACTTACCTTAAAGTCGTCCAACACATGCCGTCAAAAGCATGTGAAATGGACATTAACCAGAATATGATAATCATGATTTATTTTATTCATGTACTAGCTGGAGGGTGTCCGGGCCTTGCCCGATCATAAAACCCACTTAAATATATTTCAATCCATACAGATTTTGTATTCTCTCTCTCTCTATATATATATACATATATTTATTATTTGGGGTAAACAGTTACATATGGTCATATTATATATATATATATATATATATATATATATAATATGTATAATTTTTTCATATATTTAAATATTTTTAAAAATATTTTTACATGCATAAAAGTAAGTTATCCATAGACATATATATATCTTTAAAATAATATATTAATAATTACAAATAATACGTCCCAAATGGGGGAGGGTGGCGACTAGAATGTAAACAAGGGCAGATAACTACTCTCTTAAAAAATCGCTCGAGGAGCAAAAAGAAAAAAAAATACCACAGAATGGTTAATAAAAAAAAAAAAAAATAAATCAGCAATCTTATGTATGAGTACTAATTTCAAATTCAATTTCAAAAGTTAAAAAAAAAATAATGACTTGAGTGCCATCAGCTAGAATCGAAACGAAAACATTTAGCGCTCCAGCCTTGTTATCTCGTTTAGTGCTCCAATCGTGTTCCCTACTGTTTGAGCTCACTTGACAGATAAAAAAAGATTCAAAATTAAACCACTTCTAGCTAATGATTGAATTTGCGCATAATAAAACTGATACCAGTATGTGATGGCAAGTTGAAATGAACATTTTTTCATTTCAACTTGCCATCACATTTCTGTACGTGCTGCGTTATTCATCCATGTATGATTATGATTTCCTGTTAATTTCAGTGTCATGTGACCAGTAATTTAAGAGTTCATGTGTTAAACACACACACACCTACTTTTTTCACTTTAGAGTCACCATTTATCAGACCCAAAGGCCACTTGAGGATAAAGGTTAATGGATGTAAGGCGATAGTAATCATTAATCATGTAAATTGGGTAGAATTTGATTATTTATGGGGACAGCTTAACAGTAATTTGTTTACATTGGATTTGAAGGTTACTATGTCGTATTCAACCGGGAAGCAAGTCAGCAGAACAATTCCACAGGCAGGCGGTTCTGGGGAAAGAAGCTTTGTTCATGTAATCTGTGTTTAGATTTAGGCACAGATAGAGAGTGGGAGAAATCGTATATAGTGGTCGTAGCTAGTTAAATGTTTTTTTTTTTTTTCTTTTTTTGTGAAGGTTTGTCAAGGTGGAATCATAAATTGGAGTTCAGTCTAGCACTTACTGTTTTATTTATTTTTATATATATATATATATATATATATATATATATATAGATATATATATATAGATAGATAGATTATTTTTGCAGCATCATTCTACTAATGTTTTTAAATTGTGTAATTTAATTGTTTCATCTCTATCTTCTATTGAAATTTTTTTTCATAGACATGCATTTGCAAATCTCTTTAAGAGGCTTTGTAATTGGTCTCTCAAGCTTAAGTTTAAAAATAGTATCTCCATCATTAAATATGAAGATTTAATGGACATACCTTTTATCTTTTTGTTTTTGCTTTTAATCTCTGGCCAAGCGAAAACATCTGGCATGCAGGATTTGGGTCAGTAGGCCATAGTTTGGTGACCCGCCCCTGATCTAAACTATTTACAGTAAAATCTAACTATTATTACTTCAACTAGAATAAGAAGGAATAAAAATATATTTAACTACAAATTCTCAACTTCAGACCCAAGGAGTCAGCTTTGAATAATCCGACACTTCAGCCTAAGATTTTTATCCTCAGGCCCACAAAATCACCAGAGATTAGACCATTCTTGTAATAACCTGGTCTCTGTTGATTGCGGTGTAATGATAGCTCTGTGCAGTTCTAGGAGGTCCACCCTCTCAGCCGTTGTCTTCTTTCTTTGAGGAAGGGGTTTATTGCTAATCACCAGATGCGCCCTTAGAGGGAATGCCGACAGGGATGCTCAGACACTTTTTGCAGGGTTAGAGTGCTCCTCCTTTGGGGCGCTGATTTCTCAATCCTATTTTCCAACTCTGGTGTCATAGTTGTTGCAGTAGGTGTTTTCTTATATAACACGAGCTTGTTCTCCAGTTTTCATGGTTCAGTTGTTCAACTGTCCGAAGATTCCATTCTATTCAAGGTGTTTATTTATCCCTATTTCTGTCAAATCCATTTTTAGCACTTTTTCCTTGGTATTCTCTTGTGAACTAGACCTGCTACCTCAACTGTTCTACTTTTAATAACTCATAAACTATTCTTTCAATGTAGTCCAACCAAGTCTTTTGTTCCGGACGCATCTCCCTATACTGTCCGCATATAATCTTCCAGAACTAAACTTGTCTTCAAGAGTTAAATTACACATCCATCGTAACATTCTCATATTATTTCTTTCCATGCAACCCATGTCCTCAATCCTCACTGGCCAAGTTTCTCTTCATACATCATCACGTTATGTACACTTCCATTTGATGTTAGTTCTTATCCCATTAAGAATTATCTGTTTTATCTTCTATTCATTTAATGCCATTTTTCCTTTGTCCAAAACCTGCCCTATGCATGCAAGTGACCTTTGCAAGCTGGAGGTATTCGACCATCACTTCCTATGCTGCATCCTACATGTCCACTGGCAACAATTTATCTCCAACAACACAGTCCAGGCATGTTTCAAGATATACTCCCTTCAATAATCACTCCTTGCTAGACGCCTTGGCTGGTTTAGCCATGTGCTTCCCCAAAAGTAAACCCAGGTGACCTCATTCGTGAAGCCATCGACCCAGCATCACCACCAGACTAGAAGAAATCCTGTTGTGGCCAACTCGAGACCCGGCTCAAAACGGTAAAACAGGATACTGAAATGATCCTTGACCCCCATCTCTACAGGCTCCACTGACGGAACTACGATTGGCTTATGCTTGTAGCAGAAACAGCCTCTGACTGCCGCACCTGGTTGGCCATTATATGGGATGCGGTGAATTTGTTGGATGGAGCCAGCCCAACTGATCCAGAGTGAACACTGCAACAACCAACTTATCCAGGGATCAGACATTTTCTGATATTATGCAGGCTGACAAATTTTGTCAGCTGTCTTGACCTTTCACATTGTGCAGTCTCTTGTTTCCAAGTTTTCCTTGATTGGCCAATTGTCTTGCGATTTAAGCCATCCATACTTCTACGATGGTTTATCGAGGAGGATGAAATTATCACATGATCAAACTAGCATTATTGATTCATCCTAAGAATAAGTTCTTTGCTGGACAAATGTAGTTCTTTCAGCAAATCCTCTGACCTGATTTGTTGGTTTTGGTCAGATTTCACATTGTAAATTCATTTGATCATGGATTTGTTAAAACATTGCAGACAAGCGGGAGCAGTTTAATTAGGTAATTATATTTTTTAATTATTTTTATTTTACAAAGAAAATAAAAAGGTATTCCTAATTCCATTTGTTCTCTTAAATAATTGCAAAGAAACACTCATTACTTTTAGGTCTTCAGTGGAGTTGAATATATATATATATAAGCAACAGTAGTTGTCTGTAATCAAATGGATAACAACGACCTGGGTGTGCCCGGTTCCAATCACTTCCATAGCACAACTTTTATTAATGGATGTTGGCAACCTTCATGTAGCCCCTCCAGAAAAGAATTGACAGAAACCGATACCAACAACAAACAAACCAATAAAAAAAAGTCATACAATGCCGGTTCATATGACAAAAAAACAAAAAAAAAACAACAAAAAGTACAATCTTGATAATAATTTTACAATCAAACCCGATCAAACAAGGCAAAAGATGAACTTAAATTTAATGACTTCAGATGGAGGTTCAATCTGGACAGTGTATCGTAGATTTGTGCAGAACAGGAGATTCTGATTGTATGGCTACGTTGCAAGAATGGACGAAAAGTTTTGGATTAATAAATGTAAAACAGTGAAGGTAGAGGTCCAATTCACAGGGTAAGGCCAAGCAAAACATGGGAAGAAAGTGATGAAAATGGACTCCAAAGATGGATAAAGATGTGACCACAGGATGGACACTCCATATGACTGTATCAGTGTAACGAATTCATCCTAAAAATAAATTTATATGCTCGACAAATGTAATTCTTTCAGCAAATCCTTTGACCTGATTTATTGGGTTTGGTCAGATTTCACAATGACAGATCCATCTGATCATGGATCTGTCATTGTGCTATAGTCTAATGAGAGATGGATGAGGGCTCAGCATCCAATGTCATAAAATAACACTCCTGACAGAATTGCTATCTCGGATGTAGACAGAGAGATAGCTTTCTGCACCCATCTCCCTATACTGTCCACATCTAATCTTCCTCTGGGATCAGAACTAAGTTTGTCTTAAAGAGTTAAATTACATATCCATTGCATTATTCTTGTATCATTTTTCTCCATGCAACACCTGTCCTCAACTCTTACTGGCCAGGTTTCTCTTCGATACATCATGTTGCGTACATGCCTAATAGTCTCTTCTATTTGATGTTAGTTCTTATCCTATTCACAGTCGGATTTCACAATGGCAGATCCATCTGATCATGGATCTGTCATTACACTGCATCAGGCAAGAGAGCGAGGGCTCAGCATTCAGTGCCATATTTAAAAAAAAAATTTTTTTTTTTTTTAATTACATTTTCACCCCGAACAAAGCACATTGCCACTTTGATGTAGGGGGCTACTATCAGGGACATAAGCTAGAGGTGAGTGGGGCAGCAAGATGTCGGTTCATGTTGCACTTGAACTTCTGCATGTCAGTACAGTTGGGGAAGCAGGAACCCGGAAGGGAATTCCAAAGTCTAGCGGTTCTGGGTAAGAAACTACTGGAGTAGAAGGCTCTCTTACATCTAGGGATCTCAACTGTGAAGGGGTGGGATTTTGCTGCTTGTCGGATTTGTCGGGGGTATTTATGTTGAGGGGGTAGAAGTGCTTGTAGTTCGTTGGAGCATTCACCATTAAAGTACTTGTAGAACAGGCAGAGGGATGCTACATTTCGTCAATGGGACAGAGGCTGAAGCTTAGATGACAGTTCAGCTTAGATTCTCTTTTGAACCTTGTCTAGGAGTGAGAGACTAGTAGCAGATGCACCAGCCCAAATATGACAACAATATTCCATACATGGGTGAATGGTGGCCTTATAGAGGTACAGGATATTTTCGGGTGTTAGTAGCTTTCTTGCACGGTAGAGAGAACCTACTTTTTTCGCAGCGGTCTTGGTAATATAACATAACACTCCTTACATAGTTGCTATCCCAAATGTAGAGAGATAAAGCTTGGGATGATATCAGAGGCAACAGCTCACAAAATTACTCCTGTGTCACCTTCGCTCTTGTAGTCCATTGTCAATAGGATGCACCTGTCTAATATGCCTACACTTGAAGTTTGGTTTGAGGCTAACTTGCTCTTCAGGTCAGTGCACTTTTTGTGGACACACAATAAGGACAGGTTACATTTTATATCACGCTAGCATTTCAGCCCGGCGTTGCCCGGGTGTTTGGAGGTGTATGTTGAGCAAAAAAAAAAAAAAAAGCGGTCAATTTTTTAAAACTTTGACCTCTACTATGACCCCTTAACATTTATTGTTTTGGGCTCAAATCAAGTTAAGTTAGATCCATGTCCAAGGAACCTATATCTAAAATTTCAAGTGTTTAGACCCAAAATTGTCGGAGGAGTTTGGTAGAGTTCTCAAAGGTCAAATCGTTGAACTTTGACCCCTTAACAGCCAAATTTCTGGCCGAAAACCAATCACAAAGATTTTTCCAAATCTCACTACCCTGTATATGAAATTTCGAGTCTGTAGACTTAAAATTGACAGAGTTATTGCGTAGGGAAATGTACAGACACACACACAGACATGTTCACTTTTCTAGATATATAGATTGCATGAACTTCTGGTACACAGAACAAGGATACTGACCAGAGTCTTTTAGGAATTGTAAACCGTGGATCATTGATTGTTGTTGCTGCAAACAAATGTTTACTGTAGTCAAGTTGAGATGGCTTCTTTTTTGGCTGTTCTTGTACCACATTTCTGACAATGGTGGTTCTGCTGAGAACCTCTTCTGCTTGCAGAGAGAGGGCTTGAGTCGCGCAATGGAGATGGATTCGAGAGTTTTCAAATGACTACTCGATCGGCCTCGAAATAAAATTGAAAAGAAGTTGTCGTTATATAACTGCCCACATTCTGGGCTATCCAATAAATGTTGTCCAATTGGGAAATCTAAATTATTGTGGGTTGGCTTGAGAATTTTATTTTTATTACGAAAAAATGAATATTTTATATATAGTACTGAGTTCAAACGTTTAAAAAAACAAAACAAAAGAAACCCCCAATGACTTGGGTGCCATCAGCTAGAATCAAAACCAAAACATTTAGCACTCTAGTTGCGTTTCCTACCATTTGACTAACCCGGCAGAGATAAGAAAGATTTAAAATTAAACCAATTCTAGTTATGATTGAATTCGCGCATGCGTAAAGTTAATAGAAATATGTTGGCAAGTTAAAATGAACATTTTGCATTTCAACTGTCTAACATATTTCTGTACGCGTTATTCATCCAGCCGAAAATTTTACTCGTTATAAACTATTCTTGGTGTGGTGTATGATTACTAATTTTATGTAATTGGTAGTTTAAGAGTTTATCGGTTCAACGCACATGCATATATCTATTTTTTTTAAATTTTTTATATTAGATGAAATATTTTGAGGATTTAGCTGAGAAGCCAACAAACGAAAAAAAGGGTAAACCAAATAAACACTAAATAAATGTTGCTATAACCAATAAAAGTTACTTTTGATTTTTTTTTTTTTATAAGTTTTAAAAGAAAGTTTTAACATTCTATCAGGGGTTAAAGATTTTTATTTATCATGACATTTTTCTTATTTCGAGGATTACGTTATGTGATTTTTTTTTTTTTCAACTAATCATTTTTATAACGGTTATTTTGCTTAAAACAAATTCTACTTTTTTAAAACTGAATTCTTTTCATTTTTTTTTTTTTTTTTTTTTGCAGCACGCCGTAACGACACGTAAAACGGTGGGCTTTTGGTATTTTTTTTTTAGATTAGGTCCACCTCCACAATTTTGTTTTAAATGACGACTTTTTTGCAGAAATAAGTAGTTAGCAAGATATAAAAAGTTGTATTATGCATTGTATTCTTTGGCGGCCATCTTTGTTACGTGCGTAGATTTGTTTATGGCACGCGCGTAACAAAGATGGCTGCCAAAGAATACAATGCATAATACAACTTTTTATATCTTGCTAACTACTTATTTCTGAAAAAATTTCAATGCGATTTTCGTATTCAGCATAGTCGAAAACCTATAAAAGTCGTCATTTAAAAGAAATTTGTGGAGGTGGACCTAATCTAAAAATTTACTTTTTTTTTTTTTAATTAATAGGGTAGTTTTGTAATTTTAAAAACAATTTCTTTATTTCGATTTTTTTTTTTATCAGAGGTTTTAAAAGAAAGTTTTAACATTTGGGTTATGTAGTGTGATTTTTTTCCCCTTTTAACTAGGAACTGCTAAAAGTCACCACAGAATTACCCCCCCCCCATATGTAAAACGATGTAACTTTATTATAAATTAATATTATCAATATAACTGTTGTACCATTTAAAAGAAGGGCAAAATAAATTAGTAATAATTAAAAAAAAATTTTTTCATCGTACGAAAATAATGAAATTGCGAAACAAAAATCGTGTTTACATAATTAGCGCTTTAAAATAATGTTCCCATGTAGTAAGCATTTTGAACGTGAAAACATACCCGTGTTTAATAAATCTAGCAAAAATCAATTAATGGTCAGATTTTCTTGAAATTTTCGATACTTATCCATTTTAGAATGAAATTACATATAAAATTCAGTTTCCGTAAAATATACAAGGGAAAGTAATTTTTTTAGTGCGTGTCCCCCCCCTATTTATATTTTCGAAATTTGAACAGAATATATTTGAATCTATCGACATTTCTATTTATTATGAAACATAAGAGTTCAAATAAGTAAAACATTTATTTTTTAAAAAATTTAAATACACATATTGAACAAAAAATTACCTTGAAGTTGCAATTAAAAAAAATGACATAAATTTGATGTTTTTTTTTTTTTTTTTTTTTTTTTTTAAATAGCGTTTTTTCGAATTAATATATACTATAATCAGTTGAATTGCCAAGAAAAAGAAACTTCTTAAAAATTGATTTTTAAAAGATTAAAACGATTAAAATTCCATTATTTCAAAATGTTCTGTTACAACATAGATTTTTAATTAATTGTGTTTAAATCTTTTTTTTTTGAAATATTAAGTTTTAATATAAATATGACTCTGGTCAGCTATTTTATCGCCAGATTTGAAAATACTATTGCACAAATATTATGCATTTTGTAAGACCCCCCCCCCCCTCATATTTTGTATGTCTCTTTTACCGAACAAAATATGGAACCCCGTATAGATAACCAAATGAAAATTCAGTAAAACCGCATTTCATATTTAATATACAAATGTTTATAATATTATTAATCGTTAAACTGTGTAAATCTTAAAACCTAACAAAATATAACAAAGATTATTTATTAATTGCAGTTTGAAGAAGATAAACAAAGGTTTAAAAAAAAACCATTAAGTCGCTTCTGCTTTTCCATAGTTCGTATAGTTAATACAAATCTGACGTCACGGAAACATGTGGTCCATTTTTCACAATCGTTTGGCAATCCCTACTTTTAACTAATCATTTTTATGACGGTTATTTCACTTAAAACAAATTCTACTTTTTTAAAACTGAATTATTTTCACTTTGTTCTCGACGACATCTTTCTAGACTGAGTTCACTTAAACTGGTTTTCATGTACTTCTTTTTCTGTCTGATTACATTTTCCTGTTTTTATCCGTTCTTTTATTTTCGAGTTAGCAGCTGTGTTCAAATCCAACTTCATCTCCACCCGGGCAACGCTGGGTACCCATGCTATTAGCCAATAAAAGTTACTTTCTTACCTACCTGGCTTATTTTTTTTTTGTGTGTTTTAAAGTAGTTTTAAATGCTTTTTTTTAATCTCAAATATTCGTTTTTTACTGGCAAAAACAAGATGGCGGCCATCTAAACATTAAAATGTACTTTAAAACACAAAAAATAAGCCAGGTAGATATTAAAGAAACTTTTATTGGCTATGGTAACATTTATTGTGTATTTGACATTTTTTTTTTTTTTTTTTATACCCTTAGTTGTTTGTTGGCTTCATTCGCTAAATCCCCAAGAAATTTTTAATTATTTATTTCAAGTCTTATCAAATTTCTTTCCGGTAAATATAAGTAATGTTCATTCTAAATCTATAGTATAACCTCACCCCCTCTACATTCGGAGTAAGTTATAGAGCAACTGAGTCAAAAACCTCATAATATGGCAGTGAGACTGGGCTCTTACCCAGTTCTTTCCCATCTCTACTAAGGACTAAATAGTAATGGCTATTCCAGGTTCAGTTTCAACAAAATTAGCTCTGTTGAATCGAGACGGATAATTTTCATCTAAAACCTCTGGAGCATAAAATGTTTCAATATTAGTTGAAATACTGCTGGTGAGTAGTAATCCAGCTACTATTGCTGTCTGGTCAGCTGCTTAGTTGGAGGGTGGTGTGGGCAGATGCATGGGTCAGCCAGTGCAGACTTGGCTGGTGATCAAAGATGGGTCTTAAGACAATCAGCTGATCTTGTCTTCTCGGTCGCATGATCGTTAATCTTTCAACCGCTGATTATGAATCAGACAAGTTCACTATTTACACGTGCTTCTCCCCATCAGGGCAAAGTTAGATCCAAGGTGTAAATCCGACTCTGCGTATAAGAGCAGTCTAAATTGGGACAAAAATTAAAATAGCCTAGGTTTTCAAGAACTACTTTCCAAAAGAGGATGGAACTGCTACTGCACTTTGATCATAGTCTAAAGTCCAGTGGAGAGTTTTGCAAGTTGTTGTTGCATGGCATTTACCCTAGGCGGGTTGAAGCGACTTCCTCCAAAGGAGAAAATGTCAAGGGAATATAAATTTACAGGCGATCCCTGGTCGTCTGTAATGTTTGGTGTATTTTTGATCAGGAAACCAGTATCTTCAGACAGCGTAATTTGGTAGCACCAGATGCCCTAACAGGGCCGAAGTGGAAGCAATCTCCTATATATAAGACAAAAGTGGCGTGCACGTTTTTGTATGTCCAAGAAAGGCTTTTTTCTGGGGGGGGGCGGGATCGAGAGGGTTACTATTTTTTACAACTTTTTATATACTTCCTGGATCGATTTGCGTATCTACATTTATTTATATCGACTTTAAAAAAATTCATGCTATTCTGTCCTTTCGTGTGTTTGTTGGTCTTTTTCATATAAATAAAACGAAACTCACCGAAGGAAAGCTGTCAGCGGCCTTTCATGCTGGTACGTCTTGAAAACAATTAGCTTTGATCAATGTGGGGAAAACCCTTCATATCAGACAATTGCTATTCATTTGAGAGTTCCCCCTTTTTCGAGAGAGCTTGGTTTCCCCAACGTTGTGGGGAAACAAATAAATGAAACGGCGGAAAGCTGAGCTGGCTTTCAGCCAACGTTCATTTCTGGACCTGTGTGAACTCCTTCACTTAGCAAGTCATCTTTTTGATTGACATCGCTTAATGTGAACGCTTTTCACTTGAGGTGTTATAGCGTAGGAGGTAAGATGTCGGGTTTTCATTCACGTTCTTTTCCGTCATCGTGTCACGGGTTCGAACCTTCCTGTTTATTAACACCTTTTTTTTGTGCTCAACATACACCTCCAAACATACACCTTCAAACATACAAACAAACAAACAAACAAACACACATTTTCGCTTTTATATTTATAGATTATATCTGACTTTCCACTAAGCTTTTTAAAAATGCAGAGTACCTTGTGGGTATTGGAGTCTTTTTTAATTCGTAAATGTTCGGTTAAATTAGCCTGCTTTCTTCTTGGTAGCACATCTGTAAGAAAGGTTATCTTCTTTTTTAGGCTTTAATTAGAAAAGTTGAGAAGTAGAGTTAGGATTAAACTCCCTACTCTTTCTTTCTACAAGGAGGCATTAATCCACGAGGTAAACTCAGTTTCCAATTAAAGCACATAAGTGTATTTAAAAAAAAAAAGAAAAGAAAAGATGTTTGGTATGGGAGTTGGGCGTCAAGTATACTACTTGACCTGATTTTATTCTTAAACTTTTAAAATCTGTTCTAGTACTTGCTTGTTTATTCTTTCGTGGAAAGCCTTCCCCCTGCCCTTTCCACCTCTTCTCTAGAGGTTTGGCTTCCTAAAATCTCTTTTCATTCAACAATAATATAAAGGTATGCACTGAGCATATCTTTATCTTGGGTTATGTAACTGTTAAAAATATGAGAAAGAGAAATCTCGCCTCTTGCAAACATTTCTTACTCATCACTTTTAAAAATGAAATGGCATGGTGGATGGTGGGCTTACCAAAAAACCCATAAGTGGTTAACTACACCACTGGAAACCTGGGTGTTCCAAGTTCAAATCCAATTCGTTCCACCGAAACACTATCCTCAAACCCACACCTGACTTTCTCAGGGCCCCAATATTGAGAGATTAGACCATTCCTGTAATGACCCGGTCCCTGTTGATTCAGATGTAATACTGATTCTGTGTAGTTCTAGGAGGTTCACCCTCCCAGGCTTTGCCTTTCTTTGAGAAGGAGTTAGTTTATTGCTGATTGCCTGATGTGTCCTTACTGGGAAATGCCGACGAGGCTGCCCACGCATTTTTTGCAGTCCTGAGTGCCTCTTCTTGGTGGTGGTGGTGGGGGGACTGACTTCTCCATCCCACTTTTCGACCCTAGTGTCACAGTTCTTGCAGTGGAAGAGAACTAAATACCCCCCCTCCACCTGACATTGTGCCTAATCGTGTGGAGAGATGGTAAAGAAAATAACCACTGCACCAAAATACATAAGCACCATGCCATTTATATAAAAGAAATGAATTGTGCCATTATTAAAATTTAACTGTTTTTAATTAAAAAAAAAAAAGAGATCTTTTAAAATCATGTAACCGGAAATAGACGTGTGCCTATTAAACAGACCACTTGGATATAAAAAGTATCCAAACACTAGCGGGGGAGGGTGCCTGGCTTTGCCTGGGCATAAAATATGCTTTTAATTTGTCCAGATTTCATATATATTATTATCGTCGTGATTTCAAAAGTAAAAAAGCATTTGGGAGCTTTCAGCTAGAACCGAAACTGTAGCGTTCAAAGCTGGTGACGTTACCACTGTATCAACATGACACTCATATGAACTGATTGAAAATTAAAAATAAACTAAGATGAATATAACGATTTTTTTTTTTTTTTAAACTAAGATGAGTATAACGATTTTTTTTTTTTTTTTTTTCAATTTTGACTCATTTTTGACCTCATAAAAACTATTTTAACCGGCTAAAGACCCATAAAAGAACTGTCTGTAAAAAATCCAATCATTTCAGGTCCTTAGTGGAAGAGAGGTTGCAGGGTAGAGAAAAGGGCATCACCCACTAAGCCATGAAGTCTATTTTGTACTCTGTCAAGGCAGGATAAGCTGTTTTTAGCAGCTCCTGCCCAGATATGGCAGTAGTATTCCATCCTTGGACGTACTTGGCTTTTATAGATTACGAAGATTGTAATATTTCTTTGTAAGGGACTGATAATGAATTCATCAAGAGTATTTACAGAACGGGATTCGTCAGAGCCATGAGTAGAACTGTCATCAGAGCTAAATAATATAGGTTAAAATCATACAGGGGGTATCCTTTGTCTTTCAAGACTGAACAGAGGCATTGTTATGCACATATATATATATATATATATATATATATATATATATATATATATATATATATATATATATATGGGGGGGGAGTTAAAAGAATAAGTTTAATTCTTTAAGAGGATACTTATTGGGATAATGCAAAGCTCAACACATTGTTTTGGAACTTATATATAGACTAGGGGGAGGGGGGTCCGGTGTTGCCCAGGTGTTTGGAGTTGTAAAAAAAAAATACCGTTAGTAGACAGGCAGGCTTGAACCCATACTGTGAAGGAGGAAAAAGAATGTGAAAAAGAGTTGGTAATTAAATTTTGCTCAGGTGGCAGATATTGGCACAAAGACAAAATACAAAAAATGTTAAAAAAAAAAAAAAAAAAAAAAAAAAAAAGATAGAGGTGGGATTGAACTTGAAAACATGCAGTAATTAGTCATCCTCGCTAACCGTTATGCCAAAGAGGACAGTGAATTTATTGAGTTGGAAATTAAGTTAAGAATTATAGGAGTCTGTGCAGAAACGAAAATAGCTTTTAAACCTGGTCTGGGGCCAGTTAAGCTTTCCGCTTTCTATCGTGGTATTTATTTGTTTCCCCACGAGGTCGTTTATAATTTGGGGAGAAACCAGCTCCCCCCAAAAAAGTGGGAATTTTGGCAGTGTCCAACTGAATAGCAATTGTCTGATATGAAGGGTTTTCCCCACGTTGATCAAAGCTAATTTCTTTTTTTTTTTTTTTTTTTTTTTTAAATTACATTTTCACCCCGAACAAAGCACATTGCCACTTTGATGTAGGGGGCTACTATCAGAGACATAAGCTACAGGGGTACTATGTGGGGAGTTGGGCAGTAAGATGTCAGTTCATGTTACATTTGAACTTCTGCATGTCAGCTCAGTTGGAAGCAGGAACCCGGAAGGGAATTCCAAAGTCTAGCGGTTCTAGTGAAGAAACTACTGGAGTAGATGGCTCTCTTACATCTAGGGATCTCAACTGTGAAGGGGTGGGATTTTGCTGCTTGTCGGGTTTGTCGGGGGTATTTTTGTTGAGGGGGTACAAGTGCTTGCAGTTCGTTGGAGCATTCACCATTGCAATACTTGTAGAACAGGCTGAGGGATGCTACATTTCGTCAATGGGACAGAGGCTGAAGCTTAGATGACAGTTCTCTATTGAACCTTGTCTAGGAGTGTGAGACTAGTAGCAGATGCACCAGCCCAAATATGACAACAATACTTCATATATGGGTGAATGGTGGCCTTATAGAGGTACAGGATATTTTCGGGTGTTAGTAGCTTTCTTGCACGGTAGAGAGAACCTACTTTTTTCGCAGCGGTCTTGGTAATATAACATAACACTCCTTACATAGTTGCTATCCCAAATGTAGAGAGATAAAGCTTGGGATGATATCAGAGGCAACAGCTCACAAAATTACTCCTGTGTCACCTTTGCTCTTGTAGTCCATTGTCAATAGGATGCACCTGTCTAATATGCCTACACTTGAAGTTTGGTTTGAGGCTAACTTGCTCTTCAGGTCAGTGCACTTTTTGTGGACACATAATAAGGACAGGTTACATTTTATATCACGCTAGCATTTCAGAATGATGATATAAAAATAGACTAATGTATGACTACTTCATTTAATCACATAGATTAATATACGAAGATATAATTTTATGCATCAATATTCAGTATTTACTTCAACAGTGCTCAATACATAGACAGAGCTAGGTAGTAAGTTATGAAATATATATCGGATATTATGTTATATATATATGTAAAATAAAAAATTACAATTAAATTTACCAAAATTTTGGACCATCTTCCAATTACGCGATTTCCTTGGATTTTACTTGTGCGAATGGAAAATTAAATACACTTTCTTGGACTTACATTTTTGGATTTTACCGTCATTGGATACTTTACTTTTCACCTGATTATCCATTCACGTGAAATCACCTTTTTCGTCACCATATTCCCTCTGCTTCACTTTTTGTTATCAAGTAAGAGCTTTGACTTACTTGCAGTTTCATCAAATACTTTTGTATGCAAATTCCGATCCCGCATTTTAATTTTCTACCCTCTGATGAGAAGGAAAGTATTTCTTTGAAACTCCGCGGATTAAGGACTATCCACTTAAGTGTTTCCTTTTCAGATTAAATATGTTTTTAACTCTTTTTCAAAGTGTTTTTTAATATGTTTTATTAACTATTTGCTCTTATATATATATATATATATATATATATATAAACAATATCCGATATAGACTAGGTGTAGTTAGTTATGCTATTTTGTGTTTGACCATTTTTTTACAAGGAGGGGGTCACTTTTTTCGTCGACATTTTTGCAGTCATCATATGCCTTGCAATGACTAAGCTTATTTTGAACAACCTCGATGTCACAGTGAGTGCGGCGACTATACTGTTTGCTTTTTTTTTTTTTTTCACTTTTTTCGCCTCTTAGCATTACAGGTTCGAGCCTGCCTTCCTACTTACTACTTTTTTTTTTTTTTTTTTTTTTTTGCGCTTGCATGGGTACTCGCTGCTATTTTCATTTTTTTATGGCGATTTGAAACTTTTTTTCTTAGGTTTCTGTTGATCAATACCCTTACCATAAAACCTCTCCACACCCGGGCAACGCCAGGGACCCCCTCCCCCCGCTAGTAAATAATAAAAGTGTAAGAAGTACAAGGTTATTGAATGTAGGAGAATAAAAATGGGTATATAAAAAAATAAGTATGAAATTATAAAGAGCCAAGTGAAAATAAGAAATGAAATAAAATGAAAATACGACAATAAAGAAAGGCAGAGGAGTAGAGATGTTTTGCAAAGAGTTTTTTAGGTCCTTGTTGAGTGCAAAGCAGTTTCAAAATATTTAAAAAAAGTACATAAATAAATAGAAGTTCCTCTGTGAGAAATGCCATTTTTATTCAGCTTAAATGGTGATTCAAAGTAACGTGTTGCGGTTGGTGATGGAAATGTTGCAATTTTTTTAGGATATTAAAGCTGAGATGAGAATACACACCACTAATTGATGTATCATCTTTATTGAATACGTAAATCTCTCTCTCTCTCTCTCTCTCTCTATATATATATATATATATATATATATATATATACTAGCATGGATGCCCGGCATTGCCTGGGTGTTTGGAGGTGTATGCTGAGCAAAAAAACAAAAAACAAAAAAAAATCTGTCAATTTTTTATAATTTGACCCCTATTATGACCCCTTAACATTTATTGTTTTGGGCTCAAATCGAGTTATTAAATTAGATCCATGTCCAAGGAACCTATATCTAAAATTTCAAGTGTTTAGACCCCAAATTATCGGAGTTGGGTAGAGTTCTCAAAAGTCAAATCGTTGAACTTTGTCCCCTTAACAGCCAAATTTCTGGCCGAAAACCGATCACATTGATTTTCCCAAATCTCAGTACCCTGTATATCAAATTTCGAGTCTGTAGACTAAAAATTGACAGTTATTGCATAGGGAAATGTACAGACATACACACAGACACGTTCACTTTTATAGATATATAGATGGATGACTATATATATATATATATATATATATATATATATATATATATATATATATAATCTCTTTTAGATGATAGCTCAAATAATTTGTTGATCAACATTTTTCTCTTACCAAATCCTTTTCCATTCCAAGAAAAAAACATCTATTTTCTGAGGAATATACTATCCCTTAGTTATTTGGTGGGCTTCTGCTACTCAACAAAACATGTGTAAAACTTCATTAAAACAATAAAATATTAGTGAAAATTAAATACATTTGGTTTTAGAATATTAGCTAACTATATATGTATATATGTGTGTGTGTGTGTGTGTGTGTATATATATATATATGTATATATATATATATATATATATATAGATTATTCATTGAACTTTTGAATAGTCAAGTCGCTGCCTGATGATATCTGTTGTTTGATTGAAACAAGTGGCTATTCGTAGCAGCGGGATGTGAGCATGTTTATATAACAATAAACAAGTGTATATATATATATATATATATATGTGAATATGAAGACGATGCTTGAAGCATTGTGTGTAATATGAAAGAAGTTGTGTTTGAAGACTATGATAATGCAGTCTTGTAGGAGAAACATCGTTGAGTATGAGAAAAAGAAGTAAAAGAATGATGACATTATTGAAGGATTTCAATAATTTTCATTTATAAAATATTTACCAACATAATGCCTCGCAACAAGATGGTAATGTGTAAAGTTCCCAAATTTTCAAGGTATACCTCTTTATCAAGGGGAAGAAAAAAAATCTTTCAATATTGTCATTCTTTTACTTTGTCCCATACTCAAGTGTTCTCCTACAAGACTTCAAACACAACACCTTTCATTCACACACACACACACACACACACACACACACACACACACACACACACACACACACACACTGAACCCCTCACCCTTTTTCCCCTTTGTCTTCTAATATCGTTTTTCACAATCATAATATCCACTTCTGTTAAGGTCTGACAAAGTTGCTGGATCGTTTATACGATTCGGTAGCAGAAACATGTTTAACTAAGCAGATAAAACGGTAATAAAATAAAATATATATATATATATATATATATATATATATTAGTGTTGGGACAATAAATCGGAATTGGAAAAATCAGAACATTTAGGGATATCAGAATCGGAAAAATTTGTACATATTTTCCGATGCCAAAACAATTCTTTTAATTGTCTTTTTGTATCTGAATATGCTTAAAGCAAACTCTTCCTTTGCTGGTAATAATTATGAAATAAATATTTATTAGTTTTTTTGACTAGCAATATTGACACCATTTTTGATCAATGCGATTTTGTGGTTTTAGATGTTAAGATGATCATCTACCTATGATCTATGAACATCAACCTGGGATTTTGCAAGGAGACCCCTTCCCTCTTCTTTTTGTCAGGAAATATTTGGAAGAATAGCCAAGATTTGTATTTAAAATAGACATTACTAATATATACAGCGATTTTAGGAACAAATCATTGCCAATTTATCCCAAATAGCCATTACTAGGACATGTGGTATTGATGGTTTGTATAGTGGTTACCAATTGGACTCTTATCTGCCTTGATGAGTTCTATCAGGGCTATAGAATTACAGAATTACAGAATTATTTTTATTAATTTACTAGCCTGGGTGCCTGGCACTGCCCGGGTGTTTGGAGGTGTGTGTTGAGCAAAAAAAAAAAAAAAAAAAAAAAAAGTGGTAGTAGGCAGGCAGGCTCGAACCCGTGATGCGAAGGCAGAAAAGAAAGTCAAAGAAAATCTGACGTCTTAGCCGATGTCTCCATGACGTGACCGGAAGTCAAGTATTGAAATTAACGGTAGTCAATCCAACGGTGACGATGATGACTTGCTAAAACGTCGGCAAAAAAAAAAAAAATCAGCCCCTCCTTATACAAAACAGATGAGTTTAGGGTTAAGGAATTAATGTTTTTGGCCAATTTTTTGATATTTGTCTCCAAGATGTCGAGCTTCAAAATGATACTGATCTTGTCAGGATCCGTCACCTCTGTTGAAAGTTTTTGCGAGGCATACATACATTTAAACAGACAGGTGAGATTTATATTATAGATTATTCAGAATATTATTATCTGTGCTGATGATACCATTCTCTATTCTGGTGTTTCTTGATCACCTCCCTGGGATCAATTGAAATATGCAGCTGATTTAGAAGTTGTCATGAGTTCAGGTGTAGATTGGAGTATGCAATGGTTTGTTTTGTTTAATACCGTTATGATTTTGCTGGAGCCTTTCAGTCGTAGGTTTGTTGCTTTTATTTCTGAGATCTGAATATGCTTAAAAAAAACTCTTCCTTTGCTGGTAATAATTATGAAATAAATATTTATTAGTTTTTTTGACTAGCAATATTGACACCATTTTCGATCAATGCGATTTTGTGGTTTTAGATGTTAAGATGATCATCTACCTATGATCTATGAACATCAACCTGGGATTTTTCAACATGGACTAGCGGGGGTATCCGGCGTTGCCCGGGTGTTTGGAGGTGTGTGTTGGTAGGGGGGGGATGTAGATCAAAACAACCCTGTTGAAAAAAAAAAAACGTTGGCCAGGTGTTTGGAGGTGTAAAAGAAAAAAAACGTTTTAGTAGAAAGGTAGGCTTGAACCCCGAACCTTTGACGCGAAGGTGGAAAGGAAATGGAAAAAAAAAAAACCTGCGACCTAGCCATCTCGACCACGGGAACAGATGAATTGATAAGGGTGTTAAGTTGACGTTTATAAACCGAAATTAGCAGGTGCGAGAACGTTAGGTCGTGCGATGTTTGACCTAGTTTTGTGCTGGAAGCCAGTTTCTGTTTTCCCCGCTACGCGGCGATCAAAAAATATCTCGAAAATAGCTTGTAAAAGTCTGGTAAATTAAAGATAGCTGCGACCCGAGTTCCTTAGTCGTAGATATTATTATTTAGACAGCATATAAAAAGTTTTAAGAAGGAGCGAGCCAACCGAGAATCACGGCCAAAAAAAGCCTTTTGTAGATATACACAAAAAGCGAACACACATACATACATACATACATACATTTTCGCTTTTATATATATAGATGGCTCTGTTCTGGAGGAAAAATCAACTCCCAAACTTCTTGGCTTCCATTCTTTATCTAATGGTTCATGTACGAGATGTGTTGCTTTTTCTGCTTCTCATGAAGCCGGTTCTCTCCATCTCTCTAAACACTTTCTAACATCTGAGGTTGATCTCTACAAGTCTACTATCAGATCATTTATGGAGTACTATTGTTATATTGGGGCTGGTGAATCTTCTGTGCCATTTAAGGGTTCTTGATAAAGTGCAGAGACGTATCTGTAATTTGATTATCCCCACTCTTTCTTCTCTCCGCTCTCTCTCACACATACATAGACATGATGTGACTAGTCTCAGTCTTTTCTATAAATACTACTATAGCATGTAATGTTCAGAATTGTCTGATTTTTTTTTCTCTGCTTCCTTTGTTCCAGCTTGTTTAGAGAAAGAGTATATTTACAGCAGGTGTAATTAGACAAGTTTTTATTTATTTATTTTTTTTTGTGAATGTTTTACAGTGAGTATAAGGGGGAGGAACTATAGATCGGAGTTCAGTCGAGCACCTATTATGAAACTAACGATAGTAGAGAAAGATTTAGCAATACCTCTGTTGTGAGAAAGAGATAGTAGGAATAAGATGACATCGTCCACTAGATTTCAAAGTCGGGTTTTGTGTAGGAAAGTAAGTGTCTTTGATTAACCCGAGAGGAGATAAACAGGGCTGAAAATGTTTTGATTGGTTTAAAATTGATGGACATCCCGCAACAAGTTTGTCTTATCTGTTTGATTTTATCAGAAGTTATAACTTAAAAGTTTTTTTTATCATTACTACTAGTTCTTAACATTAAGTGCAGGGGAGGGGGGGGGGCTCTTTTATGGGGAGGTTATAATGTGCGAGGTCACTTGATGCATCCTACTTGAACTAGGTCATCCAGTACTACCTGCTGCATAGTTTAATTCCTGTTTACTTGTCTCCCCATGAGGCCACTAAACACAAGGTCCGTCTTTAATGTTGGGAAAATCCAACTTCTTAAAAAAAAAAGGGCAGTCTTGATTGAGACAAAAATAAAATCTTGTCTCGATCAAGGATTTATTCTTCACTGACTAAGGATAGAAAAGTGTTGTATCAAAACAGATATTACACTTTGCTCTTAGTCAAAATTGTTTTGATTGTCTTGCTTTGTGGCAGCATTCGCTCCGCATCAGTTAAGCCGGTTCCTTCCAATGAATTCACTGCATCTTGCACAAAAGCTGACCAAGCCTAGTGATCCATCGCCAATGCGGACACTATCGACAGCCAGTCATGGTTCCAACGGTGAATACCATAGATTGTTGAACCCAAAATTGGTTTTGTATATTGCTTAATCATTCTGAGCCATGTTTTTAGCTGGTCGCCACATCGGTTCTTCCGATCTCGAGGATGAACTGGACCGGTGGTTTTGGTTATCAACAAATAAACCGGTTCTCCAGCAAGACATCTTGTCATTCAGCACGGACCAACATAAAGGGTTGATGAACTCTATTGTATTGTGTTTGTGATGGCATCCACTTCGAGTCAGTTGAGCTGGCTCCTTCCGATGAATGAAATCATAAATGACATTCCAAAAACCACTCGAGGATAGGGATCAATGGCATACAGGTGACTGGGCCTGTGGATGTAATATTCCCTTGACATTTCCTCCTTTGGAGGAGGCCATTTCAACTTAACTAGGGTGAATGGCATACAACAAACAGGTTAATGAGATGGAAAAATTTACAACTGAATGATGATTACAAGAGAGGATTAAAAATTTCTATATGCCACTCGTTCAAAACAGCTGACTCAGAAAACAGTAATTCTTACCCCTTTGTCGGAAATCTTCATGAAAAGTGATGGCTAAATGACAAAATAGGGTTGATTGGGGAGGGGGTTGATAATAAGAGTTACAAGGCTGTTAAAAGTAAACCTATGAGTCACTTTCTATTCTCTATAAAGTGGATTCTGGACTCGTTTAAATTCTATGAGCATGACATTTTTTTTTTTTTTTCTTTTTTCATTTTGTAAAGTTAATTGTAATTATGAAAATCTGATGCAATTAGTGGAATGAAAAAAAGTTTGTCAAGAAATTGTGGGAAAGAAGAAAAGTCTGACTTAACCTAATTAATATTTGATGTTGATTCATCTTTCTGTGAATGATTCATCTCATCAAAAAATATGGCGTTTCATATGCTATTACTTAGCAGGTTATGAACTTATGGTTATGTCATGCTGAAACCAGTAACCATTACAATGGAGTCCGAGTTTGTGTCCCTATGGATCGATGCCTCTGTTCAGTCTTGAAAGACAAAGGATACCCCCTGTTGGGGCAGTTGCGTGTGTAATTGCGAAGCAAAGGCCGCGCGATCCCTAACCACACCTCTCCTGAATCGAAACTGTTTGGGTCCAGTGGCAAGGAGAAGACCAGGACGACTGGAAACAATGCCGAGATAAGCAGAGAACACATACAGCACCTGGAAGTCCCAAATGGTCATCCATTTAGTACTGACCAGGCTCAACATTGCTTAACTTCGGTGATCCAGCGGGAACCGGTGTGTCAACATGATTATGCCATTACCTCCCCTGTTATGGAAGGTCTAATGTCTAGTGACTACCGAATCTATCAATCACCTGTTCAGGTGATTTGTCTTCACGGCTGCAATACCTGGCTGATGGAAGCTGCAGATCTCTAAAGACTTTGTTTAAAGTGTTTATTGTTGTAGAATGGCATTCACTCTAAGTGGATTGAACCGGCTTCCTCTAAAGGAGGAAGTATTAAGGTAATATTAAATTCAGAGGGGAGTCATCAATCACCTCAATGTTTGATGCATTTTTGGTCAGGAAGCCAGAATCTTCAGACAGCCTAATCTGGTAACACCATATATCTGGTAATACACATATACCCGAAGAGGTATAACCCCTCTGGGCCAAAGTGGACTTGGGAGCAATGATAATTAAGGGGCAACTCCACAGATCCCAAATGGGGCCTCACCACTGGATGTCTTTTAAAGTCTTAAGAAACGTATAAATTCATTTCCTTCTCCTTCTTCACAGATGATTATGTATACGGCATAAACACCAGTTCCTGTCAAAGCACCAAAGTTAAAGTAATGTTGAGCGTGGTCATTACTAAAATGGGTGATCAATTTCGGAATTCCAGGCGCTGTATGCAGGAGGACATCGACACCTCCCTGCAAAAGTTGCAAAAATCTAACATCGTCATCTCCCCTAGGGATATACATGCAACTGAGGATCATTTGTGAATTTCATATTCTCATGAAACTTCCTCTTTTGGAGGAAACTAGTTAAACCCAAATAGGATTAGTGTCATTTCTCTCTCTCTCTGTCTGTCTGTCTCTCTCTCTCTCACACACACACACACACACACACACACACACACACACACACACACACACACACACAAATAGTGAGAAAGACTAGACTCTCAAGCCTTGATAAGGAAATTAGTGTAGAAGAAAAAGTTTGAATAATACCAATCCTTCTCCGCTTATTCCAGCATTACTTTTGATCATCTCAGACCAGATCGTAAAATAATAGAAAGCAATGACAGTTGAAAAATGTCTTCACAAGAGTTGTTTCCGAATAATAGAATATCATTACCAGAATGGTTTCGTATGGAATGTGCCACATGGTTGGTTGTTAACGTTAAAAGTGCAAAAAAATGTTGGGCTTTTTTTGATAAAACGAGAATTTGGTTCATTGAGAGTTTCTTTTAACAATGAATACATTTTAATAAATTCAAAGCGGATCTCAGTTGGGCCATTTATTTTCCTATGGGAGGAATATTGATATTTTATGGAGAGGAAAGATATTGACACAAGATTTTATTGCAAGGTGAGCATTTGACTGCAGAAGTTTTCTTAGTAATCGATCATCTATATCCGTAATTCTTGGTCTTTTCTTGTGGTCACGCAGGGCTCTACTGATAAATTTATCTTTAGTTGACCTTTCACAACTAAATATTTTTGTTTACTAGCCAAATAGAAAAGTCATAACCAAATCATTGTGATTTTTGGAATATGACATCTTCGTTTCATGACGAATATGTACATCAAAGATTTTTCTGTATTTTTTTTCTTTTTTTTTTTTTTTTTTTATTAAATATGTGTAATTCTAAATATGCCCCAGATTGTTTATGTTGAGACTTGAAAAAAAACCCCCAAAAGCCAAAAAACGAGTATCAATATTATTCAAATGCAGGACTGTAGACTCAACGAAAGGAGTTAGATGGTTAAAAGCCAGTCAGCTGCTGAAATGAAAGAAACACACATTAGCAACGATGAAGGAATGGTGGAGTATATTGTTCATCTCCTTCCTCCCAGTCCAGGGTTTATTCCCTCAGACTAGGCTTGTTGAAAGGCTGTAAGTTCTTCAGAGCTTGGGACATCTTCTCCATCACCACCGATGATCTATCAGTCACTCCCTCATCCTGACATGTCATATCAGAAATATCAGTCAGGTTGCGGATCATGTGTGTTAAGAAATTATGCAGAAATAAGCAAGCTTTTTATTGGATGGTTTCTCTGCCCACGGATTTATTTTAACCAATCAAATTGCATGTTATATATAACAGACAAGAATGTTCTTGGTGCCAAATTCCCTTTTCAGATCAGAATCCAAAAAGACGTAGCGTTGGACACACATGGTTTTCTCACTCAAATCGAGGCAGCAAAAATATCTTGCTGCTTAGAGACGTTTTAAATGCCTAGACGTGGAGTAGAACATCATCATTGCAATTACCAATGCCCTTAAGACAAATTTATATCTGCACGCTTGTGTTACAATTTAATGTCTGTCAAGACGAAATTAAGGTCTACGGTTTGACCTGCTTTGTCTGCCATTGGACTAACTCTATAGGACTCCTCGTGTATGCCCAGCTAGCAGTATCCATCTTGGAAGACACCTTTACATCTTCAATCTGTACACTACTAGGTGGTGAGTACAAGTGCTTCCACTGCATTGACTGGGCTTTGGTCTCTGGATCATAGTGATGGACCCAGGTTTCAT
The DNA here is from genome assembly GCF_053919585.1 of Euprymna scolopes. Classification (NCBI taxonomy): domain Eukaryota; kingdom Metazoa; phylum Mollusca; class Cephalopoda; order Sepiida; family Sepiolidae; genus Euprymna; species Euprymna scolopes. The sequence goes on along the minus strand of NC_136522.1, from coordinate 17,480,037 downwards.
CCTGTGTAATCAGTTTTTTGAAAAACTTTGACTCATCTTCTTGGCACATCTCCAAATTCATCCTCGAGCACTCGACACGTTCTCACTTCTGGAATGTTGTGAGCAACTTGGGAATCCATCTGGCAGACACCTTATACATATGCAAATGGTCATGAATGATAGTTTCCATAGGCCCTGTACTAATCTTGACATCTTGGGCTATTTGACGAGAAGTAATGTGCTGATCTTCCAAAATTACAGCCTCAACTTGACGGACAGATGCCTCATTAATGGCAGAAGGGGGCGAGGGGCGACCAGGTCTGGGAGCTCTTTCCACAGACTTCCGGTCATGTTTGAATTCACAATGCTAGCGTTTTACAAGGTCATATGATGGGGCATTATCACCATAAGTTTCTTTCATTTTATCAAAAGTCTCCTGCGGTGTGCGTCCTTTCTAATACAAAAACCGGATCACTGCTCGACATTCAACAGGCTCCATTTCACCTCTGACTCAGTTCAAACACCTGTAAAACAGAAACTTGAATTAGTTCAGAGCTGTAATTTGCCACAGAACCTGTAGAGATATAAATCATTGCACATGCAAAATTCCAGCTAGATCAGACAACTGGAAGTGGGTCAGGGGCATTACTTATTGCACGCCCCTGTAGCACCTTAACAATACTGCCATCAAGCATCCACAAACGTGTTGTTGCAGGGTACAGACAAGAAGTAGATGCTTGGCATCCTTATTTTTGATCCCATGTTGATGTTAGTTAGAGACATGTCAAAATGGTATCTAGGATAAGCGAATTCACAATCCACCACAAGTGATCGCATATGAACTAAAACGCCAAACGTTCAATTTCAGCTTGAGGGAGGTGGCCGAAATTCATGCAATGAAATGCAAGGTTAATGCATACCTTAACCAAGGATTCAATTGCCTCAAGGATTTCATCTTTTGGCATGCTGAAAAATGCTGTATATGAGACACTATTCTGTACGGAATCCTCACAACTGTATAGTAGGTTCTATACCTGCGTTGTGGATATGTCATGGTTGTCGACTAAAAAATTTGAAATTTATTTTTGTAACTCTTGAAATCGAAAGAAGAATGTAAGTGGGCGACTGATGCGGATTCCATTAGATTAATTGAAAGATAATCATTATTTTATTAAAAAAAAAAGTAAACAAAAAAAAAAAAAAATTTAACCTCAATCCGATGGATTAAGAAAGAAGAAAAAAAAAAACAAACCCAAAACATTTTTTGTTTCTATTTGGTCTGATTATTTAAATCCCTTGTTTGTGGCTTGATAAAAAAAAAGTAATTTTTTTTTTTTTTTTTTTTTTTAAACTAATCTGTTTGATTCCTGTTGTACCAAAACGTTTCTTCCCGTTCATGATTTCTCAATAATTAGAAGATTGTTTACAGCGTGCAGATCCTCACTTCGAACACACAAAGCAATCCCATCATCCCTTTTCGATGTGCTGTTAAATATTTACACTATGATAGGCCAGTTCTTCATTGTGAAAATTTTACAAAAAATCGAAAGAATCTGAATTTTCACAAAGGGGGTTTCACCTCTTTTTACACTCTTTTGCATAAAATTAAACTGGCCGCTGTAAGTTTGAAAAGTAAACTACGAGGAGGGGTTGGGTTAAAAACTTAATGCCTTCTACTTTTTATTCTGCACGGATCAAAGGGGATTGCAAATTGCATTGTTATGATGAATAAACTTATGCATTCATAACTAACCTCGTATACCTGATAGCCATGCTCCAAATTTCATAATGGTCGATTAATTAAGTTTAGGTGTCAATTCTATACATAGAAATATATAGACATAAAAAACATGCCTAACTTTATAAAAATATATGTATCGTTATTTCATGTATATACGTATACTTGTATGTATATATACATTTACATACAACTAGCGGGCGTACCCGGCATTGCCCGGGTGTAGTGAGGTGCGGGGGTTAAATCAAAAACAAAATGGAAAATAAGCGAACGTAATAACTCTGTTTGAACATAACTTTTTTTTTAAATCTGAAAAATAAAAACTAAAACGAATGTGACGCAAAATAAAGAATAAGCAAACGAAAAAGAAATGGCATAAATAACCATGTTTAAATGTTAAAACTTTTTTGTAAAAAAAAACGAAAAACAAAACAGCAAACGTGATAAAAAAATATAAAAAAACGAAGGGAAAAATGGCATAAATAACCCTGTTTTAATATTAAAACTTAAAATATATATATATATATATATATATATATATATATATATATATATATATATCTGATATCTCAGCTCGAACGTGCAATCTTAAGGTAACGACACTGCCACTATGACTGGTCTATGATTGCAGAAGCAAAGTTAGATCGTTTTTTGTTAATATTTAAACAGATTCAAGAAAGCACGTTTTTTGTGCATGCATGTTTGGCTAAATTGTCATGAAGGAACGATTTTTTGCTACCCCTCCCTGTAGAAAAGTGGCCAGTTGAGGGTGAAGGAATTAATGTTTTTAGCCAATTTTTTTAATATTTATCGTCCGAAAGGTTGAGCTTCAAAAAGATACTGATCTCGTGAAAATCCATTGCCTCTGTCGAAAGTTTTAGGCAGACATACATACATACATTTTAAATAGACAGGTGAGATTTATATTATAGACAAGCAGGGGCGCCTTGCGTTGCTCGGGTGTTTGGAAGTGTAAAAGAAAAAAAGTTTTGGTAGGCAGGTAGGCTCGAACCCGAAGTCTTAAGGTGAAAAAGAAAGCCTAACATCTTACGACGCTAAGAGGGCAGATAAGTGAAAAATGGTTGAAATTAAACGATTAAAAAGTTGAGTGAGTTCACACAGGGGCATAAATTTAATGAGGTCAAACATCACGCCATGGGGAATGAAATCCTGCGCTTAACTTTGGCTGCAAGGCAGTTTTTTTGGTTTTGTTTCTCCAAGATGTTCGGGGAAAAACAGTTTCCCATAAAAAAGGGAGTGTCCAAATGAATAGCAATTGTCTGATATGACGGTTTTCACCGCATTGACCAAAGCTAATTGCTTTCTGGACGTCCCTGGCAGGAAAGCCAAGGAACTGCCTTCACGTCGATTAGTTTTAACTTTATTTATACAAAGAACACCAACAAACACGCGGCAGACCAGAATAGTGCGAATTTTATAGAAGTTGATCAAAATAAATCTAGACATGAGGCCCCTTCGCAGATTGTAAATATTATGATCTAGGGGGTATATAAAAAGTTCTAAGAAATAATAAGCCCCCCCCCCCCCAAAAAAAAAGCCTTGGACATACAAAGACGTGCGCGCCGCTTTTGCCTTTTTATATATATATATATAGATTAACCTGAAAAAGTAAATGTTTAATTAAGACAAACCTATCCTGATTGAAAAAGTTCTACCCGATTAAGAGGAGCAAATTATAGAATAAGTTAAAAATATAAGAAGTAGTTACATAGGAACTTTATTGCATTGTCAGTTCAATAAGGGTTAAAGAAAGGAAAAAAATAAAGTAGGGGACCTCTTTAGGCCATATCATTTCGAAGTCAAATGCTTCTACTCCGAAGAAGAAAAAAAGCCTGCATGAAAGGCATTTAACTTTGAAATGCCATGGCCTAAAGAGATTTCCCCCATGTGTACTCCTTATCTTTTTAACTTATATACACAGTATTTATTTCAATAATGCTCAATACGTAAGTAGAGCGTAGTATGAAAATATACTGATGGCACATAAACTATGTAGAAATGTTTATTTCATTCTTTGGAGAACTCATCAGGCTAATTGTGTGAATTTATATTTAGTGGTTAATGTTAGGTCTAACAAATACTCTGTTATTATTTTTATTTAGAAAGATTATTAGCTTGGTATTTTCAGTTGAGAATTTTGTTCGTGCCAGACGTCTGTCAGTCAGCAGCTGGTGTCTTAAGTCGTTGGCTCCCATGTGGTATTTAAAACCGACCATTGTTCACCAGGGTTTGCACTGGCTTCAAAAGTCCTTTAATTTTGACTTTTGCCTTGAAAAGGCCTTATTTCTATTATTATCTTGAAAATATGGAAAATGTCTTGATGCCCTTGAAAATTGTATCTATGTTCAATAAAAATTTGTTGAAATATTAAAAATGAAATCAAAATAAATACTATTAAATTATTTTAAGTATTAATGAAAATATCATTGAAATCTTTTTTTAAATATTGAAAATAAAATCGAAATACATTGTTCTGAAATTACATCATATTATTGTGGATTGGATACAAGAGTCATGTCACTTTATCCTGAAACTATCCGAGTTTTTTTTTTTTACATAACATTGGGTAGTTTTGTGATAAAGAGACATAACTCTTGTATTCACAAAACAGGACCATCCAATGTCGGATACCCCCCCCCCCAAAAAAAAAAAAAAAAAATTGTGATAATTGAAAACGAGGCTGGACAGGCTGAAAAAAAATATATGGACAAGATGGTAACTATCGTAATTGGAAAAAGCCATAAACAAAATTAATATTGGAGATGAAATAAAAAAAGCATTTAACATTACTTGAAAACACCAAAAAATGATGCAGGTAGATTGCTAAGTAACTTTTATTGATAACATTTACTTATATTTGATTTTTGACTACTTTTTCGAATCGCTGTGAATTGTAAAACTTTTGTTTTGAAAATTGAATTTTTTCTGGAGAAGGCGTTGAAAAACTTTGAAAATGGACATTGAAGATCTGTACGAACCCTGTTCACAGAAATTGAATTTATTAGAAAAGTCAATAAACTGAATTTGTTATTTTTTATTAAATGGCTTGTTTCCTTGACAGTTTTCTTTTTTGAATGCAATTGAAAAAAAAAACCCTTTTAATTATAGATGGCAGCCAGGTAAGCCAACACTCTATCGACATATTAGAATCGAGTCTACTTGAAGTATGAGAAGAGCGGTTCATATCCAACACTACGACTAGTGTTTAGTAGCTATTAATTCGATTATTGCCTTTTCTGTTATTAGTATAACAATCTCCTTGACCTTGCTAAATGGTTGACTGACATTTTGAAAAGCTAAGAAGGAAAGGCTGACCTGGTATGAAATTCTTTAGCGAGGGTGGAGGGTGGAAGGGAGGGGGTGCACTACAATTGGTGGATCTGCTTCCAACCATTGTTGGCCTGCTGCTGCCATCGCCCAATTCTGCTTAATTGATTGTGGCTTGTTTACTTTTAGACTTTTCCGTTTGATTCAATCTGATTTTGGAATTGCTCTTTGGAGTTTATTGAAATCAATGTCTTGAATTAGTTTATTCCTTATCTATCATGTGTATGGAAGCAATATTTTGATCGGTTAATACTCGAGATGGAAATCCAGTAAAGAGTCTTTTACGCATCTATATTCATAACATTTCAGGTATTGTATTCTCTGGTTTTGTAAAGTCTTAATACGGTTTTAGACTAGCATGGTCGCCCAGCATTGCCCGGAGCAAAGTCTAACCTAACGTCTATACCCCCTTGCTTTCCCTCCCCCTGACCCCACTTTCTTCTTCATCCAGCCCATTTTTCTCTCTGGACATGCACACACATAACTTTAGTTGGTGTAAGGGAAATAACAATGTGAAAAACAAAAATCGGTTACTTTTCTTTATATTATAACATATAAGACGTGTATTCATCTTGACACTTGAGGCAACATTCACCAAAGATGGGTTGAGCCTGCTCCTCTCATAGAATACACAGCATCCAAGATGGATGCAGCCGATATATAACAATTCGCAACAGCCAAGATAGTGATGGGCAACTAATCTTGATAACATCAAATTTATATACATGGCCATTTGACTCCCAAATAATAAGAATCTTTTACATCCAGAGTTCTACCAATTTTTTTTTTTCTTTTTTTTTAAGTACCTATTTTGTGGTTGCTTGTGTAGTTTTCAAGTTTTAGCTAGACAAGCATAATAGATGAATAAATGGGAACGTTTAGCCTATTTCATGCAGTAATGGTGAAGTAAAAACCTTCTGTTTCAAGTTAATTCAACTTTACAGAATAGACCCATCATCTTCTTTATATACTGTTTATATGCAAAATTAGTTTCAAGGTATACCTAATTTGCATATTGATTTTGCAAAAGGACATTTTTTAAATTATTTTTTAAGTCAATGATTGTTTTGGTTTTTATATAACGAATAGTTCTGGTTCACAATTTTTTTCATTTTACAGAAAAACATTTCGTATTTCTTTTCAAATTTTCCTTTCTTTGGGTTGAGCAACTAAATTTTCAACAGGTTGCGATCCATTTCTAAGTTGTAAGTGAAAAGGCAAATTGATTTTTTTTTTTATGGTCACATTTAAAAAGATAAATTTGTATAGAAAATGTTCAAGTTTATCTGTATGAATGAATGAAAAAGATATTTCATGTTTACAACAAAATTATGAATAAAATGTTTATCATTTTAAACTATCAGGAGTACCTGGCGTTGCCTGGGTTATGTAAGACAAAGGAAAGAAATGCAGTTGTGACTGAACACGTCTAAAAAATAAAAAATTATGTATGTTTTCAGCGTCCTAAATTCACTTTTCAACAAATGTTCATAAAACGATCAAAAAAGTTTAATATCAAATGATTTTTTGTTGCGTACCAGATGTGGAATCGAAAGCAAAATTTTGTAAGTAAAAAAAAAAAAAAAAAAAAAAAAGACGCATGGTGGACGTGAACTTGCAAAAGTTAAGTTCGTAAACAAACACATTATTGATTGAACGACAACGACACATGTTATCACACTGCAAATTTAGCTTTTTAAAATGTAACAATGAATCGACCGTTCACACATGTATGATTAACAAGCGTTTAAATTTAGCGATGTCAATCAAAATGTTGACTTGCTAAGTGAATGTAGAAATGAACGTTGGCTGCAGGCCAGTTCAGCTTTCCACGGTTTCATTTATTTGTTTCCTCACAATGTTAGTGAAACCAAACTCCCCTTAAAAAAGGGGAACTCTCAAAGGAATAGCAATTGTCTGATATGAAGGGTTTTCCCCACATTGATAAAAGCTAATTGCATTAAAGATGTTCCGGCACCAAAGGCCGCTGATGCCTTTGCATCGGTGAGTTTCATGTTATTTATACGAAAAAGACCAATAAACAGGCGGAAAGATAGAATAGTGTGAATTTTATAGAAGTCTATCAGAATAAATGTAGAAAACGATGTTCCTTCGCAAATCGTAGATATTATGATCTAGGAAGTATATAAAAAGTTGTAAAACATAGTAACCCTCTTGAGACCCCCCAACCCCCCAAAAAAGCCTTTGCTGGACATACGAAAACGCGCACACCACTTCTTTGCCTTTTATATAATAGACTAACGGAGGTGCCCGGCGTTGCCGGTGTGTGTGTGGGGGGAGGCAGTGGCAGGCTCGAACCTGAACAGTGAAGGAGGAAAAGAAAACGTGACATGTTACTGCTATACTAAGAGGGCAGAGGAAGTGAGAATCGTTCAAATTAAACGATTAAAAAACGCAGGTGCTTAAGCGAACGTCTGCTTTTCTAGGCCAAACATCACACCATAGAGAAATGAAATCACGCAATTAATTTTGGCTTCAAGCCAGCTGCCCTATTTGTTAGTTTCCCCAAGATGTTTGGGGAAACCAGCTCCCCACAAAAAAAATGAGTGTCCAAATGAATAGCAATTTTCTGATATAACGGGTTTTCTCTGCATTGATCAAAGCTCATTACTTTCTGGATGTCATGGCAAGAAAAACTAAAAAAGCTGAGAACACGACTTCGCTTTTGTAGTTTCACTTTTATATACAAAAAACACGCGAGAAGACAGAATAGAAGAGTTTTATAACATAAAAGTCGCTCAAATAAAAGATAGAGACAACCTTCTTTCATAAATCAAAGATATTATAATCTAGGGAGTATATAAAAAGTTCTAAGAAATGGTACCCCTACAAAAAAAAAAAAGAAAAGTTTTTGCCGGACATACAAAAAAAGTGCACAAACAAACACACATTTTTGCTTTTATATAATAGATTAATGTTTAAAGTATTTCAAGTAGCAAACGTTATAAAATGATAGCTGGCAAAGCAAAATTGCAAAAAAACATTGTAAAACTGATGTTATTTTTATCTAATAATGCCCGGGCAATGTTGGGTAACCTTGGTGGTTTAAAGGAGGAGAAAGTAATAGAAAATACTTGTCCGTCTTAAGTGATGGATCTATTCAGGGAATATATATTTATTTATTTTTTTTTTACCGTCTTGTAGGGGAAGGAGAAAGGGAAAAGCGAGAGATAAGTGATTGAACATTATTGATCCTTAAAGATCCTTAAAAGCCCTTCATCTCCTCGGATTATTCACGCCAGGATTGGAAAAATACTTCTACAGAAACAGCTGTTGATTTCTTCAGGGTGTTTCTGCGTATGTGCGCATAAGACATTTTATTCATCCATTCCCCACCATTTTTTTTTCCTGTTCCGTGCCTCCAATATCAGATAAAATTTCATCATCCCAGGAAATGAATGGGCATCTTGAATAACTTGTCAGAAATAAAATATTGATTTTGCCAATTGCGACTGGAGTGGAAGGGGGGTGGGGCGAGGTCTTAATGGATACTGTTACAGACTATTGAACCTGCTATACCGAGTTCAAATTCTATAAGGTCTATTGTGACCATTTATGAAGGAATACATGTGGGAATTTTTAACAGTTAGATTAAATCAGTTTTAGAGTGAAATGCTATAAGATCCAACTCTTATGATCCTAGGATTCGCAAATGCCAGACACAGACTCTTAGGATTTGCAAACCTGCATCCGCGTCAGAGGAATTATCAAGGCCTGGATGTCCCTCCAGAATAAGGGTTAATGAGTCAATGGGACAATATCGTAATAATCGTTAGTAGTGGAAAATTGGTAAATTGGATTACTTAAGGGGATAGCTCATCAATAACTTGTTTATATTGGACTTGAAGACAACCATATTGTAGTTGGCTGGAAAGCAGGCAAACAAGAGTTCCACAAGTGTGCTGTTCTAAACAAGCTTTATTGATGGAGAATACATTTAAGTTTAGGCACAGATAAAGAGTGGGGGGAAAGTATTGATAGTGGTTTCAGCTAGATGCATGTTTTCCGTGAAAGTCAGGCAAGAGCTCAAATTGGAGCTCAGAAGAGCACTTGCCACGAAAATAGTGATAAAGCAGAGAGATGCTTGCAATGACTCTTCTGTGGGAAAGATGTGGCAACAGTACTCCATCCTTAGATGTATCTGGCTCTTATACAGGTAGGGAATTGCATCAGCAGTGGGATATTTACTGGAGTGGTAAAAGTTTTATAAGATCCTGGCTAGGGAAATATATCAATAAACCTGTGAACCATAAAGAGAGGATGTTGTTGTTGTCTCTTTGATAAGGTTTTGTTGCAGATTAACCTGCAGGTGTCCCTAAAATCGAATTTGGAACTGTGTAGCCACTCTAATTTTGTGAATCTGTAGCTCTTTTGAAAAAGCTTCAGTTCGCCACGTTTGGAGGCCTTTTACCCAACTTCTACTTGAATGAAGACTTTTTTTTTTTTTTTTAAATTTTTTTCCTTTGAAGATTATAATGCTGGGTATGGGGCAGACCAAACCAGCTGCCAACATTGCCCTGCTTTTTATTGAAACCAACCGAGAGCTCTTTTTAGTACCCTCGCTGTTCCCTTAAGTGCAATTGTTTGGATCTCTTTTGCACTTGGTTCACCAGGAATATTAGTTAGGTAGGACTTCAGGTGCTTTTATAAATATGATGACTTCAGAGCATGTCATTGATCAAGTTTTTATCCAAAATTGTATCTCAGTCTCTGTCTTAATGTGCACCCCCCTCTCTCTTTCTCTGGTTCTCATCATCACGAGAGAAAGAGATAATCAGTTGAAATCGGAACTCCAAAGAATATGCGTCAGTTCTCAGATCGGTCAACTCTCAAGTTCTTAAAATGCTCCTTAATTGTTGAATTAACAGAAAAATTTTGTTTTCATAAAAAAAGATAGCGTTATTTGTTATCTTCTATCTATAAATATAAAAGCGAAAATGTGTGTATGTATGTATGTACGCTTTTCCTCGATGTCCACAAAAGGCTTCTTTCAGAGAAGCGCTCGCTCGGTTCACAACTTCTTAAAACTTTTTATATCATCTATAAATTGTAATATCTCAGACTTAACCACGGAGCTCGCCTGTCTATTTAATTTTATTGACTTTCAAATGTTAATTATTCCACATTTCTCGCATCGGCACACGTTACATTCGGTTTTCGGTATAAACAAAAAGCGAAACTCGACTCTAATCACAGGCCCAGAGCCAGTGAACGTTTGGTCAATGTCGACTTCGTCATATCAGATGGTAGCTTTCATTTCGAGATGAGGGAGCGGGTTTTTAAAAACAAACAAACCGATTTATTGACCTCATTAAAAACTGTCCCACACAAAATGCTAACTGCTCAATAGCTATCGCCGTCACGTCAATCAAAAATGCGCACCTGTTTTTTTTTTTTCACACTTTACTATTTTCCAACTGCGCGTCATCAAGGCTTTTTTTTTTCACGGGTACCTGTTTTTTTCACACACACCTACAAATACCCGGGCAACGCTGGGTACCCCTCGCTAGTATATATATATATAAAAGCGAAAATGTGTGTGATCATTTTATGTATGTCTCGCAAAGGCTTTTTTCGACGGCATTCTCCAGGGGGTTACTACCGCTTAGAACTTTTTATATACCGTCTAAATAATAATATCTATGATTTGCGAAATCGCGTCGCGTCTAGATTTATTTACATCGACTTTTATAAGATTCGCGCTCTGTCGCTTGTTTGTTTGGCTTTTTAGTATAAAGACAGTGGAATTAAATTCCAACGGTTCGTGTTCTCGGCTTTCCCGCCAAAACGTCCAGAAAGCAATCAGCTTTTGATCAATGTGGAGTTTCTCCTTATATCAGACAATTGCTATTCAATTTGGACAATCTCCTTTAAATGGGGAGCTGCCCCCCCCATCATCATCATCATCATCTTGGGGAAACGAAAATTAAAAATACTGCCACGTCATCGTAACGCTCCCGCGATGACCTCATTTAGCGTCTACCGGTCAATCAAACCTCTTTCACTCGCTTTATAAGCCTTAACTTAACACGCTTTTCAATTACTCTCACTCGTGGCCGAGACGGTTAAGTGGTTGGCTTTTGTTTCCACCTCCACGTCAAGGCTTCCGGGTTCAATCCCGCTTCCCGATCAAAACACCCGGGCAACGTTTTTTTTTTTTTTCTTTTAATTTAAACAGAGTTATTACTTCGCTTATTCTTTAGTTTACCCCCCCCCCCTACACACAGCGTTGTTATCTTAACATTGCAGGTTTGATCCGACAGGTTTATTTATGCCATTTTTTTTCCGTTTTGGTTTTTCCGATTTTTTTTAACATCGTCTTTTTATAATATTTAAACAGGGTTATTACTCCCCCCCCCCCTATATTTGTATGCTGCTTAAAACTTTTGACAGAGGCGATGGATTTTCACGAGATTGGTATCATTTTTGCAAGTCATCGTATCCGTTGGATTGCCTTTGCCTAATTTTAACGTTCCGAACTTCTGGTCACATCATGGAGTAGCGGTAAGATGTCAGATTTTTTTCACTTTCTTTTCCGTCTTCGCGTCACGGGTTCGAGCCTGCCTGCCTACTACCACTTTTTTTTTTTTTGCTCAATGCACATCTCCAAACACCCAGGCAACGCCGGGCACCCAGGCTAGTCAGAAGAGTTAGTCAATAAGTTTCAAGCTAAGCAGTTGGAGAAAACGGACGTAGAAGTCCACGGAAGCATTCCATTTTTAAAAAATTTTTTTTTTATGATGTCATACATCTTATTACCTTGGAGAAAAACTCATTGACCGAAACATTTACTGTATAGGTTAATAACATGTTTTTTTTTTTGTTTTTTTTACTTCATTTGTAATTGATATCAATAGTGTGTATCCCTTTTTAATAATGCTGTGTACACACACACACACACACACACACACACACACACACATTCAATTTTGACCTATTTATTTGCTGGACATGACATCGGCATGTATGACTTCTTTTTTTCACCTGGGAAAATTAATTAGGTTTTTGCGTTTTTCTCTCATGTTAGTTGAGCAACTCCATTTCTTGTCACCTGGTCGTTTTCAGTTTTCGGTCAGATGGGGAGGGAACGTATTTGCATGTTTTGGCTTGTCTTTTTCAAGCCAAAATATAGTGAATTACTGAGAAGAGGGAGGGCGTTCTGATTTAAAAACGGCTATAAATCCTAATACATTATCTATAATATAAATCTCACCTTTCTGTTTAAATGTATATATGTATGTATGCCTAGAACTTTCGACAGAGACAACGGCTTTTCACGAGATCGGTATCATTTTGAAGCTCGTCGTCTCGGGCGACAAATATAGAAAAATTGGCCAAAAACATTAATTCCTTCACCTTTAGCTGGGTAGTTTTCTACAAGGAGGGATCATTTTTTTTGCCAATATTTTCGAAAGTCATCCCCTCTTTTTGATTGACTAGCCTTAATTTAAACCTTTGCCACTTCTGTTTGGCAATGGACTCATGACGTTTTTTTTCATGTTCTTTTTCTCCTTTGCAGTACGGGTTTGAGCCTGCCTGCCTATTACCACTTTTTTGCTCAACACACCCCTCCAAACACCCGGTCAAGTATCAGCATCGTTCATAAATAGAATCTCCCGACTGTCAGGGACCATACCCCTCATGAGCTCAAAAATATTGCAACAGGATCACAGATGAGACTAGATGTTATGTGGCAGGAGAAGCAGAAAAGTGGAGACCAAGATAACGTATAGGACCAATAAGTGCGTATATGTTGGATGAAGGCTGTTTGTGTCATATTTTATACTTAAGAGTGAGTGTTTATGATGGGGAGCACATATATGAGGGGAGGACAATGTTCTTTGTGGTGGTGATGACAAGACAAAATTACGTACTGGGTTTAAAAGACAAACACACATTTATTATTCACAGCCGAAATACATTTTAAATGCCACAAATGTTATCTTACTACATTTACTACTTGACGTTTTGGTCAAGATCAAAGTGTAGTATCTGTTCTTCAGATGCTGCACTTCCATTTCTTGTTCTCTTTTGGTGGAGGAGCAGTTCTTCACGACTGAGACAATTTTTTTATTTTTGTGCCTTTTCTCCACGTTAAAAAAGACCCTGGTGTCTAACTCTGTCCCGTGGGGAAGCATTGTAAATAGCTATATCATGAAGATTTCCCTTGACGCCGCTTTGAGCGTTACGACGTCGATACTCTCTCTCTCTTCGATCTCCTGATCTCGACTCTCCAAAAACTTAACTTTATATTACATTAATTTAATTTCTATGACGTCACCCAAATATGTGAATATCGATTCACGTTGTTGCTAGGTGACTTGGTCCATAGATATTCGAATTCCTTATAGAATTTTGTCAACCTCAACCCTAAGTAAAAACGATATCGCTGACCTTGATTCCAATAACAATAACAACTACAGTTTCAACATTCCTAAAATATCATTTACAAAATACAATTTCTGAATTAATAAGTCATCAATTATCATGAATTCATAAATTCATGATAATCTTCAATTATTCTTTCCGGTGTTTTCCGGTAGCTAACAATCTAACACCATGACTTAATTGAACCAATCGAATGACTACTCAAAAAAACCCAGATCTCGATGTAATTGCTTGACTTCAATTATAGAGGATAGAGGTCACTGACATATGAGCTTGGAACATTATCCCCCAAAAGGCAAGTGAAGGTTAACTCGACCGTCTATGTCATTGTGCAGCTATTCATAGAAACGTATGCATTAAACATCTTAAATTTGCGATTCTTTTGTTAACTACTAACATGGGTAACCGGCATTGCCCGGGTGTGGAGAGGTGGTATAGTAATAGTATAAGAGCAACCAACCTCCTAAAAAAATGTTTCAATCAAAATACAAAATAGCAGCGAGTACCCATGTAAGTGCAAAAAAAAAAAAAAAAAAAATAGCCGCAGTAGCCAGGCTCAAACTTGTAATGCAAAAGAGGAAAAGGAGGTGAAAAAAGCTAACGCATTAGCTGTCTCTCCCACAGCGATTTTGATGTCACGGTCCTTCAAAATAACATGTTTCGAACATATGTTGAGATCGGTAGGCGTGAATGACTTGCAAAAATGTCAATGCAAAACCTGGCACTTTCTTGCAAAAAACGGCCCAGTTGATTAGCAGAGAATTAATTTTTTTTAGCCAATTTTTAGGTATTTGTCATCCGAGAGATCGATCTTTCTAATGATACCGATTTTGTCTTGGTCTGATGTGTCTGTCAAGTTTGTGGGACACACACACATACATTTTGCCTTTTATATATTAGAATATTGTTTTTGATGTCCAACAATTACATATGTCGTGTAAATTTTCCTTTTCTTAATTTCTGGTACACCCTGTACAATATCATATTTTGACAAACTACAATGTATTATCTATATAATTAATGCAAATGAATATCCGGCATACATTTTGGTATTAAGGAAAAAATAGGAGAGGGTATAATGAAAAGAGCAAACAGTAAATGTTTGCAAAATATATATAAAAAAAAAAATTTCTTCATTTCTCCATTTACTTCTCCCCTAAACACTTTACCGGAAATTGAAGAATTGGGTGAACATCTTTGATCTTGTAGACAACTTCTCTAACTTGAGTGTTTTTAAGGAGGAAGATATGAAGGGTGGGACTACTTTCTTTTATTCCCCGGAAGTTAAGTCAACCATTAAAGATTAGACTTATTTATTTATTTATTTTTTTTTGCAAAAGTGTATTATAGTTAACAACCTGTACAGGAGCCAAAAACATCCTAAAATGGAGTACTCTTGTCACATTTGGAGATAAGCTGCTCAAAACACACTATCCTACCTTGACAGTTCCAAACCGACTTCCAAACCGAGTAGGTGATGCACTCTTTTCCTTGCAACCTCTTTCCCCCACAGAAGAGATGTTGGCATCCTGTCTCTTTATCCTTACTTTCATGGCAATTGCTCACCTGTGCCTTGCCAAACTTTCACAAAATGCATTCATCTAGCTTTCCCCTCATTCCCTAACTGTGCCTAAATCCAAACGCATATTCTATGAACAAAGCTTTTTTTCTCTAAAACTTCCCACCTGTGGAACTTTGTTCCACTGGCTTGCTTTCAGCTGACTACAACATGATCATTTACAAATCCAATATAAACAAGTAGGATCCTTCTACCGCTCCAGTAAATATCTCACTGCTGATGCAATTCTCTATCTATATAAAAGCCAAGTAGATCCAAGGATGGAGTACTGCTGCCATATATCTGGGGAGGAGCTGTTAAAAACAGCCTGTCCTGCCTTGACAGAGTACAAAAATAGACTTCGTAGCCTAGTGGGGGATGCCTTTTTCTCTTCCTTGCAACCTCACTCCCACAGAAAGGACGTTGCGAGCCTCTCGTTTTATTTTTATTTCCATGGGAAGTGCTCGTCTGAGCTCCAATCTCTGGCCCCCCCCTGCCAATCTTTCACGAAAAACACCCATCTAGCTGAAACCACTATCAGTAATTTTTCCCACTCTTTATCTGTGCCTAAATCAAAAGAAGATTCCATGAACAAAGCTTCTTTCTTAGAAGTGCACGCCTGTGGAACTCTCTTTGGTTTGCCTGTTTCCCATCTGACTACAACTTGGATGTCTTCAAGTCCAACATAAACAAATTCCTGATGAACCGCCCCTTAAGTAAGATACTTTATCAGATCTCCATTACTAGTGATTACTACGATATTATCCCATTGATTACTGTACACGCAATAACCCTCATCCCCGAGTGGCCTCCAGGCCTTGATAAGTGGTGATTTCCTTGTAAAAAAAAAAAAAAAAAAAAAGTTCTTGTATCTTCCCTTAAATAATCAAATTCTATCCAATTTCTATCCCTAACGATCACTATGCTGTTATCTCGGTGACCACCGTAACCCTTATCCTCGAGTGGCCTTTGGTTCTTGATAAGTGATGACTCCTGCCATATTAGCATTGTTACTTTGTGTAAAATCTTGGCAATTTTTCATTCTTCTATTTCAACATGCATACCTGTGATTCTTGATGAACAAAGCCTTAACAGGTTTTCGTTTGTCTTTCGTGTTCCGAAACATTACAATTTATTCATCTAGAACCTAATCCAAAATGGACCAATTTCTGTAGCCACAGCATTTCGACGGCTACCCTTCAGCGTCTGATTCCGTAGACCATTGGACACATTGGCTGTGTACATTCAACAACTTCCTGAGATCAATTGCCTGTCCACCAACTAGCAAACTAGACTTTCTTACAAATTCCATCTCCCATCCAGCGCATAAATTAATAGCAAATTGTGACTCCTATATCAGCAACTGCTAAACTCCAGTCTTTTTTCATAAAGCCCTCTAACATTGTTCATTCTAGACATCTTTTGGCAAGCTCTAGGCAGGAGCCTGTTGAAACAATTGATGCTTTTTTGCAGAGGCTATATTCGTTTACTGTGGATTGTCGCTTTGAGGCAGTAGTGGCCGAAGAACATTGTGATCAAACAGTTCGTGGTGCCCTCATAACAAGTATTCGCTCTCATACAATTCGACAACGACTCTTAGAAAGGATACTCAATTTGAAAGACGCTTTCCAATTGACTATAATGTCGTCATTTTTATCGCCTAATTTAAACAAAATCTTGTTTAGCTATCCTCTTAAATAATTTAACCTTACCGAAATTCCACCATTACAGATCATCAATGTTGTCTTGTCGGCAATCTATTACTCCTTAATCCTTATCTTTGAGTGGCATTTTGGCCTCGATAAGCGGTGACACCCCCCTCCCCATTTAAAAAAAAAAAAATAATTCAGCTTGAAATTCCATATAGTTTCCCCGAGATGGAAAAGGATTCAGTTGAAGAAGGTCGGAACTTACATTTGCCAAGACGTTGTGAAAACATTTGCTAAAATGAGAATAAGGTTTGAAAAATCGAAAAGCAGTTTTGTTTGTTTTAACTCCAAAGAGGTTAGGCACAAGGTCAGGTGAAGTTTTGAAAAAAACCAGTGTATTAAGTGAAGTGCACTCTGGCTTATAAAAAAAAAAAAAATGTCTGTCCTCCCCCTCTCCTTTCTTTGCTCAGTCAGTTTCTCTCTCTGAATATAATACACACACATAACTTGAGCTGGCATAAGGGGAATAACTGAAAAAATCAGAATTACTTCCCTTTACATGATAACATTAAAAGAGGCATATACATCTTGATAACATTAAATGATATAAACCTATTAAGGTTGGGGTGCCTCGGTCAGTTAGTAATAAACTAACCTCTTCTGGATCGGTGGATCTCCTAGGACTGAACGAAACCATATCTCAGCCCGACAGTAACAAATTCATTTTCAGAGTGATTGAAAATGTATCTTTGCTATCCAAGTATCAGTCGCTCTATTAGTGTTGATTATTGATTGGGAAATTTTTTTTCTATTTTATTGTATGCATGCATTAGGGAAACGGGGGGTGGTGGTATGAACGAAAGCATTTAGCTTGTACACAAAGTGATCTAATTTCAACAAAAGCCTTGAAGTGTGCATCGTTGCCAACATCAGTAATTAAAAATGGCAAATCTTGTTCTGATTGCATCTCAAGTTGGTTAAAGTCAATAGATTTACAAAAGGAATTGTGGTTGTGTTTGAACAAGTTATCACACACACACACACACACACACTAGCAGGCTGCCCGGCATTGCCCAATCATAAGATATGTTTAAATAGGAGAATATAATTCATGCAGATTACGTATTTATTATTATAGACAATTCTCTATCGATTATTATATTGAACTTAATACAGTGGCCCCTCTACATCTGAGATTAATTCATTCCTGGAGGGAGGACATATCAAGGATTTCTCCTCTCAAACGAGTTTGCCCATAAGAAATAACTGAAAACCAATTAATTTAACCCTAATCTATAAATATAAAAGCGAAAATGTATGTTTGTATGTGTGTATGTATATATGTGTGTTTGTGTATCCGCTAAAAACTTTCGACAGACAGAACAAAAATTCACAAACTCTGTATCATATTGGAGCTCCATCCTTCGCACAAAAACTATCGAAAAATTGGCCAAAAACGTTCATTTTTTTCACCACGAAATCGACAATTTTCTACAGCGGTGGCCCAATGGCTAACGTCGCACTTTTTTTTTTTTTTTCACGCTTTAATTTCCAACTTTGCCTCAAGGGTTCGATCTTCATACTTACCTACCAAAACTTTTTTTTTTATTTTACCCCCCAATTGGAGTTTTGATTTACCCAAAACCACACACACCTCCAAACACCCGGGCAACGCCGGGTACCCCCCGCTAGGTACAGATTGTCGATGATCGATCATCCTGCTTCACAAGATCACTCACACGAAGACCACGCTCATATTGTTTCATTTCGATCGACATAATCTTTTTTTCTTTCTTGGAGGGCATCTTTCCATTTCCTTTTTTCAAATTCATGATTAGGTCAGAAAAATGTCAAAAAATGGGAAGCACCTGCAAAAAGTGCCTAGTATTCCTTGATGAGGGCGTCTCAGGCAATTAGTAATGAAGTAACCCCTTCGCAAAGAGAAGAGGCAAAGCCTGGGAGGGTGAAGCTCTTAGGACTGCACAGAACTAAACTCACACCGCAAAGTCAACCGGGACTGGACCATTCCAGGAATGGTCTAATCTCTGTTGATTTCAGGGGCCGAGGATAAAAGTCCTTCACACACGTGCTAGAATTCATCGCAAATATCCAAATATAGAAAAGATGAGTTCAATAACATCAGGAGAAGCTGAGTGTCGCAACTTTGTCAGATCTCGACATTGAAATAAGAAAAAAAAAAAAAAAAAAAAAAGAAAAGAGAACTTGTCTGTATATCACTGAAAAAGGCTGTTAAGTTGAAATATATAGATTTAATTATGTATTCATTTGAAAAATAAATTTATCACATGGTGATCGGATTTCTTACCGATTTCCATAAAAGCAATTAATTTAAAGTAGGGCTATGAGTAGTGATAATAGTAATAACAAAAAAAAAGAACTGAAACTGCAAAATTGTAAGTTAGCACCCCCCCCCCCATTTTTTTTGTGTCCGCATACACTGGCACCACACTAGGAGGGTCGGGGAGGATGGAAAGACTGACAACAGAAAGCACCAAGCAGACCTCCACTGGATAAGTGCAAAGAATACTGGGACCTTGAGGGAGGCTTATTGCTACCTAAATTCCAGTGATGACCAACGGTTGTTGCCAGTGAGAAGTCAATGGAAAGTGGCTTTTGCAATGATGCAAATGAATTTGCAAAGGTTATCAAAAGAGGTGAAGAGTACTAGAAATCTGAGGAGACTTATTGTTACTCAGTCTCCAGGGAACACCACCAGTTTTTTTGTCGGTGAGCAATCTTTCATGATGACCTGTTAGTACAGATAATCAGTCCGTCATATAATAAAAATTGTCAAACAAGTGTCGAGTAATGTTTCCGAATTTTGGAGATAAGGTTGGTTATTTGTATCATTTGGATTCATCGGACTACTGTTCTCATTTTAAGTGTCATCTTGACGACGTTTCAGTCGATATAACCTCAGACCTTCTTCAGGTGTAGTTAGTTTATCAAACTCTGGAATGTTTCTGTTGAACTCTGGAATCTGGACAAAATTTCAAACAGAACCTTTTATTTACTTCACGGGGGTAGCATGCTCTTGTTCCGTCAGCCATGACTGGATACAGGTCCTATGTAATTTGCAATTGTATACAATTGTGAAATTTCGTTCAGCTTCCTGAGTTTGACAGAAACGTTTCAGAGTTCGACAAGATATGCTTGAAGAAAGTCAGAGAGGGTACATCGACCGAAACGGGAGAATGACATTCAAGATGAGAGCATTAGTCTGAAGAATCCAAATACGAGAATTGCTGAACAATAAGAGGAGGAGGGGGCGTTTATTTGGAAATTGTCTTTTTTTAAGATTAAATTGCAAATAACATTCCTGGAAGCATATATAAGGAATTCACTACGTCTTTTTTAGATGTGCAAGTACTAGAGACACGGGAAGCAAACCTAACACCATCTGACTTTGATAATACAAACATGTCATCATTTAATGCCAATCAAAATTGTTATTTAAAATGTAAAAATAAAACAACCTTTTTTTGAATTATTTTGGAAATAAGTAATTTGTATAATTTTTATTTAATTATTTGGACTATTATCCTCATCTTTTAGTTGTTGTTTTTATGACGTTTCGACCAATTATTCCTCTGGCTTTGTCAGGTTGATTGCGACGGGATAGGAATGTCGAATCCTCCAACTACATCCATAACAATTGCTGCCTTCAATAGCTGTTGTCATCTCACCACAGTTTGGTCAACTAATCCTCTGACTGGCTTTGGGTGGGATCGAAACCGCTACCTCTAGACAACACTCACCTGGAATCGTAG
Organism: Euprymna scolopes; assembly: GCF_053919585.1. NCBI lineage: Eukaryota > Metazoa > Mollusca > Cephalopoda > Sepiida > Sepiolidae > Euprymna > Euprymna scolopes. The sequence continues at coordinate 17,459,565 of NC_136522.1, read as the reverse complement.
ATATTCTGCATCTCTATCCACTACACCACGGGCCCCGGAGGGCAATCATCGTTGGATTTTTTGGTCTTATAAATCCAATTGTTCTTCTAATTGTCGGGTCCATACCGATTGTTATATTATTGAATTAGTTTGGAATTATTTTGGAGATGAGTAAATTGTATATTTTTTAAAATTTAATTATTTTGACTATTATCTCCATCTTCTAGTTGTTTTTACAACGTTTTGGCCAATTATTCCTCTCGCAAAGAAACCTGCTTTTTATCACCATCATAATTTGATATTTTATATAATATGGTAGAACCCTGGGATACAGCATTAATCCGTTCCGGGGTTGGAATCGTAAGGTAAAATTGCTGTATAGCAGAACCTAAGCCAAATTTTATACAGTACATATTAAAAATTAGTGACAAAATACAGTACAGTATATAATACACATGTATATAATAAAATAACATTATAAATAACACTGTAAGGTGGACTGAATACTGTAATCAGGGTCTGGAAAACCGTATTCCACATTGTAACCTGAAAAAAAAAAAAATTGTATCCTAGGGTCACCATATCCTGGGCTTCTACTGTAACTAGATGTATCTGGTGTTACCCGGTATTAAACATTAAATTCCTATTAAAAGAACGGACAGAAACTGAGATATGTGCATGTGAGTCTTATGTTTTCTTCTAAACAGTTCACTTCTTGTAAGTAAAAAAAAAAAAAAAAAAAATTCGGATTGAAATCGAAACCAAGACCTGAATGACAGCGAGTCGAGTACGATAATTATTAGGCCAGTTTGGCACAATCTTTAAAAAAGTGGTTTCAAACCTTATTTTTAACATAAATAATCTATCATGTGAATGATTTGCGCATGCACAGTCATGAAACAGTTGACAAAAGTTTTCCACATGTCTGAATATACTATAAACCAAATTTCAAGTCTGTAAATCAAGAAATTCGTTGAGTATATAGGTTGAGTTGTCAAAAGTAACAGAATTGATTTTCTGGGAAAACTCTGGTTGCCCCACTAGGGGTGCCTTTTGGGTTAAAATGGCTAAAATTGACACTTTTGTGCTTATTAAAAAAATAATGCCTTGGATTTTTTATAAAACTTTCTGAAAAGTTGTAACTAACTGATTTCTATATAATTTTGTTTGTCTATACTTCGCGATAACTCTTGGGTGTGCCCCAGGAGCTCTTTTAGGGCTAATAAAAACACTCCATTTTTGGGACTATTTTTCCATATTTGTCCAAAATTTTCTGTGTATGTCTATTTAGCAGTTTTGCATGGTGCTGAACTTAATTTAAATATGTTAAGGCCTTGGGCACTCTTGTGGCTAAAAGGGAGGGGGCAAATGATGGGCTTAGTCATTTCTTTTTTTTGCATGGTGCAGGACTCAAATTTATATATCTTAAGACCTTAAACTGCACCGTTTGTTCATTTTCACCAGGATTTGACGCTCCCTGGAGACTTTTGGGGTTAATTGGGAAGGGGCGGCAAATGCTGAACTTAGTAATTTTTTCTTATGCCTCGTTCACTGTGCACTCACGGTGGACCATGCATGCTTCACTTGTTATTACTATATTGTACCTAATATATTGTACCTAATTTCATCATTTGGCTGAAACATTGTGAAAAAAAAAACAACCAAGATGAGAACCAAATAATAAAAATCATACAAAAACGAATTATCAATCCTAATTTAAAAATATATAGAAACCTTATATAATTTTTAAAAAAAATGGAATAGGCCCAGATTTATTAATAAACTGGTCTAGATGCCCGGCGTTGCCCAAGTGTTTGGAGGTGTGTTGAGCAAAAAAAAGTAGTAGGCAGTAGGCTTGAACCCGTACTGCTAAAGAGGGAAAGAAAGTGCCCCCCCCCCAAAAAAAATGTGTTTGCTGTTACAGCCATCGCCAACCCAGAAGTGACATAGGTTTAAATTAAGGCTAGACAATCAGAAAGAGGGGATGATTTTCGAAAATATCATTAAAAAAAAAGCGACCCCTCCCTGTAGAAAAGTGCCCAGTTGAGGGTGAAGGAATTAATGCTTTTAGCCAATTTTTCGATATTTGTCGTCCGAAGGGTCGGGTTTCAAAACGATACTGATCTTGTAAAAATCTGTCACCTTTGTCGAAAGTTTTAGGCAGACATACATACATACATTTAAACAGACAGGTGAGATTTATATTAGAGAAAAAAAATAGACTTGGCGGTATTTTTCACCATTCTCCAATAACATCCAGTGCGAATGATCCTGAAGACGGTTGGAGGTTACATCGACCGAAACGTAGAAAAACAATCAAGATGATAGCAATAGTTCAAACAATTCAAATCGTACAAAAAAAAATACTTGTATTTGTTTCGGTATTTACCCTGGTGTGGTTGGCTCAACTCATTCAGAGAATTTACCGCATACCAAACAAATGCTAAACACGTAATGATAGTCCACTACAGTAGCAGTGTTAGCCAATCATGGTTCCAGCATCAAACCCCATACAAGCAAGAGTCCAGGATTAGCTCGATAGCCTGTTTGATCGTTCTGAGCTAAGTTTTCAGCTGGCCTCCATATTGTTTTTTTTTTTTTTTTTTTTTTTTTTTTTTTTTTTCAATCCTGTGGAGAGGCTGGTTCAATAGCTTTGTGGATGAAACTATCTGAGTGATGACTAGGGCTGTGCCAACCTTTTCATTCTTTTTACTCAAGTATATATCCGACACAGTAAGACACAGTCAATCAACCGAGGACCACATCACTCTATATAAAAGCGTATAAGATATAAACGGATATATACTCAAGAGTCAAAACAATAAAAAGAATATGCTGTTGTCACAGTCCTAGTGATGACAAAGAGAATGCCCGAATGTACGAAGACGTCTCGAGAGGAGAGATTGTTGTAAAGAGGATAAGCTGCAGTGAGAATGAACAAGAGCATTTGATACAAACTTTTGTCAGCGGACACGCACAAAAGAAAAAAAGAAATGGAAACGGCAGTAACTCTATGTGGGTTTAACCTGTTTCTTCTAAAGGAGGAAGTTCCATGGGATTATGAAATTCACAGGCAGTCTTCAGTCGCATGTATATCCCCGTTAGGGGAAATAGCGATGTTGGGTTTTTGGAACTCCTGCAGAGAGGTGTCAACATCTTCCTACATACAGCACCTGGAATTCCCAAATTGATCACCATCTGGTACTGACCAAGCTCGACATTGCTTAACTTCAATCATCTAACAAGAACAGGTGTGTGAACATGATAATGCCGTACACAAAGGATGCCAGGTAAACAGTAGCAAACAAGCACCTGAAGCTTTTGTAGGTCGCTTGCTCTCATTGGCCAGGTTTCATATTTTATTCTATTACTGTAAAGCTCTATCTAAAAAGATGTTGAGTCTTGTATATGTACAGTCTGCTGTTTTTGATTCTGCATCGTTTCGGAATAATATCGGAACAACCATTTCTGAATGGTTGATTTCTGTCGTGCACATGCACCGGTATAAATCCTGCAGCCATCTACAATTTGCCTCAATGTTGTGCATAGAAGCGTATATTTCAAGTCCATTTCATCGCAAGAATATTCCATTCTGCTCAGTGAAATTTAAAAAAATCAATTTATTTTTTCCTCATTAAATAACGTATGCTTTACACATGGATGAATAGATTAAATTATTTTGACAAATGCAATTTTCAACGAGTTTTTGTATTTTTAAAAAATTTTTCTTTTTTTTTTCTTTTCCAAAAGCAACTCTGCTCATGGTTAAACAATCCTCATCTCATCTGGACAAGGCCGTACTTATAATAGGCTGAAAGCGCTAACATTTAGAATCTTTTACAATTTCTCTTCCGAAAGTGGTTATCATTTTACATTAACTTTAATCTATATATATAAAAGGCAAAATTTGTGTTCGTGTGTGCACATTTTGTGTATGTCCGACAAAGGCATTTTCGTTTATATACTCCCTAGATTATAATATCTTTTATTTACGAAATGAGGTCATGTGTATCTTTTATTTCGGCGACTTTTACACGCTATTTTTGCGATTTAAAAATAAAAAAATAAATGTCTGCGTGTTTGTTTGGTGTTTCTGTATACAAGTGAAACTGAACCTCTAGAAAAGGCAATGCCTTGCCACTTGTGCTGGGGATGTCCAGAAAGCAATGAGCTTTGATCAATGCGGCTAAAACCTGTCATATCAGACAATTGCTATTCATTTGGACACTCCTCTTTTTATGGGGAGCTGGTTTTCCCCAACATCTTGGGGGAAATTGGCTTGCAGCCAAAGTTATGTTTCCCCTATAGAATGATGTTTGACCTCATTAAATTTATGCACCTGCCACTTAACTTTTTAATCTTTAAATTAAAATGCTTTTCAGTTTCCGTCCCGTCATGGCCGAGCGGTAAGATGTCAGGTTTTTTCACACTTTCTTTTCCACCTTCGCCTCAAGGCTCTGGGTTTGAACCTACCTACTTACCAAAACTTTTATTTTTCCTTTTTACACCTCCAAACACACGGGCAACTCCGAGCACCCATGCTAGTCTCTCTCTCTCTCTCTATATATATATATATATATATATATATAAAAGCGAAAGTGTGTTCACTTTTTCTGTACGCATAAGGCTTTTTTTGAGGGGACGCTCGGTCGGTTCACACCTTAAAACTTTTTATATGCTGTCTAAATCATAATATTTATAACTTAAGAACGCGGGTCATGTCTATCTTTAATTTGCCCGATTTTTACACACTATTTTCAAGTTTTTTTCGATTGCTGCGTGTTGATTCGGCTTTTTTGTATAAAAGTGAAACGGCAACGTTCAGAAAGCAATCAGTTTGATCAATGCAAAGTTTCTCCTTATATCAGACAATTGTTATTCAATTTGGACAATCCCTTTTTATGGGAAGCTGGTTTCCCCATAAAAACAAAACCAGCCAAAGTTGGATAAACAAACTCTAAAAAAACTGCCCCGCAGTAAATGTTAACTCCGCTACTTCTATTTGACCTCATTAAGTGTGGGCACCTGTCAATTCTGTTTCTACTTAAATAAATTCAAACGTCTTTCAGTTACTCTTTCTTACTGGCCGAGCGGTTAACATGTCACATTTTTTTCACACTTTATTTTCCAACTTTGCCTCAAGGCTTCGGGTTTGATCCTACCTACCTACCAAAACTTTTTTTTTAAAACCCCTCCCCCTTCGACACAAACAACCGGGCAACGATTTTTTAAAAAAGTTTTAACATTGTTTCTTTTTATATAATATTTAAACAGGGTTATTACTTCGCTTATTCTTTTGTTTTGATGACGATTAGAAATAAATGTTTTGGCCAATTCAATGCATAGTCCTATACATGACGATAGAGAACAAGCAGTAAGATAGAAAGGAAATTCAACAATTGTAAAAAAAAAAAGGGGGGGCATCTAGTCAATTGAGATGAAGGAGAGATCAAGTCTGGGTCGGTATCCGTAAGACAAATAAAAAACAGAAACAAAAGTAGAAGAAAATTTGAATACTAAAATATTAAACTATGCAAATATCGCTATTATATCTATTAATAGCGGGGGTATCCTGCGTTGCCTGGGTATTTGGAGGTGTAAAAGAAAACAAAAAAGTGTTAGTAGGCAGGCAGGCTCGAACATGTGACGCGAAGACGGAAAAGAAAACGTGACATCTTACTGCTACGCTACGAGACCATAGGAAGTGAAAAGCGTTCAAATTTAGCAATGTCAATCAAAAAGTTGACTTGCTAAGTGAATGAGTTCACGCAGGTGCAGAAATGAACGTTGGCCAGTTCAGCTTTCTGCTGTTTCATTTATTTGTTTCCCCACGATGTTGGGGGAAACTAGCTCCCCATAAAAAGGGAGTGTCCAAATGAACAGCAATTGTCTGATATGAGGGGTTTCCCACACATTGATCAAAGCTAACGTCTTTCTGGACGTCCTTGCAGAAAAGCTGGGAAGCTGTTTCGGATTAGTATCGCTTTTATACAAAAAACATAAACATGCAAGAGGATGGAATAGCATGAATTTTATAAAAGTCGATCAAAATAAATCTAGAGACGACGTCCCTTCTCAAATCGTAAATATTATAATCTAGGGAGCATATAAAAAGTTCTAAAACATAGTACCCCCCCCCCCGAACCCCTGCGAAAAAGCCTGCGAAAAAGCCTTTGTTAGACATACAAAAACGAGCACACCACTTTTGCATTTTATATATTTACTAGCGGGGGTACCTTGCGTTGCCCCGGTGTTTGGAGGTGTGTGTTTGGGGGGGGGGATAAAAACAACCCTGTTTAAAAAAAACAAACAAAAAAAAACGTTGGCCTAGTGTTTGGAGGTGTAAAAGAAAAAAAAAAAATTTTAGTAGAAAGGTAAGCTTGAACCCCGAACCTTTGACGCGGAGGTGGAAAGGAAATGGAAAAAAAAGACCTGCGACCTAACCATCTCGACCACGGGAATAGATGAATTGATGAGTATGTTAAGTTGATGTTTATAAAGTGAAATTAACAGGTGTGAGAACGTTAAGTCGCGTGATGTTTGACCTAGTTTTGCGCTGGAAGCCAGTTTCTGTTTTCCCCACTACGCGGCGATTAAAAAAAAATATCTCGAAAATAGCTTGTAAAAGTCGGGTAAATTAAAGATAGCTGCGAGCGAGTTCCTTAGTCGTAGATATTATTATTTAGACAGCATATAAAAAGTTTTAAGAAGGAGCGAGCCAACCGAGAATCACGGTGAAAAAAGCCTTTTGTAGACATACACAAAAAGCGAACACACATACATACATACACACATTTTCGCTTTTATATATATAGATTATGGTTTTGACATGAAACACTAATAAACTTCATTTTTATTGGACGAATGGATTACTGATTCCAAGAAAAAGCAAATATGCCTCAAATGGGGAACACTAGTAAAAAATAAAAATCTTGCTTTGAAAAGGGCAGTTTTCATTGAAAAACTCAAATTTTTAAAATATCTAAATTTACCTAAAAAAAAATATTTTGTATTATTTGGATTCTTCGGACTACTGTTCTCATCTTGAGTGTTATTTTGGCCAATGTAACCTCCGACCTTCTTCAAGTGTATCTTGTCAAACTTGGGAATCTGCATAGAATTCCGAATGGAAGCCTTTATTTAACCCGATGGGGTAGCATCCGCTCTTTTTCCGTCAGCCATGACTGGGTAGAAGTCCTAAGTAATTTACAATTGTATCTTGAGTGTCGTTTGCACTGAGGATTGAACCTTCAACCTTCAGAAGAGTGTAGCTGACAACTGAATTTTACCAAGATTTTATCCACCTATTATTTCGAACATTTGAAAGTCCACGGAGATTCCCGAGTTTAACAAAAAAAAATCCTGAATTCGATCAAGATACACATGAAAAAGATTAGAGGCTACATCGACTGAAACCTTGTAAAAAAAAAAAACCCAAAAAAAACTCAAGATGAGAACAGTAGTCTAAAGAACCCAAATAATATGAATAATCAATCCTCATCCCAAAAATTTAGAAATGTAATATTGTTCATTTTGATTGTCAAATTTAAAAAATATTCTAATACAACTCCTCTCCTCCAAAATGTGACTTGTTATTATATAACGCGCATATATATATATATATATATATATATATATATATCATTGTAATAGGTGTGGTTTCGAGAAAATATTGAGGTTGACTGGTAGTGTTTGCACAATTGAGCATACGGATGGACTATTTTAAATAAAAATCATATCAGCTTTTCTTATTTATCTTGAAAAAAATAAAACAAAACAAACAAAACAAAACAAACAACAACCCCAGAAGATGTAAGCTTCATTGCAGAAATCAAACCTAAAACTGGAAGCCGAGCATGCAGCCGTTCAGTGCAAAACGGTGAGTACACTCTTCAAGTTTGGTACTCTGCACAGCACCCGTATCCAGGGTCGTTGATATATCCCAGTTGGTACATGCTGTGACCTATGTAGAAAAAATTTGATACTTACCAACATAAGGGGTCCAACTACCGTTTGATCGACAGGAAAAGTCTCGCTTGAATAAAGCAATGTTTATATAATAGATTATTCACTCATAGGCAATCAAAATACAAAGGACTTGCCCATCTTCTGCTCTATAATAAAGACCAATGTGTATTTATTTGTATATTACTAAAACAAACACACACACACATATATATATATATATAGATCTGTGTATACTTCCCTTCCATCCTGCTCCATAAGTAGTCCCATGACGCAAGTAAAAGCGTATCAAACTAAACTATTTGAAGTGTTTATGGAAAGGAGAAAGCAAATAGCAAGTCAGACAAACCCACTCTTTTAATTGAATTCTGAAAGAAGTTCTGCATTCTATTTCCTTGATGAAACTTTTTTCCTTCTTTCTATATAAGTGATACAAATTGACTAATATTTTATACTAGTAGGCCACCCGACGTTGCCCGGTCATAAAATATGCATGAATATTATTTTAATTCATACAGAAACTAAGATGTGCATTCGAAATTAATCAAACTGAGTTAAGTATGATAACTATGAGGCCAGCTTGACATGATTTTAAAAATGTGTTTTCAAACCTACTTAACATAAGGAATCTGTCATGTGAACGATTCATGCATACGCATTTATAAAACAGTTAGCAAACAGATAAAAATCTGATGACCCTCCTCTCTCGGCCCCACATACCAATTTTTCAATTTTGACCCCTTAACAGCGATTTTTTTGGATGAAAACTGATTAAAAAGCTTTCCACATGTCTGAATACCTTATATACCAAATTTCAAGCCTGCAGATAAAAAAATCGTTGAGTATATAGGTTGAGAGTTGTCCTTACACACACACACACACACACACACACACACACACACACACACATTCTCACTTTTATAGATATATAGATAAATATTAATGCGAAACTGGCGAAACATAATTTTCTTTTTCTGAAATCTTAGACGGATGTACATCCTCTGTCAAACTGTAATGGAATATCCCAGTCTGCTTATAAACCAACTCTAGTTTTTGATCTCAATTTGATTAGTTCTAACTCAACTGATACCCATATATTATTTTAATTGGAATTCATTATTGAGATGAGTATTATTTATATTAATTTATTTTTATTGCGGACTATCATTCTCATCTTTATTAGTTGTTATTTCACAACGTTTTGTCAACTATTCCTCTGGCCTTTGGGGCCTGTGGCGCAGTTGAGTGTCGTTTAATCTCTACGGTTCCAGATGATGATTGTCTGAAGATAGCGGTTTCAATCCTACCCAAAGCCGGCCAGAGGCTTGCTTGGCCAAAAACGTGAGACGACAGCAACTACGGATGGCAGTGATTGATGAGAATGCAGTTAGGAGATTTGAAGTTCCTATCAGTCGCGGTTACCACCTGACGAAGGCCAAAGGAATAGTTGGTCGAAACGTTGTGAAACAACAACTAATAAAGATGAGAATGGTAGTTTGCAATAAAAATAAATTGATATGATCCCTGACTACTAGATGTAATAGCGTAGGTTACCCTTCTAGCTTCTCAAGGGACATCCTAATGAGGTGGGTAGGATTTGACAAGTGACTGAGTGGGTGTAGGACAATAGCTATATGGATGAAATCTCAGATGTGGACAAAGTATATCTGGATGACAAAGCTATTGAGAGTGTTGTAAAAGTTTTCTTATTTGGTGATACCATTGGAGCACAGGGTGGAGCACAGGGTGGAGTAGGTGTTAGTGGGATTGCAAAAATAGGAGCAGATGGAGTAAGTTCAGGGAAGCTTTGCCATTACCAACTGGAAAAGCATTGCAATTTTTGATAAAGAGAAAAGTCTTTCGGCATCTGTACACAGTATGATGATATATGACAGTGAAACTTGGGTAATGAAAGCTGAGGACATGCGTTGCATGGAGTGGTATATTATGAGAATGATACAATAGATATGTAATGTATGCCTTAAAGACGGGCTTAATTCTGATGAGCTCACAGGAAGATCAAATCTGAATAGTATAGGGAACTGCGTGCAAACAGGAAACGTCATTGTTGTATTCATATTGAAAGAATAGATGAATTCTTGCGTTAGATATAGAACAGTTGAGGCAACAGGGTCGGTTCAAGAAAAACATGGGAGGAAATTATAAAAATGAACTTGACGAAAATGGAGGATAAATAAAGACGTGGTCAGCAATAGATTAGTTTAAAAAGTCAATTTCTAAAAGCTATCCAACACATAACAGCATGTCAAATGGCCATAACAATAAATAAGCATGAAAAAGTATTTTGATCATTCTTATTTAACACACTGGTACTTCTGAGATGACTGAAGTTAAGCAACGTTAAGTCTGCTCAATATCAAAATGAGTGACCATTTGGGAATTCCAGGTGCTGTATATGCTCTCCGCTTATCTCAGCATGGTTTCTAATCAGTCTTGGGCCTCTCCTTGCCACTGGACCCAAACAGTACCGGTTCAGGAGAAGTGTGGTTGGGGATTGTGCCTATCCTTGCCTCATAATTACACATGCATCTACCCTTACAGAGAGTATCCATTGTTTCTTGAGACTGAACGAAGGCATCGATTGGGTTTTTCTAGCAACCGACCAGTTAACTTTTGGGCTCAATTCTAAGTGCAATTGCTTTAGAGCTTTTATCCGGTTCATCGTTCTATTTTCACTTTGTGCTTATTTTTATTTGATACAGTTATCGCTTACCAAGGCTAACAGCTACTCAAGGGTAAGGGCTAATAAGATTGTTATTTGAATGGTGATTAATACCATGAAAAGATTCGGAGCAGAATTTGATTTAAGAGGATTGTTCAACACATTTGTTAACATTGGACTTGAAAATGATCATGTTGTAGCCAGATGGGAAGCAACCCCTTAGTATTATTTTCTACAAAGTGAAGGTTTTTGAGTCAATGTGCACTGGTTGTCCAACCTGTCTATTCCAAAAGCTGTTCTTTAACATCGGGACGTTGGGGAGTGTTTATTCCGAAAACCGTTCTTAACCTGAGGAGGTTGGAGGTGTTTATTCCAAAAGTCATTTTCTGATTTTGAACCTCCCCATGTTAAGAAACGGCTTTCGGAATAAACAGGTTGAACAACCAGTGCATATTGACCGTTTTTGGAAAGCAACTCTCAGTGGAAATTTCATTTGGGTTTACATACATATGAAGAAGGGGAAGTTCTTTGCTGTGGTTGTGACGAGACAAATTTTTGCTGTAAATGTTTTTTTTCAGTGAGTTGGTGGTGGTGGTGAGATCAGAGATTATAGCTTAGTTGAACACCACAAAAATAAGCGTACAGAAAGATTAACAACGGCTCTTTTGTGAGAAAATATCGTTAAGAAAAAGAAAATATTGCTTAAATGGTAAAAAGATCAAATTCAAGTTTTCTGGTGCTAATAATGAGATTCTGATCAAAAAATTGTTACCATGCAAGTATCTAGTCAGGCAAATAAAACTCTATGCAATGTTGATTACATCTTTTCCTGTGTTCTTGGCCGAATTTAAATATTTACTGTGCAAGTAGACCCGCTCCTACATATTATTATAAAACATAGGGAGGGGATGGTGGATCACTTCTGATACTATCTTGTGGTAGTGGGGGGGGGGGTCATATTTTTGGAGATCATTCTGTATTTTTTATTTTATGAAATTGTTTGGTTGAATCCATCAGAAATGATTTTTTTTCCTCTTTTTTTCTTTTTTCTTTCTCTTTTTCACTTTTTTTCTTTTTTCACTTTTCTTTTTTCTCTTTTTTCTTTCTCTTTCTTTTTCCTTTCTCTTTTTTTTCTTTTTTTTTCTTTTTTCTTTTTTAAACCCATTTATTCATTTATTTATTTCCAAACATTTTTTCTAATGGATGTATGCTTTTATTTCTCCATGAGGGGTCAACTTATTAGGGTTTATACCACCAGCAAAATGGAAAAAAAGTCTTTTAAAACAACAAAAAAAAACAAAAACAAGGTGTCTTAAATCGAAAGTCTAAGAAAAATTGTTTTTATTCATTTAATAAAAAATGATATAACATTATTTGGTTTTCTAAAATTCCCAAATTAAACAATGATTTCAAGGATGTGATCAAGCTCCTAGTTTTTTCATTTGCTTTAAGAAAAACATTTTTTCATTTGCTTAAAGAAAAACATTTTTTCATTTGCTTCAAGAAAAACATTTTTTCATTTGCTTCAAGAAAAACATTTTTTCATTTGCTTCAAGAAAAACATTTTTTCATTTGCTACAAGAAAAACATTTTTTCATTTGCTACAAGAAAAACATTTTTTCATTTGCTACAAGAAAAACATTTTTTCATTTGCTACAAGAAAAACATTTTTTCATTTGCTACAAGAAAAACATTTTTTCATTTGCTACAAGAAAAACATTTTTTCATTTGCTACAAGAAAAACATTTTTTCATTTGCTACAAGAAAAACATTTTTTCATTTGCTACAAGAAAAACATTTTTTCATTTGCTACAAGAAAAACATTTTTTCATTTGCTACAAGAAAAACATTTTTTCATTTGCTACAAGAAAAACATTTTTTCATTTGCTACAAGAAAAACATTTTTTCATTTGCTACAAGAAAAACATTTTTTCATTTGCTACAAGAAAAACATTTTTTCATTTGCTACAAGAAAAACATTTTTTCATTTGCTACAAGAAAAACATTTTTTCATTTGCTACAAGAAAAACATTTTTTCATTTGCTACAAGAAAAACATTTTCTTCTATTTTTCAGGTAAGTTCTCATCCTGTAATTCCGGCTCTGGTTTATAATCCCAACAAGGTACCATTTTTTCTTTCAATTCTTTTATTGTATTTTCATATTTGACTTTTTTTTTTTATAGTGAGAATTAAATATCACGAATACAAAGGACATTTTTATTTCCTTTTATTCTTTAATTTGTAAAAAATATTTTATTCAGAACATAGGTTTTTCAAATAAAATGGTGTTGTAAAATGAGTTTGGAGTGAATGCACTTTTTGAGATTGATTGCAAACTAATATCTATAAAAGGTCTGGTTCCACAATTAGGGGTGATGAGTTCTTCACTTTTTTAATCCCCCCCCCCAAAAAGTTGAATTTTTAAAAAAATTGTTAGAGCTTTTATTTTTTATTTTTTTTTACATAGGCATCACCACATTATCAATGCCAAGAGGCCACTCAAGGATAAGGGTTAAAGAGTGTACAGTAGAAATTGGACAATATAGTAATCATTAGTAATGAAAATTTGGTAAATTTGATAACTTGTATCGAACGGCTTATCAAGAACTTATTTACGTTAGACTTGAACACAACCATATTGTAGTCAGCCGGAAAACAGGAAAACGGAAGACAATTCCACAGGCGTGCAGTTCTAAGAAAGAAGCTTTGTTCATGGAATCTACGTTTAGGTTTAGGCACGGATAAAGAGTGGGGGGAATTATTGATAGTGTTTACAGCTAGACGAGTGTTTCTTGTGAAAGTTTGGCGAGGGGGGGGACCATAGACTGAAGCTCAGTCGAACACTTTCCATGAAAATAACGATACATCAGAGACAAACTGGCAACATCTCTTCTGTGAGATAGAGGTTGCAAGGAAGAGAAAAGGACATCTCCTGCGAGGCTACGAAGTCTATTTTGAACTCTATCAAGGCAGGCCAAGTCCTTTCTAGCAGTTCCTGCCCAGATGTGGCAACAGTATTCCATCCTTGGACGTACCTGGCTCTTATATAGAGAATAGCATCAGCAGTGAGATATCTACCGGATCGATAGAAAGATCCCACCAAAGAGCTTCCCATGAATGCGAGTTTTCTGCTTTTTGGTTGGAAATTCACATTTCTGCCAAATTACTAGAGCCTTATCTTATTTATTTTTTTTTTCACTATTTGGCCAGATTTTTATTTTTATTTTTCACAACTCTTTTCTGTTTTTGTTATTATTCTCTCTTCCTGCCTTGTCTTAACTTTTTTTTCCCGCTTCTCTCTTAAAACTGAAAATGTTAATTTTGCCATTAAAGTGAAGACTTCAAACAATTGGGGGTAGGAGAGTTTCTGTGTCATCAAAGAATGACTTCCTGTCGCTTTCCCCCAGTGGTTTTCTCTTTCAACTCAATTAATCTAATGAGTAACTTATGTGTAAAAATAAAATAATATTGAATATTAACATAGGCTCTGCATTATTAAGTTTAAAAAATGATAGATTTTAAAATAAAATTAATTTCAGGTTCATTTAATTTCTGCGAAACTGGTCATCTTTACAATAGATCCCATATCCACATTTCAACTAAAGTCGAACAAATATCTGAGGAAGGGAAATTTCTTGAAATATTATACAATATGGAATTTACATCTTACTATACTGATGCAAATAAGAACGCAATGAAATGTTAAAAATATATTAAAAAAACATTGTATTAATAAAAGGTGAATCTGCATAGTTTATTCCATTGTTATGTCTTACTTTGTTTCAGTTTGTGTCCATCCATTACATCTCTGCATTGTATTGCCTTATTTAAATTTCCTTTATATACACACTAGTGGGGGTACCCGGTGTAGCCCGTGTGTGTTCCGGTGGTGTAGTAAGGGTGGGAATAAAAAGCAGCCCAGTTGGGGTGGGGGGAGAAACAACAGGGTGGAGAGAGGTGTATAAAAATAAAAGTGGTAGTAGGCTGGCAGGCTCGAACCCGTAACGCAAAGGAGGGAAAGAAGGTGAAACAAACGTAACATGTTAGCGGATGTCGCCATTGCGCAAGCAGAAGTTGCGTGCGTCGAATTTAAGCTTAGTGAATCGAAGTATGATGATTTAAATGCTTTGCCGCTTTTTCAAACAGTTTTGCTGGGAATTTTGTTTAACTCGATCAAAAAAAAAAAAAAAAAGAAAAAAGATAGCCGGTGTTCGTTTGCGAATCTGAGATATTACGATTTGGGAAGTATGCAAAAACTTCTTGCTGAATCTAACCGACGCGAGAACCCCAATGCAAAAAGCCTTTCGTGGGCATACACAAATGTTCACGCCCATTTTGCCCTTTATATATTAGACTAGCGAGGGGTACCCAGCGTTGCCCGGGTGTTTGGAGGTGTGTGTGGTTTTGGGTAAATCAAAACTCCGTGGGGAGGGGGTTTAAAAAAAAAAAATGTTTTGGTAGGTAAGTATGAGGATCGAACCCGAACCGTTGAGGCAAAGTTGTAAATTAAAGTGTGAAAAAAAAAGAGTGCGACGGTTTTAACCATTGGGCCACCGCAAGATGTTAATGGAAACACGTTTGAATTTATTTTAATTAATTGGATTTGGCAGGTGCATGTTTTAATGACTTAATGAGATCAAGTTTGACTGCGGGATAGCATTTCATTTACTGCGGAATGCTTTTTTTAATTTTTATTTTCCCAAGATGTTATAGGAAAAAGACTAACCGACGAAGCGGCGAGAGACAAATGTTGAATATTTATCTTCCCGAAGTCGAGCAAATTAAATAGACAGGCGAGCTCCGTTGTTAACTGTGAGATATTACGATTTATATGTGATATAAGTTTTAAGAAGTTGTGAACCAACCGACCGCTTCTCTGAAAAAAGCCTTTTGTAGACATACAGAAAAAGCGAACACACATACAAATATACATACATTTTCGCTTTTATATTTATAGATTAAACAATGCTTTAAGTAAACTACATTAACCCTTTATTGTAAATTTGTCTGCTTTTTTAAATGTGTTTTTGCTACTCATCACTAACACTTAATCTAAATTGTTTTTTGTTTAGTTTCTTGCACTCCCCTCTCGACTCAGATGGGCCATGACCGACCAACTTGGGAAATTAATCTCAATTTCAGTTTTTTGTCATTAGCTTCTCACATCCCTGGGGGAGGTGCATTTGTGTGAACTTATTGTACCTATTTACTTGCCTCCCCCCATGAGGGTAGATTTAGACACAAAGGCCGGGGTCGGTTTTTAATGTGGAGCACTCTGGACAGGAACAAAAATAAAAATTGCCTCAGTCATGAAGGATTTCTCCTCCACTGACCGAGGACAGAAAAGGTGAAGTGTAGCATCAGAACAGATACTACACTGTGATCTTGTCCTCGAAGGATTGTAGCCGGGTGTCTCCTTCAAGTGTTGCATTCTAGATGAGTAGACATTGAATATAGTCCGATGATGCCACGAGGATTTTGAATGCATTCTGTATTAAGTTAGTTATAGATATGTGTGTATATATTTCATGCATAAGGTGTTGTTATGTGGGCTATATTTGGTTTAGTTAAGTAAAAAAACGGATGGTGAGTTTGTTCCCTATGGAATCTGAAACGGGTGGATTGATTAAAAAAAAAAATTTTTTTTTAATTTCACAGAAATGTACATTATTTTTCTGGGAGTGTTCTTAGATAGGTTTTGTATTAGAATGCCCCTAATAAGTATCTAAAATCAATAACCGAAAGCCTCTGATTAAAAAAGAAACAGTCACATTTTTACTAAAGTTAACACCCTTATACAGCCTAACATTGTGCATTTTATAAGTTTTATCACTGCACAAACAGAAGGACCTGTCATATAAAATTAACAGTAGGTTCTTTAATAAGACAGATGCATTTAAAATTAACGTTTCTGTTTAGAGCACAATTGAACCATGATACTTGACTTTTGCATTTTGAACTTTTGCATTCAAGTCATTGTATAAAAATAATTTTATAAAATCAATAGTAGGTTCTCTACAGTGCAATGTAAACTACAATATGTTGTGGACTGTCACTATGGGAGGCATGTGAAGCTGCGGTAGATCCCTGACTAGAGCAATCAATCTATTCTTGATGACAATAAAAGTACGGAAAAGTGTGGAACATTCGTTGATCCTCAGTTAATCCCGAGCAACATCGGGTCTCCCTGCTGGTCATAGATATTAGACATGTTAATGTTTCTTTGGAAAATTTTGAGTTTTTAGTGAGCATTATATGGGTATTACCTTCCATTTTGAAAATTAAAATATTTCAGATTTGCATTGAATTCATTCTATAGCCATTTGACTCCTTAGCAAAATTTCTTGGGACAAAGTATGGAATATGGACCCCAACTGACTGACTTGTGTGATTTAAAAAAAAAAAAAAAAATGGACTCGTACTAGTAGCCAAAATGTATTTGCAAGGCAGAGAATTTAATCATTAAGATACACCGAATATCCTAACTTGCTATGAAAAGTGACCACATGTTGGATTTAGGGAAGCATTAAATGCACTTAGCTTAGTCTATGAAAATCAAACGCAAAATAACTTTCATAGTTTTTAAAGGGGAAATAATTCTCATGTCTTAAATTAAACTTAATTCCGGTTTTAAACAACTGTTGTCAGCTATTAATAAATGAAAATAAATAAATAGTAAATTGAATAAATCAATTCTAATATTTATAAATAGGACAATTCAAATGATTCTATTACAAACGATTAATAACATCAAGCTAATTATTAAAATAGATTTTCATTAATGTAATATACAAATGAGGTTATTCATTGAATGTAGATTTCTTTTGAATAAATAGTATATACTATATATATCTATAATATAAATCTCACCTGTCTGTTTAAATTCATGCATGAATGTATGTATGTTTGCCTAAAACTTTCGACAGAGGCGATGGATTTTCACAAAATCAGTATCGTTTTGAAGTTCGACCCTTTGGACAACAAATATCGAAAAATTGGCTAAAAACATTAATTCCATTATCTTACAACTGGGCACTTTTCTACAAGGTGTCGCTTTTTTGCTGATATTTCCGAAAGTCATCTTCTCTTTTTGATTGACTAGCCTTAATTTAAACCTACGTCACTTCCGGTTTGGCGATGGGCACAACAGCAAAGATGTCACATTTTTTTTTCTCACATTCTTTTCCTCCTTTGCGGTACGGGTTCAAGTCTGCCTGCCTACTACCACTATTTTTTTTTTTTTCTAAACACATACTTCCAAACACCCGGGTAACACCGGGCATCCAGGCTAGTTCTGGAATAAAAGTGTATATGAAAGTTTGTGAAACGGTTTATCTTTTGTACATATTAATTAGATTGTGAATAAACAAACAAACAGAAATACAACTTTATTATAATATACAAGATTCAAGCAAGCAAGAACGTCCGGACGGTCTACAGAGTTTTACATATAATCTCATTCCATGACAAATGAACAAAGGTCAGATGATGATCGACAAAAAATTGTTAAACTTTAATACACTTAAAGTTCTTCATTATACGAATTAAATGTTGTCTATTTTATATCTCTAGGGTAAAGTGTTTCTGAGATATGACCCTTTGATCTTTGTCAAAAATGAAAATTTTAGAAGATAGTAACAAAGTTTAAAAATCAATATCCAAGTTGTTTTTAACGCAGAAACCCACATTTATATACCAGTTTGAGAGTATTTGGATAGATATCAAAATGTGATCTGTTTTTTTTTTTTTTTCTTTTTATATATATTATTCATAGCGGTCAAAAGTTAATCTTAGTTTTCAGGAAATAAAAGGTCAAAGGTTATCTCAAATTTATTTATAGATTTGATAAGGTGCCTGCCTTATGGAAGGATATGTACAACACCTACAAGCATTTTACTGAATTTAAGCCAAATTCAAAATGGTGGTGTTTGTCCATTTCCCTGCCATATGCTAACATTTTTCTATCTCCCATATATATATTTTTTTATTTTATTTATTTTTTTTTTTATATTACGTTTTCACCCCAAACAAGGCACATTGCCACTTTGGTGTAGGGGGCTACTATCAGGGGAAACAACTACTGGGGTACTATGTAGGGATTTGGGCAGCAAGATGTTGGTTCACGTTGCACTTGAACTTCTGCATGTCAGTACAGTTAGGGAAGCAGTGACCTGGAATGGAATTCCAAAGTCTAGCGGTTCTGGGGAAGAAACTACCGGAGTAGGAAGATCTTTTATATCTAGGGATCTCTACAGTGTGAGAGTGGGATTTTGCAGCTTGTCGAGTCTGTCGATGGTGTTCACGTCGTGGGGGCACAAGTGCTTGCAGTTCATCAGAGCATTCACCATTAAAATACTTGTAGAACAGGCAGAGGGATGCAACGTTTCGTTGATCGGACAGAGGCTGAAGCTTAGATGACAGTTTGGGGCCTATCAGATTTGCGACTCTCTTTTGGTTTATGGTCTATATACGTTTAATCCTTGGCTTGGGAGAGGTGCTAGTCTAGCGGCACTGATTCGTTGTGATACAACGAAACAGGACTGTATGTCGATGACTACAAATAAATATATATATATATATATATATTAGTATTTTGGAAAACAAAATCCAGCAGAGTGCTCAATTATAAGGAAAATCCGAAAATAAGAGCGTATTTATATATATATATATATATATATATTTTTTTTGTTTACAGGAAGTTTTTAGATGAGAGGAGTCATTGGTACTGTCGGTTTCAAACCCGATAATTAGGACCGTTTTAGATACCCATATCAGAGATGAGTATTGGCTGAAGAGAGCTTGATATGGGTATCTAAAATGATCCTAATTATCGGGTTTGAAACCGACGGTACCAATGACTCGTCTCATCTAAAAACTTTCTATATAAAATATATATATATAAAAAATGCATGTATGTGTGTGTTTAAATGAAATCACTCCAGATAAAGCATGAAGCTGTTGAAGATGTTAGGAGCAAAAAAAAAAAAAAAATCTTCAAGATCAAAAACTAGCCAATGATAAATGTTATATGGATAGATTCTAACTCAGAAAACAGCGATTCTTCCCCCTATGTTAAAAACCTTTCTTATGGAATGTGAAGACTAAAGGACAAAATAAGGAAATAGATCTTTGGAAAACTCATTTTAATGCTGATTAATATTTGTCTAAGAACCGTTCTCATAGAATTTATTTGTAGCCAAATGCTAATCAGTTTAACAGAAAATGAAAAGACAACCCCCCCCCCCAAAAAAAAAGCAAAAACAAATTTTTTATTTGACTTTTTTTTTTTTTTTTTTTCTTTTTTTTTTTTTTTTAATTTTTTTTTTAAATGCATTCTGCTCTAATAGCTTCTTTCCTTGGATTGCTTTCTTTCACAATTCTCACCCTGCTCTATTTTCTTGACTACTAACTTGCAGAAATTTAAATGTAATGTGGACAAACATCTTGCAACACAACTCCCCATTTAGGATCCACCCTATATATAGGATCAGTAAGTGAGAAATTCGCCAAGCAAATTGGCTCGACAGTAGAAAAAAAAAAACACAGTTCATCCATCGTGCAATAGTCCCAGAGCTGATTAGTGAATATGGCAAGAAGGCAAGCTGAAGACATGATTGCGCACTATTAAAACCAATGTTGAACCTACCACTGTTGCACTTTGGCTTATGGTATTTGCTGTTGGTCCTGAGACGGACTGCAGACCATCATGCATGGTCTGTGTTCATTCGAGACACTGTGTCCTATGGGAGGATCCAGTTTCAAACTATCATGGGTGAATGTCACCAAAAGTCAGTCAGATAATCTATATATATAAAAGCGAAAATGTATGTATGTATGTGTGTTCGCTTTTTCTGTATGCCAACAAAAGGCTTTTTTCAGAGAAGCGGTCGCTCGCTTCACAACTTTTTAAAACTTTTATATCACATATAAATCGTAATATATCTCAGTTAACAATGAAGCTCGCCTGTCTATTTAATTTGCTCGATTTCGGGAAGATAAATATTCAATATTTGTCGCTCGCCGCATGTGGGTTAGTCTTTTTCCTATAACATCTTGGGGGGGGGGTGGGGAGCGTTCAGCAGTAAATGAATAGTATCCCGCAGTCAAACTTGACCTCATTAACTCATTAAAACGGGCACATGCTAAATCCAAGTAATTAAATAAATTCAAACATGTTTCTGTTAGCATCTCGCGGTGGGGCAATGGTTAACGTCGCACGTTTTTTTTTTTTTTTTTCACACTTTAATTTACAACTTTGCCTCAACGGTTCGGGTTCGATCCTCATACTTACTGTTTTTTTTTGTTTTTTTTTTTAACCCCCCACCCCCACCCCCGGAGTTTCCACACACACACCGCCAAACACCCCGGGCAACGCCGGGTACCCCTCGCTAGTTTAATAGAAAATCTTAAAGTGGGCTCAGACATATGGATATTTAGATTTGTGCAATGGTAACACTCCACTGGTTTGTAATGGCAGCAATTTCTTAAACTTACTGTATCCATTCTTACCTCTTACGTGGTCATGGATATGACCTTAAACTATATCCGATGGTGAGGCCCCAGCTTGCAGGCTTTGGGGAGTGTGGAGCCACCCTTTAATTGCCATTGCTCCCAGGTCCACTCTGACCTGGAGTGATAGTACCTGTTAGGGGTCTCAATTATGGGTTAAATAGAAACAGACTTGAAAACAACAAATATATTTTATTAAAAATTTTTTCTTCAAAATCATTGGATTCAGCATTAAATAACCTGAAAAGGGTTGATGTGTTGTAAAACAGCCAACTAACCTACCTCTTACGATCATTAGTATCACCAAGAGAAAAAATTTTTTTTCCAAACAATCTCCTTTGTTTGGAATGTTAATGTGTTTCTTTTTTGGCTTAGCTATGCAAATTGCATAGCTATACTAGCTAACATACTTGATTCCCCCCCCCCCCCCATCATAGTGTTATTTAAGTTCTCATCCGTTTCCATTGTTTCGTACTTCTTGCACACAAACTGGTTTATCATCTATCTTCCAACCTACTATAATTCTTTTGTATGCAATGCTTACAAGTAATGCAAAAAAAAAAAAAAAAAAAAAAAACTGAGCAGGGGAACTTTCTTCTTTCTGGGTACTATACTGCACTACAACTACTGATCATCACTTTGGTTTTAGTAACATTACTTCTCAGACGTTTATTTTTTATAGTATTCCTCTAAGTTTTTTTGGTCTCCCGATTTATTGGAGAGGGAATGATGCTTTCAGTGGCATCCGTGCATCCATCCATGTGCCTGTGCATCGTCCATGCATCGTTATTCTGGATGATTGCCAGATACCCATCCATTAGTTTTTTCTGAAATTTTGACACAAATTGTATTTCATTAAATAGATGTGCACAGTAAAAAAAAAAATTTGAAAAAATTACTGCTACGTCCCCAGTGGCTCAAGAGGTAAAAAATACTCCAAAATGGCCAAAAATAACACTTTTTGCCCCATAACGTTTGATTCATCCATTAGATTTTCCTGAAATTTGGCCAAAATGTGGAGGCCATTGTTCTTAATATAAATTCAGTATGGGTGACCCTGGCAAAATTCTGGTACTTTTAGGGTTAAAAAACACATCTTTTTGCAGCTCTCCAAAACTTGATATAGTGGTTTTCCATGGTGCTGAATTTAAATATGTTTTAAGTCGTGAAACTGCACCGTTTGTCCATTTCCACTGGAATTCGGCATTCCCGGGAGCTCAAAGGGGTCACAAATGCCCGAAAATTGTAAAAATTGATACATTTTACCCCATAACCTTTGCCCCATCTATTAGTTCTTTCTGAAACATGGCGAAAATGTGAAGGCAACGTTGGCACATTCATCATTTCTTCACTTTTTTTTTTTTGTGGCGTCATCTCAGATGCAGCACCAGAGTGGGACCATGCCTGCACAGCTTGTTAATTTAACGTGTAGATCTTCCATTGTTTCATAGGAAAGTCAGCAATTTTTTTTCTTTTTTTATGATCGTTTGATTGCAAGCGTTTTAATGAATGAAGCCAAATTCAAAATGGTTTTATTTAGCCATCCCCTGCTATATCTAAAAATTTTATTTTCTCGTATATTTGGTCATGTTGTATATCTGTAGGAACTTCATTTTTCACGGAAATTAATAATCATATGAGAATTGTGATCATAGAATTTTGTCCTTTTAGTCCTTGCATTCTGTGAGCGATGTTTCTGACAAAGAGGGAAGAATTGCTGCTTTTCTTGGTCAGAATGTATCTAACATCATTGGCAAGTTTTTAACCTTGAAGTAGTATTTTAATTTTTAAAAAATTTCTTTACAGCAAGTGACTTCATGCCTTTAAAAAGAACAGAATCAAGGAATTAGTGTTACTTGTGATGAGATAATGCTGACTTATTGAGCAGAAATTAAACTTACTTTGTGGTTTTTATTCACAATTTATTTTATAAAACAAAATAAATTCAGGTAAAAAGTCCATTCGTATGAAACTTCATTGTACAATATTTTGACTGGCTTTATTCTGCTGTTATTCAGCATCGTTTTTGATGATGATGATTTTGCTGGCATTCGTTTCTCTGATATCTTTCCATTAAGAATCAAAAAAAAAAAAAAGAATATCAGGCGTATATAGAAGAGAACACGTGAAGGTTGCCAATGTCCCTAAATGAAAGTGTTTCCCTAACACGAACTGGATTCGAACTTGGCACACCCAGGTTTTTTAGTCCGTGTCATTAACCACTTAGCCCAAATGTGACAACAATACTCCATACATGGGCGAATGGTGGCCTTGTAGAGTTACAAGATACTTTCAGGTGTAAGTAACTTTCTAGCACAGTAGAGAGAGCCCACCTTCTTTGCAGCAGCCTTGGCAATGCTCTCGATGTATCTATTCCAACTTATGTTTCCTGTGAACATTAAGCTGAGGAGTTTGGATTTAATAACCTTCTTGTTGCTGCTGGCATTGGCTTACCTGATTATTTCGGGCACCTACAGGAAGGACCACATCAAGATTTCCAACTGGGTTGCCGAATCAGTTTTTAGAAGTGGAGCCAGGTTCATAAAAATTTTACGAAGTAAGAATCAGATATTTTTAAATCGTTGGAAAATAAAGTTTAAATATCATTAAAGTAAGGAGTCAAAGTTGGATATTTTGAAATCTTAGAAATCGGAGTCGGGTTGTGTATAACTTTGCAAACCTGATTGTGAACATGTATACATGAAAGGGATATTGTGGAACCAATTGAATTTAAATGTGGCACACATTGTCCACTTTATGGACATAATCTCTCTCGCAACAACTATTCTAGTATAATAAAAATGCCAATTTTTTTTTTTTTTCTAAAAAATTAGATTTGGTCTCTTGTTTAAGGTTGAGTTTTATGTATTACAAGTTTTTATGGGAATTCCCAAAATCTAATTTGTCATATATCCTACCCCTTACACTCATAAGACGCACCCAAATTGTATGCTGTTTTTTTTTTTTTTTTTTTTTTTTTAATTATAATAAATAAGTACGTCATTGTCTGTTTTAAAATAGATGTATAGTAAGTGTAGCCTTACTTTGCCTCTCTCTCTCCCCATAAATACGCGTATGATGTAACTAATCAAAGAGAAAGAAACACAAATAACACCACTTTTTCTCTGCTTATCTCGGCATTACTTTTTGTCATCATGGATTTATCAAGAATTGTGCAACTTTTACTTCATTTTAAGCGCGAGTTGTGGAATGGGGAAGGTATGAACTCTCGTTCCTTATGTTAAAGTCTCTCAGTATTTAGACTGTTGATTTTTTTTTTCTAGATTTAAAATTCTCATTGCGATTTCTCTGACACCTTCCAAAATTACTTATTTGTCAACCCTGTATTAAGCATCTCATCGCAGAATATCTCCTGTCTATTGAGAACAGTAAGATTGCACTAAATTCCGCTATCTTTTAGGTCTACCTGAATTTTTTTTTTGTAAGTAAAAAAAAAAAAAAAAAAGAATCTTATGTTGTCTGTAGTTAAAGTCATTAACATGAGGATGGGGGCTTTGTTAACTATTCTGTATTTTCATCCAACAATTTAATGAACATTGTTATTTCGTGTAGTATAGTGGGCAATTTGTTCTTAGTTATCTGTTGCAATATTTTTTTTTTTTAACAATAATGGGGGCATGATCTCGCACAGTCGGGAGATTCTATTTATAAACTATACTGCTAGGAACTGACGAGCTACCAACCAATCCGAAACCAGAGTTGCTCCATAAAAATTAATCCTTTTCTGTAGCAACCTCGCATGTGTTTCCTTTGTGTCAACACGTGAAAAATCTTCTGCTCTGTGGCTTCCAACTCAAGAACTGTCTACTGAGAACGAGTCACCTCCGGGACTTGTGTAGAACAACTAACCATCGGAAACTGTTCTGAAACTAAACCTGGCTTACAACTCTAGAACTACTCTAGAATTTTTTGTGACTTTTTTTTATTACTTTGCAACTGTAAATTACACTTTTTTTTTATAGTTACCTTGCAAATGGCATGCATTTTTGTTATTGCAATTACAGCTTGTTGTAGGTTGGTTATTTATGCTTTGTATTTTCTAAATTTTTCTGTTATTACTAATTATTTGTTTTAAACTTGGCATTGTTGAGTAAAATATTTTGACAGTGTTTTTATTAAATATTTTGCTGTATTTATGGAGGGGGTGTTGGAGTTTTTAAAAAAATAATCTGAAAAATTCTTAAGCTATATTTGTCGTAATGTTCTTAGAAGCGAGGAGGGTTAAACCATATGGTATCTCTGTCTATTTTTACGCTTGTTGGTAAGCTGCTGAGATTTATCAGTGTTTGACTAATTCTGATGGTTTTGTTTGGTTCTGTATGGTGGTTTTAGTTTTTGTAATTTATTATTGTGAGCTGATATGGCTGTGTTATGTTATTATTTGTTTGGTTTATGTTTACTGTATTTTTTTTTATTATTAAATTTATATGATTATCATTTTTGTTTTGGTACTTTATTTGCATTTTAAATTATGAATTTTTAAGGGCATCATTATAATATTTTGTGTTTTTTTTTTATCGAATATTGATTTGTTGGAAGATAATCTTGAAATTCTTAATGAAAAATTAGGACCTATTGATTTTAATATAGATTTTGGGTGGTTTGATTTGTTATGGACATATAGTACCCAATTGATTGGGTTTATGATAAGGCTCAAAAGTCGAGTTGTTTAGGTTTAATGTTACGTCCAAGAAATAAAGTTTCAGTTTATTTGGGTCGGTTTTTATGGTAAGCTTGTAGTTTTTATTCATGGAGTTAATTATGAAGAGTGCATCGTCTCTGTAGAGCCCCCCCTGCTCCCTTTAATCAGAATTGGCAATGGAGTATCTTATGAATTTTATTTAGGAGGAAAAGGCCCTCTTGATCAGTAAACTGTGCTGAGTCGGTCGATCCCATTAAAATATTGAAGTTGTCTTGAGTATTACTTCTTGCCCAATATTTATTGTCAAAATTCTTTATGGACTTTCTTGCCAATAGTATTAGTTTAGTTCTGTCCTCAGTTATGTCTGTTATTTTTGGGGCCATTAAAAGAGATTTATTTAAAAGAATTAGAGATATGGATTGGTGTTATGATTCTATATCAAATGAAATAAATTTAACATTGTTTTTGTTTTTAATGTTAGAAAAACATCCTATGACTTGACTAGAAGATTGTCATAGTGGGTATTTGGATATAGAGCACATCACCTTTTAAATATATTTTATTGAGGCTTTGTTCATTTAGACCCTGTCTATTACACACTCTCTCTCTCTCTCTCTCTATCTATCTATATATATATATATATATATATATATATATATATATACATATATATATACACACACACACACACTAGCAGTGAGACCTAACGTTGCCCGGTATTGAATGATAATGAATGAATGTTTCTCCCATCTTCTCACCCATTTTTCAACCAAATCAACTGATTGCCTGCTCTATTTGGGAAGCCATCGCGGTGCACTAGAAGGAAAATTCACATGTTTCCCTGCAGTGACTTCGTCCACAATACATTGTAGTCTGCATTGCACTGTAGAAAACCTACTGTTGATTTTATAAAATTATTTTCATATATAATGCATTCAATTAAAGTTTTAAAAATCAAGTATTATGCTGCAATTGTGCTTAAACAGAAACATTCAGTTCAAATGCATCCTTGTCATGTCAAAGAACTTACTGTTGATTTTATATGTTGGGCGTTTTGGCTTGCATGGTAATAAAACTTCTCAAATGCACTTGTGATGTTAGGCTGTGTAAGGTGTTAACTTTAGTCAAAATCGCCTGTTCCTTCTTTCATTGGATTTTTTTGATTATCGATATTTATTAAAGACATTCAGATACAAAACCTATCTAAGAATACTGCCAGCCACATAATGTACTTTCCTGTGAAATTTCGTAAAAATCAGCCCAGCTATTTTTGAATCCATAGGAACACACACACACACACACACACACACACACACACACACACACACACACACACACACACACACACACACACACAATGTTCATTTTAGAGGTGGCAAACTTTAAATTAACAATTCTATTTTCTCTAATTGCAGATTTGACAACTATTGGTTATTTTAAGTTGAGCTTGGTTTGGCAATTCGTCATGTAGAGACTGACACTCACAAAGTTTACAAATTATAAATGATACGATCAATGTAGTGAAAGAAACACTTAAACAAATAATTTCATGAAATGGACTTCGTTCATGTGATGTAACCTCATTAAATTATTTTCTTTGGCGATATGTAAAGTCCCTTGTCTACGTTTATAGACAAGACACAATAGACCACTTGGAAGACTACATTTAACGTGTTATTGCTGAAATACAACCTAATTTAATGTATAGAGTTTATGAAAATTGGACCTTTAGATTACATTATATGTTGGAGCCGTAGGCCATATGCCTAAAATAGTATTTATATTATAAACACCTAAAATAAATGAAAAATAAGTTATCCATGGACAGGTATGTATGTGTGTGTATATATATATATATATATATATATATATATATATATATATATATATATATATATACTCTTATCATCATTTTTTTTTGTGTGTATTGATATTCATATTAAAAGCCTTTTTTCTATTTATTTAAAAAGGAAATACAACTTTGTTATATATGGGTTGTGAAATTGCATTTATTTGCAAAAGAGCTAGCTAATTTGCACATTTTTTTTCAACATTCATTTTAATTAATTCCCTATTAGTTTTTTGGTTTTCTTATGGGATGATCATCTTTAGTTAACTATTACATGTAATTATATTATATTCATACAGATATTCTACATGATTTATACTTGTATAATATTTGTGCAAAAAGGTTATAGCAAACATACATCTTTTTCTATATATATTTATGTATGCATAAAAAAGTTCAATTTGCCTAGCAAACTCCTGTCAGTTTTTGATTTACAGACATGAAACTTAATATATAGGGTATTCAAACCCATGCAAGACTTTATATTTGGGTTTTAGACGGAAAAAATCGGTATGTATGTATGTATGTATGTCTGCCTGAGGGGATGCATTTTCATGAGATCAGTATCGTTTTGAAGTTCGACCCTTCGGACGACAAATTTTGAAAAATTGGCTAAAAACATTAATTCCTTCACTCCCAACTGGGCAGTTTTCTATAAGGAAAGATCGTTTTTTTTTGTTTTTGTTTTTTTTTTCGCCGATATTTGCGAAAGTCATCCCCTCTTTTCGATTGACTAGCCTTAATTTATACCTTCACCACTTCTGGTTTGGTGATAAGCACAATTAGGATGAGAATAATAATCCAAATAATACAAAAATAATTACCAATCCTCATCTCAAAAATATACAGCCATCATATAAAAAAAAAAAACGAAATGGACTCGGATTTATTAATAAAATAAAGAAATAGACCTGGTTCTATTTGCGTTTTGAATTTCTAACGGCTATGTTCGCTGGGAAAGCAAAAAACAAACAAACAAAACAAACATTTTTCACTATTCACCAATAACATCCAGTGTGAATACACCTGGAGATAGTCGGAGGTTGCATCGGCCGAAACGTTGTAAAAAAAACAAAAAAAAACGACCTAGATGAGAATAATAATCCAAATAATACAAAAAAAAAAAAAATAATTTAAAAAATATACATTCATCATATCAGAAAGTATATTGTTCTTTAAAAATTTTATTTAAATAATTTAACTTTGCCTATTTTATTTAAAACAAAAAAGGGGTTAAAAGACATTTTTCACTCAGCAATAAGCTTTGGAAGAGTGTTGGTGAAAAAAAAAACAAAAAAACAAACAATCGTTTTATTATTTCTAGTCGTCACTTGAACAAAAAAAAAAAAAAAAAAAAAAAAAAATCACTCCAAAATGTGACTGTTGATTGTTTTATATGGAAAGTAAAACCCTGACTGGTGTGATTTTATTATTTTTTATTTGGTGTCTCTACCCCCAGACAAAGAGGGATAGGACCTAGCAATTCACTCCTCGATAACCACGCTTTGGATTTTTTTTTTTTTTTTTTTTTTTTTAAATTTTGCACAAACATAAGTCATAGTGAAAGTAAATTTTTGCCAGAACGGATTTTCCAGGATAATTTTGGTTGCCTCCCCAGGGGGCATTATAGGGGTAAAGTTGCCCCAAATAATTCATCCGTTCGCACTTTTCTCAATAACCACATCGTGAATTTTTTTGAAATTTTGCACAAACATTAGTCATGGTAAAAGTAAATTTTTGTCTCTTGTGGAAGAGGACCCTGCATGCTCGGGTTGTTTATTATTATTTTTTATTATTTATTATTTATTTCCGGGATCGACCACATGAAGTTTGCCAACATGTATAAGTGAATGTGGTGCTATGGAACCGACTGGTTTCGAACTTGATGTACCCAGATTATCAGTTGGGTGTATTGTCCACGGCTACCTCCTTGTTGTTGTCTGTACCCTGGTTAAGTGCGCGGGAGGGGGGGGGGTGATCCGGAAGATAATGATGTCTATTCTCAAAGGATGACTTAAGTGTTCACAGAAAGAGAGAGAAAGAGGCAGAGGAAGGCGCGCACACAAAGAAACCTGTGTAATTCAAAAGAGAAAAACTTTTCTAAAGAAACTTGAAACAAAGCTATTTGTTTTTTTTCCCCCTCTTTCTTGGTAATAATAAACTAGGTCATTAGTCACTTAGTAGGTCACATAGTAGCGTGGTAACTTCCATCAGTTATTTACGGCAGGTTACTACTACTACTACTACTACTACTACTACTACTACTACAACAGCAATGATGACTCTTAATCGATTATTTATGTCATTGTAATGGATGGATTTTATTGATAGCAAATCAGCAGGGTGTGAAAAATGTGACTCCGATGTATCAACACCCCCCCCCTTGACAAAAAAGCATAATCTATTTTAAACAAAATAAATTGATAATAAAAAAAACAAAAAAAACTTGCAGTGTTTTCCATTGAAACCTAAATTATTCTACCTTATTGGCCCCCCCCCCCGACCGACAAAAGGAGGTTGGACCTGTAAATTCACCCTTGTCCGTTCGTCCGTTCGTCTGTCCGCACTTTTCTCAATAACTACGCCTTGGAATTTTTTTTGGAAATTTTGCACAAACATTAAACATGATCTAAGTAAAAAAAAATAACAAAACCGATTTTCCGGGAAAACTCCAGTTGCCCCCCCCCCCCCCCAGG
Organism: Euprymna scolopes; assembly: GCF_053919585.1. Lineage (NCBI taxonomy): Eukaryota > Metazoa > Mollusca > Cephalopoda > Sepiida > Sepiolidae > Euprymna > Euprymna scolopes. Next base: position 17,429,220 of record NC_136522.1, on the reverse strand, counting down.
GGTACCTTTCGGGGTTAATAAAATGGTTAAAATTGACACTTTCGTGCTTATTAAAAAAAATTGATGCCTTGTATTTTAATAAAACTTTCTGAAAAGTTGTAACTAACTGATTTCTATATTTTGTTTTTCTATACTTCGTGATAACTCTTGGGTGTGCCCCAGGGGCTCTTTTAGGGCTAATAAAAACACTCCATTTTTTTGGGGGATTATTTTTCCATATTTATCCAAAATTGTGTATGTCGATTTATTTTTATATATATTTTAACACTCCATTTGCATCTCTCATATGAAACATTTCTGTACATTAATTTTAGTGTCATATGGTGAATATTTCACACAAATGATACAAATTTACAAATAGTGAATGAAATACGAAAGTAATTTTTTGACCGATTATCAGATTGTTTCCGTGTGTTTTTATTGATTTTTGATTAAAAGAAAAAATCTAATTTGATCTACTGTGTTCTGAATCATATATAGCATAATCATGTTGATACCTCGGTTCTCGTCAGATCACCAAAGTTAAGCAACGTTGAGCCTGGTTAGTACCAAATGGGTGACCATTTGGGAATTCTAGGTGCTGTATGTGCTCTCCGCTTATCTCGGCATTTGTTTCCAGTCGTCCTGAACACACACACACACACACATATTTATTTTGGCAGCAAGTCATTATTCAAGCACGTCTGATTGAACACGACAGATCTTTTTTTCCGATTTTGTTGGATATCTTTTCAATTCGCCAAGCGGTCTTTTTATTTTGGCTGGCATGTTGTATATTATGGTAGCCAAAAGTTGTTGTTCGGCCATATTTGTCTCAAGTGCTTTCTATCGGTACACTTTTGGGCACCATAATATACAACATGCCAGCCGAAATAAAAAAGACAGCTCTGTGAATTGAAAAGATATATATACATACTCCTCTTGCCACTGGTATTTAACAATGTCGACTCAGGAGAGGTGTGGTTGGAGATTGCACACCTCTTGCCACAAAAAATTTATCGCGCAGGCACCCCTACGGTGGGTATTCAAAGTGTCAAGACTTTATGAATCATATTATGAAGATTCAGTGTGTTAGCTATTGAAACTTAGATGAACACTGTTCTGCATCAGTGACAATTGTTGCACATTTTTTATTTTATTTTTTTATTTATTTTTATTTTTAAAAGGGTAATTGGATTTTGTACAATGTTTAGGTTGGTGTTCGTGAATTTATTATTTTCATGAAACTTCCCCCTTCATAGAATGCCAGTTCAACCCGCCTAGCGGATGATTTAAACTAGTTTGATTTGATAATTATTTTTTCTAGTTTAATTAATTTTCACCAAAAGATGACGTTTTATTTGTGAGGTTTTTTTCTATTGTTCAAAACTCGCACTTTTAGTGATGTTTTGTGAAAACTGAATTCTGGATTAATAAGCACACAAGATGTCAAATTTCCAAAAGTTCAATGAACATTTAAATTCGATGCTTAATTGATCTACCAAAATAAATTTTGTACTATTGTTTATATTTTAGAAAGATCTATGTGGCCAGATTAAAAGATTTTTTTGATTTATATCTAAAAAATGTTTATGTGGGCACATCGATCTTGGTTTTGGTTATCAGCATCCTAAAAAAATGTAACCAAATAAATATTTTTATTTAATCCATAACAGAAAAGGAAAAATGTGTGTATGTTTGTATGTCTGACAAAAACTTTTGACAGACACGTCTGTCAGTCACAAAATTGGTATTGTTTTAAAGCTTGGTCTCTCGGACGCCAAATATCGAAAAATTGGCCCCAAACAATTCTTTCACTGTCAGCCGGGCCGTTTTTTACAAGGATGGGGTCACTTTTTCCGTCGACATTTTTGCAAGTCATTTAAACCTTGCATCAACGACGTCACATAAAAGACGTTATTTCGACTGCCCATGACATCACAATTGTGGTGGGCACATCAATAAGACCGTTTTTTTGTTTGTTTGTTTCACCTCCTTTTCCTTTGGCGTGTTATAGGTTTGAGTCTGCTTACTCCTTTTTTTTTTATATTCCCTCGCACAGGTACTCTTTTTTTTTTTTTTTTTTTTTTTTTTTTTTTTTTTTTTGCTCAACCAACACCCTTACACGCACCCGAGCAATGCCGGGCACCCAGGCTAGTACAATATAATTTCTTCCATTACCAGCAACAGATTTGGTGGCTCAGTTTGAAGGGTACCGAATGCTAACTACTAGTGTTTTAATTACAAGTCCCACTGCATCTAATCACATTGATAATTTTTGAAAATAAAAAAAATTTGAAATCCCTGTGAATGACTATATTAATGTAATAAAGTTGGTCTATTTCTCAATTTTATAATTGCTGTGGACCCGGAAGAAAAACAACTTGGTGTATATATATATATATATATATATATATATATATATATATATATATATATACTGTGAAAGCAAAATCAAGACTTCAAGACAAGGTGTTGATGGCAACAAAAAGTGTATTTCATTTTATGTTACAATTGTTTTCATGTCCAGTCGAACAATTTCAAACATTGTCGTTTGAAAATTTTCCAAAACCAGCATTTCTTCAGACTTTATGAATAAACACACTTTTGACAATAGAGTATTTTTGAAGAGAAAGAAAAAAAATGGAAAAAATTCCCTTAACGGGAAAAGCATGTGAGAAACATTTACCTTTGCTGTAGTTACGGAAAAGCCCATTTAAATATTAATATATCGCCTAATTTTTGTATCTTTATTTAAGAACAGTCATAAGAAGTTTTCACAGAAAACCTTAAGCCATTTAAAAATTTTTTTTTTATATATCCCATTCGTTGAGTTCCTAAATTAGATCTCGCTGTTTCTTTATTTTCCAATTTTTTTTTTTTATAAAAAGAATTTTTAAATTTTTATTTCTATATTTATAGTATGGCCGTAACAACCTTGCAATAACGTTACGGTTAATTTTAGTTTCGTATTAGTGGCAAGTAATGTTTACAGATTTTCGTTATCATAGTACTTAGATTTAAGACCATTTTAGGTTTAAAGTTTAATTGAATATGAGAATAAATAAAAAGGCTGTATTATATATATAAATCCGTGTATAACATTTCGAGTAAGGTATTCTAATCTATTTATTATTATTTAATGTTTAAAATTTATTGTCATTCTACTTGAATATGTTTTCATATCGTTTCTAAAGACAATTATGAAGGGAGATAATCCAATTATGTTAATTGCTATTAGTTAATTCTGTTGAAAACTGGGTCGATTTTTATTTCCTATAACAGCTAAAGGGAGATAATTCAGGTCGTTTGATGTTTTCGGTTCATTGATTACTGGAAGACGTTTATGATTTAATAATTAATTTAATCAGACAGATCCAGAACGTGCTACGATGGCTTATTTAACAAATTAAGGATATAAATTATGTTTTTAATCTTAAAAAATTGTTTTTTACCAATGGGTTTAACCCACATCTGTTATTCATCACTTATGCTGCTCATGTCTTATAATTCTTGTGTTGTATTCTTGGGTATCTAAATAATAAATATATATATATATATATATATATATATATATATATATATATATATATATATATCCTCTAATTACTATTCTGACAGCAAAACGACCCAATAACTACAAATGTGTTTCACTCCGATGAGATGTCTACTCCTGCATTTATGGGTAAAAACATTTAGAACAGGGAGTAAAGTAAATAAGTAAATCATGGATTCTACCAACTTAAGATGTCAGATGACAAAATCAATTAAATTAATTTTCAGCCCCCAAATTGCTAATTTAATTTTTAATAAAAACTAGTTTAATTGTTAAGTTGTTTTATTGATTTGAAGAGGGTATCGCTTATTTCACCATCAATACTGCTACAACTGAATACAAAAATGCTCACCGTTATGGAGAAAAATTCCATTTTTAGATGAGCTTTATACTTTATTTATATTTCTTACTCGGTTTAGAATAATAGAAACTATATTCGCATGTTAGATTTGGATCCTTCATTTAGATTATAACATTTCTAGTTACTTAACTCTACATTGAAATTTAATCCTAGCATCCGATGATCCTTATTGTTGTAAAAGGTTATACCTCAGTTACATTTAAGGCGTGATAGCAGAAATCTATTCCTGTGAAAACATCCCTGTATGGCATCTAGTCTTTTCTTCAAAATTTCCTCTTTGGAATTCACTATGTGAAAGGCTTCCAACAAACATAGATTGCACCTTTTTGATTTCCCCCTGTCCACTACTGACCATTTTATTTAAAAATTTTCATTATTTCTGCTAAGTTCCCTAACCCAATCACCTAATGCAGTTGTATTTCTCTTTTTGTTTTTATTTTTAATGCTGATTTTTGTACCCCCCCCTGCTATCGTTCACGCCATCCCTATTAGTTTCTATCTCAGGTTCCTTTTTAAAGGATACTACGTGGTTTCTATAGCTGTCCTTAAACACTGTTCCCGTGGCTCCCAGATATATCTTCTTAGTGTTATTGGTTTTTATCTCACATTTGTACACTATTTCCGAGTTTAGACATTTTCTATCCAACGGACCATTTCCAGGTATTCTGCAATTACATTTTCTGTTTAGGATACTTTGTTTGATGATAGTTCGTTATTATACCTCATTTTGCTGATTTTTCTATTGTTGGAGCTGATTATAGTGTTAGTTAAGTTGCTGGACGTTGAGAAAGGTAATTTTACAGAGTTTCTATTTATTATTTTGCTTAATTTATTATCCGGGGGGGGGGGCGGGGAGTTTTGGTCTATTATTCTGTAGACTTGACATGGAAACAATTGTAACGTAAAATGAAATAAACTTTTTGTTGTCATCAACACCCTTTTTGAAGTCTTGATTTTGCTTTCACAGTATATACATGCTCAATTATAAAATATGATAATTTTGTAGCTTACTCCTTAAGTCAACTCTTTTTGACTTAAAACTCATTGGTATATGAAAATTTACTGAATTACACGAACTCAGTATATCACATATAAATCTCTCTCTCACTCTCTCTCTCTCTCTCTCTCTCTCTCTATATATATATATATATATATATATATATATATATATATTATTTTTCTTTTTTACAAGGGCGGTCACCACATTATCAAGGTCTGAATCCCACTCAAGGATAAGGGTTGATAGGTGTACGGTAGTCATCAGGACAAGTGTTATAATCTTTAGTAATAGAAATTTGGTATAATTTGAATATTTAAGGGGATGGCTCAGCAAAAACTTGTTTACATTGGACTTGAAGTCAACCATAATGTAGTCAGCTGGAAAGCAGGCCAGCTGAACAGAGTTCCACGAGCAGGCAGTTGTAGCAAAGAAGCTTAGTTCATGGAATCCACGTTCTAGATTTAGGCACAGATAGAGAGTCGGGGGAATTGTTGACTGTGGTTGTAGCTAGACGAGTATATTTTTTTTTTTTTTTTTTTGCGAAAGTCTGAGAAGGGGAGACTGTAGATTGAAGCTCAGATGAACAGTCTCCATGAAAATAATGATAGAGCAAAGACAGACTAGCAGCATTTTTTTTCTATGGGGAAAGAGGTTGCAGGAAAGAGAAAAGTGCATCATTTACCAGGTTTCGAAACCAGTTTTGAACTCTGTCAAGGCAGGATAAGCTGCTCCGAGCAGCTTCAATCCAGAGGTGACAACAGTACTCCTTTTAGGACGTACTTGACTCTTATACAGGTAGAAGATTGTGTAAATTTAATGGGGTCAAACATCACACCATAGGGGAATGGAATCCCGCACTTAACTTTAGCAGTTTTTTGGTTTTGTTTCCCCAAGATGTTGGGGAAAACCAGCTCCCCATAAAAAGGGGAGTGTCCAAATGAATAGCAATTTTCTGATATGACAGGTTTTCACCGCATTGATCAAAGTTGATTGGTTTCAGGGCGTCCTTGGCAGGATAACCAAGGATGTCTTCGCTTCAATTAGTTTCACTTTATTTATACGAAAAACACCAACCAACACTCAACAGAACGGAATAGCACAAATTTTATAAAAGTCGATCAAAATAAATCTAGACACCACGTCCCTTCGAAGATATTATGATCTAGGGGGTATATAAAAAGTTCTAAGACATAGTAACCCCCTGGAAAAACCCAGCTTCTGCCTTTTCTATACATAGATAGATGGAAGACTTCATTGTTATCCATAAGGTGGACACTACAACAATCATGACAATAAAATTATGGTTTGAGATACAGATATTTAGTGTAAAAAGATATTTATGTGTTCCCTTCATTCAAAGTGGTCATTATTTTTGTTCGATGTATAAAAGTGAAACTTGACCAGTGAGTGTTGAGGATATGTGTTGCATGAAGAAAAATATGAGAATGATATGATTGATGTGTGTGGGGAAAGATAGAGAAGGCTTACTGCGAAAACTTGCTCGGGTCTGTCTGTTGTGCGGGTTGAGAAGGAAAAACGGAAAGAACCAAGATGACGATCGTGGTCTTTTAATGCCCACGGTCTGGAATAGTTTTTGACAAATTGCGTCTCATGTGATTTTGAGGTGTCCCCGGGCACCATGAAAGCAGGTTGCTGGGCGGAGTGGGCAGAAGCATTCCGACCTGTGTAGAGTGAACATCGTCAGACTTTTCCGAACTTGTTTACATTGGACTTGAAGGCAACAATATTGTAGTCAGTCAAGAAGCAAGCCAGTGTTCTATAGGAAGAAGCGTTCAGACCTGTGTAGAGTGAACATCGTCATGCGATTCAGACTTTTCCGATATCATGGGAGTATTAAAGATAAGTTTAAATCATCTGACCTCAGCAGAAGATTAAATATGGACAGTATAGGAAGATTTGTGTAGAACCACAGACTTTGATATTAAACGTTATTTTGTCCCATTTCTTTAAAACGTGTGTCTGATCATGTTATACATAAGCGATTTTTAAGTTCTGGTGCAAGCCAACACTATTTTAGTTACACCATCTTAACAAGGCTGTCATTGACTCTCAGGACATGACTGTACCATCTCAGTTGATATTCACAAAGCTTGTTAACAGGGTTGCAGAGTCGGAGGTTTTAGCTGAAGTCAATCAGATTTCTAAGAGTACTAGGAGTCAGAATCTTTTATCCGACTCTGACTCCTTAAGTTCAATAAATTTATTTATTTTTTTTACATGGTTTTCCTGTTTGGTTTTACCAGTTGCACAATTTAGCAGTTTTTGTATGGTTTTGCTTTTATTTTTGGAGATATATCATATTTTGTACTGCAATGCTTCTACTTCAAGATATTTTGGTCCATCGGATCACTGCAAATCCTGTCTGAATAGCTGTTTTCGTTTTAGTTGGGACGTCACAGAGAATCAATGAAAATTCTGTCTAAGTGAGATTACTGTGGATTACATTGGATAACAATTGGCTTGTAATCTGAAAGTTATCCAGTTCCTGAATTAAATGGAATTTGGCAATTGGATTAGTCCGGGATCGATCCGAAATTGCAATCTTATCTGAAAAAACAAAAAAAAAACCCAAAAAACGAGCTTAAATCAATAAGAAGCAACCCTTTATAGCTTTTTCCTATTTTTCCTTTGATCCTCTTCCCATAAAGGTAATATCATTTTTTAAAAAAATTTCTTCTCTGTATATGATGAGAAGCATTTGGCTTCGAAATGCCATGGCCTAAAGAGGTTTCCCTATCCCTAAGTATTGTATTCCCTTTTGAACTGATAGCCTAATAAAATTTCATTGTACATTTTTTTATCCGTTTGTTATCTTAACTTATTCTATAAAGCTGGTTGAGTTTATATGTGAGTATATTTATCATACAAGTGAATGTTAAAGATAAAAATGATATACATGAAAAGGAATTATAAAGTGCTTGCTGAATAGGTGTGGGAGGCTGGTATATGGATCTGCAGAATAGGAGTCTGGAGTCAGTCGGAGTCGAAGACATCAAAGGAGTCAGTCTGAGTCGGCATCGTAGGAATTCTAGGAGTCGGAGTCGGACTTTTACCATCCGATTCTGCAACCTTGCTTGTTAGTGATTGATGCCACTCTATATCACCGATAAATGCTGTCATTGGTGATGTAGTCGAGTAGGGTAATGCTTGAATGTCCAATGCAGCATCCTCATCTCCATGACACTGAGATGGTTCTCCAACTCCTTTGTTTCAACACCACAAGGTATAAACATGGCATCACTATCAATAAGTAGTAGTGTGGATATTACTGAATTGAAGTTATAAGCATGTTGTCTTGTGTAGTTTTTCATCATATTGCAGGATTTACAGATGTTATTTCGTCTTTCTTTGGTCCTTGTGACACATGCTGAGCAAATGCTATTTAAGCCAACTGTCAGCTTGCACACTACTTTTGTAAGTCTGTCGTTGACCCGCACGACATAACCTTTACTATCTCGGTTGGTTTCACAACGATTAGTGCCAGCCACTCCATATCGCCAATGAATGCTGTGGATGTGGTCAAGTAGGATAATTCCTAACATCCAGCGCAGAATCTTTGTCTCTATGACACTGAGACAGTTTTCAGCCCCTTGTAGCTGGCCAACATTCAACACCATTAGTTATAAGCATGTTATCACTATTATTATTAGTATTAGTAGCAGTTGTTATATTAGACTGGCCTGGGTGCCTGGCGTTGCCCGTGTGTTTGGAGGTATGTATTGAACAAAAAAAAAAAAAAGTGGTAGTAGGCAGGCAGGCAGGCAGGCAGGCTTGAACCTGTACCACGAAGGAGGAAAAGAATCTGGAAAAAAAAAAAAAAAAGTGACGTCTTTGGTGTTGCTCCCATCGCCAAACCAGAAGTGATGAATGTTTAAATTAAGGCTGGTCAATCGAAAAGAGGGGATGATTTTCGAAAAAAGCGGCCCTTCCCTGTAGAAAAGTGCCCAGTTGAGGGTGAAGGAATTAATGTTTTTAGCCAATTTTTCGATATTTGTCGTCGGAAAGGTTGGGTTTCAAAACGATACTGATCTTATGAAAATCCGTCACCTGTGTCGAAAGTTTTAGGCAGACATACAAACTTACATACATACAGACAGGTGAGATTTATATTATAGACTAGCGGGGGAGGTACCCGGCGTTGCCCGGATGTTTGTAGGTGTCTGTGTTGGGAGGGGTGATCAAAACAACCCTGTTAAAAAAAAAAAAACGTTGTCTGGTGTTTGGAGGTGTAAAAAGAAAAAAAAAAGTTTTAGTAGGAAAGTAGCCTTGAACCCCGAACCTTTGAGGTGGAGGTGGAAACGAAATGGAAAAAAAACCTGGGACCTAACCAATGAAACTAGGTGTTGTCAACAGTAATGGAATCCAGCATCGTTTTAGTATTAATATATTTATCTACATTAATCGTTTTAGTATTAATATATTTATCTACATTAATCGTTTTAGTATTAATATATTTATCTACATTAATCGTTTTAGCATTAATATATTTATCTACATTAATCGTTTTAGTATTAATATATTTATCTACATTAATCGTTTTAGTATTAATATATTTATCTACATTAATCGTTTTAGTATTAATGTGTTTATCTACATTAATCGTTTTAGTATTAATATATTTATCTACATTAATCGTTTTAGTATTAATATATTTATCTACATTAATCGTTTTAGTATTAATATATTTATCTACATTAATCGTTTTAGTATTAATATATTTATCTACATTAATACTAATATAATTAAACTAGACATTTTAGCCTGTTAAAAATGGGCAAAAGTTATAGCCTGAGTGCTTCATGCAAAATTGATGGTTAAATTTTGTTATTTTTGCATTAAATACAATTCCTAATTGTGCATCGAATGGATGTCATAATACTTAGTTTACTGCACCTTGTCATAACAAAGGTGCATACAAAATTTCGATCAGATAGGCCCAGTAGTATGAGAAAAGTGGAACTTTGTCATTGTTGATCAAGGGAAAAGTCTATCAGATATGTGTATGGAATGTATGGAAGTGAAACCTGGCCAGTGAGGGTTGAGGACATGTGTTGCATGGAGAGAAATAATGAGAATATGATATGATGAATGTGTAATATGAGTCTTAAAGACAAGCTTAGATCTGATGACTTTGGAGGAAGATTAAATTTTAGCAATATAGGGAGATGTGTGCAGAACAGGAAACTTTGATGGTATGGTCACATTAAAGGAATCATTGAGTTCTTTGGTTGCTAGATATAGAACATTTGAGATCGCAGGGTCAGTTGGCAGGGGAAAAACTAAGAAACAAATGGACGAAAGTGATAAAAATGAATTTGAGGGAAGGAGGAATAAAAATCTGGCCAGAGATAAATAATTTTAGAAGTTTATTTTTTTAAGCTATCCGATGTATGGCAGCATGTAAAATAGACCTTAAATTGTAGATAATAAGGATGATGATGCTGCTGGTGGTGATGATGATGGTGGTGGTGGTGGTGGTGGTGGTGGTGGTTCATTAATTTAATAAAATGAGGTGCTGCAAAAGCTTTTTATACCAGTTATTCTTAATCTTAATAGCCTTGAACCCCTGGAGGGGCATAGGTCAGCCACAACTTTGTACATGCTTTTGTAGTATTTTTTATTTTTTTTCCTTTCGGGGTGAAGGTGCTGGTCCCACGCCCCTACTTCCCAGGAGGTACATACAGTGTCTAGCCTTCCTAGATGGTCACCCATCTGGTACTGGACAGGCTTAATATTGCTTAACTTTGGTGATCTATCGGGAACCGGTGGGTCAACGTGATTGTGCCGTACCAGTTATTACATGATAGAAAGTGTCCAATTGGTATTTACTGTTCTTTTTGTTTTTGTACGTGTCCAGTGTATTCCTCACTGCATTCAACACATAATCAGCTATTTTTTAAAAATTGTTCTGATTATCCGTAAGTAGAAATGAACTCAACAAGTTATTCGTTTCTTACCAAGTTTTTGTCGTTTTTACCCTCTGTCACAGTATGGTGTTTGATACCTCTCCTCCCCACGCTCTGATTTCATGCAGTACCTATCAATCTCGCTTCGGTCGGTCTCTCTCTGTCTCTCTCTCTCTCACTCACTCACACACACACACACACACACACACACACACACACACACACACACACATTTTACTTATTAACAGTCAAAGAATTAACAAAAAATCAATAATTAACTAGAAAACTCAGATTTTGATAATCCATCATAATCAAAAAGGAAATATCAACACAAGTATTTATATTATTTAATCCGTAGATAGACAAAAAAGAGAAAAAGATTAATTTCAAATTTTGTTTTTTCAGACAATCTAACCAGAGCTGAATGGGTGACCTAGCGGGTTACACTTTTTTTTTATAGTACTTAAGAAAAATAGGATTATGTCTTAAAGAAACCTTATTTAATTTTTTTTCTAAAAAGTAATTTAAATCTGATTTTTCGAAATGTAATTATTACGTTTAAAATAAATTTGGACAGACACGGCTAAATTTTTTTATATTAGATTTTTTTTTGTCCACTAATTAAATAGAATAAAACCCTGTATGAATTTAAAAATGAGGTTATATTTAAATTTTTTTTTTTTTTTTGATTTAAAGAATTTTTGTTCTTTTTTTTGCGAGACACATTTGCGTCCATGAAAATATAATGTCTTGTTTATACAAGTGTGATTAATATCTTTGTCTCTTAAGTGAGGACTGACGTCATTCCGGATGTGTGTCTGTCATGCTAAAGAATCAGCCGCCTAAGCCACCTGGGTGCAGCCGCCAAACTAATATGATGTGCATATTTAATAGATTGGTGAACGGAAGAGGGGGGGGGCAGTTGTGTGTGTGTGTGTGTGTGTGTGTGTGTGTGTGTGTGTGTTAACGTTAAAGCTCTCTCTCCCGCTTCACTCGTCCTACTCTCTCTCTCTTTTCCCCCCATTTGCTCGTCTCTCTCTCTTTTCCCCCATTTGCTCGTCTCTCTCTCTTTTCCCCCCATTTGCTCGTCTCTCTCTCTTTTCCCCCCATTTGCTCGTCTCTCTCTCTTTTCCCCCCATTTGCTCGTCTCTCTCTCTTTTCCCCCCATTTGCTCGTCTCTCTCTTTTCCCCTCCCCATTTGCTCGTCCCTCTGTCTCTCTTTTCCCCTCCCCATTTGCTCGTCCCTCTGTCTCTCTTTTCCCCTCCCCATTTGCTCGTCCCTCTGTCTCTCTTTTCCCCTCCCCATTTGCTCGTCCCTCTGTCTCTCTTTTCCCCTCCCCATTTGCTCGTCCCTCTGTCTCTCTTTTCCCCTCCCCATTTGCTCGTCCCTCTGTCTCTCTTTTCCCCTCCCCATTTGCTCGTCCCTCTGTCTCTCTTTTCCCCTCCCCATTTGCTCGTCCCTCTGTCTCTCTTTTCCCCTCCCCATTTGCTCGTCCCTCTGTCTCTCTTTTCCCCTCCCCATTTGCTCGTCCCTCTGTCTCTCTTTTCCCCTCCCCATTTGCTCGTCCCTCTGTCTCTCTTTTCCCCTCCCCATTTGCTCGTCCCTCTGTCTCTCTTTTCCCCTCCCCATTTGCTCGTCCCTCTGTCTCTCTTTTCCCCTCCCCATTTGCTCGTCCCTCTGTCTCTCTTTTCCCCTCCCCATTTGCTCGTCCCTCTGTCTCTCTTTTCCCCTCCCCATTTGCTCGTCCCTCTGTCTCTCTTTTCCCCTCCCCATTTGCTCGTCCCTCTGTCTCTCTTTTCCCCTCCCCATTTGCTCGTCCCTCTGTCTCTCTTTTCCCCTCCCCATTTGCTCGTCCCTCTGTCTCTCTTTTCCCCTCCCCATTTGCTCGTCCCTCTGTCTCTCTTTTCCCCTCCCCATTTGCTCGTCCCTCTGTCTCTCTTTTCCCCTCCCCATTTGCTCGTCCCTCTGTCTCTCTTTTCCCCTCCCTATTTGCTCGTCCCTCTGTCTCTCTTTTCCCCTCCCCATTTGCTCGTCCCTCTGTCTCTCTTTTCCCCTCCCTATTTGCTCGTCCCTCTGTCTCTCTTTTCCCCTCCCATTTGCTCGTCCCTCTGTCTCTCTTTTCCCCTCCCTATTTGCTCGTCCCTCTGTCTCTCTTTTCCCCTCCCCATTTGCTCGTCCCTCTGTCTCTCTTTTCCCCTCCCCATTTGCTCGTCCCTCTGTCTCTCTTTTCCCCTCCCCATTTGCTCGTCCCTCTGTCTCTCTTTTCCCCTCCCCATTTGCTCGTCCCTCTGTCTCTCTTTTCCCCCTCCCCATTTGCTCGTCCCTCTGTCTCTCTTTTCCCCTCCCTATTTGCTCGTCCTCTGTCTCTCTTTTCCCCTCCCTATTTGCTCGTCCCTCTGTCTCTCTTTTCCCCTCCCTATTTGCTCGTCCCTCTGTCTCTCTTTTCCCCTCCCCATTTGCTCGTCCCTCTGTCTCTCTTTTCCCCTCCCTATTTGCTCGTCCCTCTGTCTCTCTTTTCCCCTCCCTATTTGCTCGTCCCTCTGTCTCTCTTTTCCCCTCCCCATTTGCTCGTCCCTCTGTCTCTCTTTTCCCCTCCCCATTTGCTCGTCCCTCTGTCTCTCTTTCCCCTCCCCATTTGCTCGTCCCTCTGTCTCTCTTTTCCCCTCCCCATTTGCTCGTCCCTCTGTCTCTCTTTTCCCCTCCCCATTTGCTCGTCCCTCTGTCTCTCTTTTCCCCTCCCCATTTGCTCGTCCCTCTGTCTCTCTTTTCCCCTCCCCATTTGCTCGTCCCTCTGTCTCTCTTTTCCCCTCCCCATTTGCTCGTCCCTCTGTCTCTCTTTTCCCCTCCCTATTTGCTCGTCCCTCTGTCTCTCTTTTCCCCTCCCCATTTGCTCGTCCCTCTGTCTCTCTTTTCCCCTCCCCATTTGCTCGTCCCTCTGTCTCTCTTTTCCCCTCCCCATTTGCTCGTCCCTCTGTCTCTCTTTTCCCCTCCCCATTTGCTCGTCCCTCTGTCTCTCTTTTCCCCTCCCCATTTGCTCGTCCCTCTGTCTCTCTTTTCCCCTCCCTATTTGCTCGTCCCTCTGTCTCTCTTTTCCCCTCCCCATTTGCTCGTCCCTCTGTCTCTCTTTTCCCCTCCCTATTTGCTCGTCCCTCTGTCTCTCTTTTCCCCTCCCCATTTGCTCGTCCCTCTGTCTCTCTTTTCCCCTCCCCATTTGCTCGTCCCTCTGTCTCTCTTTTCCCCTCCCCATTTGCTCGTCCCTCTGTCTCTCTTTTCCCCTCCCATTTGCTCGTCCCTCTGTCTCTCTTTTCCCCTCCCCATTTGCTCGTCCCTCTGTCTCTCTTTTTCCCCTCCCCATTTGCTCGTCCCTCTGTCTCTCTTTTCCCCTCCCCATTTGCTCGTCCCTCTGTCTCTCTTTTCCCCTCCCCATTTGCTCGTCCCTCTGTCTCTCTTTTCCCCTCCCCTATTTGCTCGTCCCTCTGTCTCTCTTTTCCCCTCCCCATTTGCTCGTCCCTCTGTCTCTCTTTTCCCCTCCCCATTTGCTCGTCCCTCTGTCTCTCTTTTCCCCTCCCCATTTGCTCGTCCCTCTGTCTCTCTTTTCCCCTCCCCATTTGCTCGTCCCTCTGTCTCTCTTTTCCCCTCCCCATTTGCTCGTCCCTCTGTCTCTCTTTTCCCCTCCCCATTTGCTCGTCCCTCTGTCTCTCTTTTCCCCTCCCCATTTGCTCGTCCCTCTGTCTCTCTTTTCCCCTCCCCATTTGCTCGTCCCTCTGTCTCTCTTTTCCCCTCCCCATTTGCTCGTCCCTCTGTCTCTCTTTTCCCCTCCCCATTTGCTCGTCCCTCTGTCTCTCTTTTCCCCTCCCCATTTGCTCGTCCCTCTGTCTCTCTTTTCCCCTCCCCATTTGCTCGTCCCTCTGTCTCTCTTTTCCCCTCCCCATTTGCTCGTCCCTCTGTCTCTCTTTTCCCCTCCCCATTTGCTCGTCCCTCTGTCTCTCTTTTCCCCTCCCCATTTGCTCGTCCCTCTGTCTCTCTTTTCCCCTCCCCATTTGCTCGTCCCTCTGTCTCTCTTTTTCCCCTCCCCATTTGCTCGTCCCTCTGTCTCTCTTTTCCCCTCCCCATTTGCTCGTCCCTCTGTCTCTCTTTTCCCCCTCCCCATTTGCTCGTCCCTCTGTCTCTCTTTTCCCCTCCCATTTGCTCGTCCCTCTGTCTCTCTTTTCCCCTCCCCATTTGCTCGTCCCTCTGTCTCTCTTTTCCCCTCCCCATTTGCTCGTCCCTCTGTCTCTCTTTTCCCCTCCCCATTTGCTCGTCCCTCTGTCTCTCTTTTCCCCTCCCTATTTGCTCGTCCCTCTGTCTCTCTTTTCCCCTCCCCATTTGCTCGTCCCTCTGTCTCTCTTTTCCCCTCCCCATTTGCTCGTCCCTCTGTCTCTCTTTTCCCTCCCCATTTGCTCGTCCTCTGTCTCTCTTTCCCCTCCCCATTTGCTCGTCCCTCTGTCTCTCTTTTCCCCTCCCTATTGCTCGTCCCTCTGTCTCTCTTTTCCCCTCCCCATTTGCTCGTCCCTCTGTCTCTCTTTTCCCCTCCCCATTTGCTCGTCCCTCTGTCTCTCTTTTCCCCTCCCCATTTGCTCGTCCCTCTGTCTCTCTTTTCCCCTCCCTATTTGCTCGTCCCTCTGTCTCTCTTTTCCCCTCCCCATTTGCTCGTCCCTCTGTCTCTCTTTTCCCCTCCCCATTTGCTCGTCCCTCTGTCTCTCTTTTCCCCTCCCCATTTGCTCGTCCCTCTGTCTCTCTTTTCCCCTCCCCATTTGCTCGTCCCTCTGTCTCTCTTTTCCCCTCCCCATTTGCTCGTCCCTCTGTCTCTCTTTTCCCCTCCCCATTTGCTCGTCCCTCTGTCTCTCTTTTCCCCTCCCCATTTGCTCGTCCCTCTGTCTCTCTTTTCCCCTCCCCATTTGCTCGTCCCTCTGTCTCTCTTTTCCCCTCCCCATTTGCTCGTCCCTCTGTCTCTCTTTTCCCCTCCCCATTTGCTCGTCCCTCTGTCTCTCTTTTCCCCTCCCCATTTGCTCGTCCCTCTGTCTCTCTTTTCCCCTCCCTATTAGCTCGTCCCTCTGTCTCTCTTTTCCCCCTCCCTATTTGCTCGTCCCTCTGTCTCTCTTTTCCCCCTCCCTATTTGCTCGTCCCTCTGTCTCTCTTTTCCCCTCCCTATTTGCTCGTCCCTCTGTCTCTCTTTTCCCTCCCTATTTGCTCGTCCCTCTGTCTCTCTTTTCCCCTCCCTATTTGCTCGTCCCTCTGTCTCTCTTTTCCCCTCCCTATTTGCTCGTCCCTCTGTCTCTCTTTTCCCCTCCCTATTTGCTCGTCCCTCTGTCTCTCTTTTCCCCTCCCTATTTGCTCGTCCCTCTGTCTCTCTTTTCCCCTCCCTATTTGCTCGTCCCTCTGTCTCTCTTTTCCCCTCCCTATTTGCTCGTCCCTCTGTCTCTCTTTTCCCCTCCCTATTTGCTCGTCCCTCTGTCTCTCTTTTCCCCTCCCTATTTGCTCGTCCCTCTGTCTCTCTTTTCCCCTCCCTATTTGCTCGTCCCTCTGTCTCTCTTTTCCCCTCCCCATTTGCTCGTCCCTCTGTCTCTCTTTTCCCCTCCCCATTTGCTCGTCCCTCTGTCTCTCTTTTCCCCTCCCCATTTGCTCGTCCCTCTGTCTCTCTTTTCCCCTCCCCATTTGCTCGTCCCTCTGTCTCTCTTTTCCCCTCCCCATTTGCTCGTCCCTCTGTCTCTCTTTTCCCCTCCCCATTTGCTCGTCCCTCTGTCTCTCTTTTCCCCTCCCCATTTGCTCGTCCCTCTGTCTCTCTTTTCCCCTCCCCATTTGCTCGTCCCTCTGTCTCTCTTTTCCCCTCCCCATTTGCTCGTCCCTCTGTCTCTCTTTTCTTCCCCTCCCCATTTGCTCGTCCCTCTGTCTCTCTTTTCCCCTCTCCATTTGCTCGTCCCTCTGTCTCTCTTTTCCCCTCCCCATTTGCTCGTCCCTCTGTCTCTCTTTTCCCCTCCCCATTTGCTCGTCCCTCTGTCTCTCTTTTCCCCTCCCCATTTGCTCGTCCCTCTGTCTCTCTTTTCCCCTCCCCATTTGCTCGTCCCTCTGTCTCTCTTTTCCCCTCCCCATTTGCTCGTCCCTCTGTCTCTCTTTTCCCCTCCCCATTTGCTCGTCCCTCTGTCTCTCTTTTCCCCTCCCCATTTGCTCGTCCCTCTGTCTCTCTTTTCCCCTCCCCATTTGCTCGTCCCTCTGTCTCTCTTTTCCCCTCCCCATTTGCTCGTCCCTCTGTCTCTCTTTTCCCCTACCTATTTGCTCGTCCCTCTGTCTCTCTTTCCCCTCCCCATTTGCTCGTCCCTCTGTCTCTCTTTTCCCCTCCCTATTTGCTCGTCCCTCTGTCTCTCTTTTCCCCTCCCCATTTGCTCGTCCCTCTGTCTCTCTTTTCCCCTCCCTATTAGCTCGTCCCTCTGTCTCTCTTTTCCCCCTCCCTATTTGCTCGTCCCTCTGTCTCTCTTTTCCCCTCCCTATTTGCTCGTCCCTCTGTCTCTCTTTTTCCTCCCTATTTGCTCGTCCCTCTGTCTCTCTTTTCCCCTCCCTATTTGCTCGTCCCTCTGTCTCTCTTTTCCCCTCCCTATTTGCTCGTCCCTCTGTCTCTCTTTTCCCCTCCCTATTTGCTCGTCCCTCTGTCTCTCTTTTCCCCTCCCTATTTGCTCGTCCCTCTGTCTCTCTTTTCCCCTCCCTATTTGCTCGTCCCTCTGTCTCTCTTTTCCCCTCCCTATTTGCTCGTCCCTCTGTCTCTCTTTTCCCCTCCCTATTTGCTCGTCCCTCTGTCTCTCTTTTCCCCTCCCTATTTGCTCGTCCCTCTGTCTCTCTTTTCCCCTCCCTATTAGCTCGTCCCTCTGTCTCTCTTTTCCCCTCCCTATTTGCTCGTCCCTCTGTCTCTCTTTTCCCCTCCCTATTTGCTCGTCCCTCTGTCTCTCTTTTCCCCTCCCTATTTGCTCGTCCCTCTGTCTCTCTTTTCCCCTCCCTATTTGCTCGTCCCTCTGTCTCTCTTTTCCCCTCCCTATTTGCTCGTCCCTCTGTCTCTCTTTTCCCCTCCCTATTTGCTCGTCCCTCTGTCTCTCTTTTTCCCCTCCCCATTTGCTCGTCCCTCTGTCTCTCTTTTCCCCTCCCCATTTGCTCGTCCCTCTGTCTCTCTTTTCCCCTCCCTATTAGCTCGTCCCTCTGTCTCTCTTTTCCCCTCCCTATTTGCTCGTCCCTCTGTCTCTCTTTTCCCCTCCCTATTTGCTCGTCCCTCTGTCTCTCTTTTCCCCTCCCTATTTGCTCGTCCCTCTGTCTCTCTTTTCCCCTCCCTATTTGCTCGTCCCTCTGTCTCTCTTTTCCCCTCCCTATTTGCTCGTCCCTCTGTCTCTCTTTTCCCCTCCCGATTTGCTCGTCCCTCTGTCTCTCTTTTCCCCTCCCTATTAGCTCGTCCCTCTGTCTCTCTTTTCCCCCTCCCTATTTGCTCGTCCCTCTGTCTCTCTTTTCCCCTCCCTATTTGCTCGTCCCTCTGTCTCTCTTTTTCCCTCCCTATTTGCTCGTCCCTCTGTCTCTCTTTTCCCCTCCCTATTTGCTCGTCCCTCTGTCTCTCTTTTCCCCTCCCTATTTGCTCGTCCCTCTGTCTCTCTTTTCCCCTCCCTATTTGCTCGTCCCTCTGTCTCTCTTTTCCCCTCCCTATTTGCTCGTCCCTCTGTCTCTCTTTTCCCCTCCCTATTTGCTCGTCCCTCTGTCTCTCTTTTCCCCTCCCTATTAGCTCGTCCCTCTGTCTCTCTTTTCCCCTCCCTATTTGCTCGTCCCTCTGTCTCTCTTTTTCCCTCCCTATTTGCTCGTCCCTCTGTCTCTCTTTTCCCCTCCCTATTTGCTCGTCCCTCTGTCTCTCTTTTCCCCTCCCTATTTGCTCGTCCCTCTGTCTCTCTTTTCCCCTCCCTATTTGCTCGTCCCTCTGTCTCTCTTTTCCCCTCCCTATTTGCTCGTCCCTCTGTCTCTCTTTTCCCCTCCCTATTTGCTCGTCCCTCTGTCTCTCTTTTCCCCTCCCTATTTGCTCGTCCCTCTGTCTCTCTTTTCCCCTCCCTATTTGCTCGTCCCTCTGTCTCTCTTTTCCCCTCCCTATTTGCTCGTCCCTCTGTCTCTCTTTTCCCCTCCCTATTTGCTCGTCCCTCTGTCTCTCTTTTCCCCTCCCCATTTGCTCGTCCCTCTGTCTCTCTTTTCCCCTCCCTATTAGCTCGTCCCTCTGTCTCTCTTTTCCCCCTCCCTATTTGCTCGTCCCTCTGTCTCTCTTTTCCCCTCCCTATTTGCTCGTCCCTCTGTCTCTCTTTTTCCCTCCCTATTTGCTCGTCCCTCTGTCTCTCTTTTCCCCTCCCTATTTGCTCGTCCCTCTGTCTCTCTTTTCCCCTCCCTATTTGCTCGTCCCTCTGTCTCTCTTTTCCCCTCCCTATTTGCTCGTCCCTCTGTCTCTCTTTTCCCCTCCCTATTTGCTCGTCCCTCTGTCTCTCTTTTTCCCTCCCTATTTGCTCGTCCCTCTGTCTCTCTTTTCCCCTCCCTATTTGCTCGTCCCTCTGTCTCTCTTTTCCCCTCCCTATTTGCTCGTCCCTCTGTCTCTCTTTTCCCCTCCCTATTTGCTCGTCCCTCTGTCTCTCTTTTCCCCTCCCTATTTGCTCGTCCCTCTGTCTCTCTTTTCCCCTCCCTATTTGCTCGTCCCTCTGTCTCTCTTTTTCCCTCCCTATTTGCTCGTCCCGCTCTCTCTTTCCCCTTACTCTTTCCCCCCTCCTTGCTCGTCAGTCTCTCTCTTTTTCTCTTGGTTTGCTCGTTCCCCCTCTGTATCTCTTCTCTCATCCACTAACTCCCTTTATTCGCCCTCTTCTATCTCTTAGCCCGTCTCTCCCTTCCTTTTTCTTTATCTCTACTTCTTTACCCGAAACAGCTTGAACAAATGTTGTGCATACCAGTCGAGGATAGGTCTTCGACAATCGTACCAACTGTCTTTGTTGCTATCGAACTGAGGTTGCTACAAACGACCGGGGATCACTTGTGAATTTGATATCCGCATGAAACTTCCTCCTTTGGAGAAATCCAGTTCAATCCGCCTAGGGTGAGTGCCACTTAGAAGCTAAGATAGGGTTCTGTCCAGTTCTAAGCAGTCCAACTCCCGAGCTTTATCTTTTTAAAGGAGAGTTAGATTATCATTACTACAAGGGGAATGACGATGGCGCTGCTCAGGCATTTTCTTTGTATATCATAGTGTGCTTCTCCTAGTGTGCTAGCTATTCAAAGTCTCACATGATTTGTCTAACTTCCTGCGGAAGAGTTGAATAAACATACCTAAAATCTTTGAAATATGATTTTCATCAGCCAAGATTGGATTGGGCTATCTTTTCTTTCTCTGTCTCTAATTTTTCCAGTTTATTTGGTTCCGTCACGTTGGACCTAAAATGCATTAAATATCAAATGATAATTTATTCTTTCCTTTTGTAAAACTCAATTATGTTCTTCAAAGTAAAAGACAACTTTTTTTTTTGTCTAACGGCACAAATAAATATTTACAGCATAAACACGTTTACCAAAATTACTGGATTTTGACATTGAATAACCCGAAAGGTGTTGATATAAAAATAACCAAATCAAACTTATTTGTTAATTTATTTATTGCGGACTATTATCCTCATCTTTTTTAGTTGTTTGACGACGTTTCGGCCAATTATTCCTCTGGCCTTCGTCAGGTTGTAACCGTGATGAGATAGGAACTCTGAATCTCCTAACTGCATTCTCAGCAATTACTGCCATCCATAGTTGTTGCCGTCTCACCACATTTTTGGCCAAGTAAGCCTCTGGCCGGCTTTGGGTAGGATTGAAACCGCTATCATCAGACAATTCTCACCTGGAACAGTAGAGATTCAACGTCTGTATCCACTGCGTCACAGTCCCCGATGAAGGCCAGAGGAATAATTGGCACCACGGGCCCTGACAAAGGCCATAGGAATAATTGGTGCTATGGGCCCTGATGAAGGCCAGAAGAATAGTTGGCCGAAACATCGTCAAACAACAACTAAGAAAGATGAGGATAATAGTCCGCAATAAATAAATTAATAAATAATACTCCTCTCAATAATGAATTCCAATTAAATAATATACAAACTTATTTGGTTTTGTATTAAACATCAAATAATTTATTCTTTCTTTTTGTAAAACTCAATCCTGTTCTTCAAAGTAAACGACTTCTTTTTTTTTTTGTCTAACGGCACAAATAAATATTTGCAGCATAAAAACGTTTACCAAAATTACTTGATTTGACATTAAATAACTCGAAAGGTGTTGATATAAAAATAACCAAAGCAAACTTAGGTAAAGACTTTAAAATCCTTGCACCAAGTGCTCCTCTGATCATGGGCATGACTTTTTTTTCTTTTCATCTACCATTCTTCTCACGAACCATACAATCTCCATCTTTTTTTTTAACTGAAATTCCTCATCTCTTGTAATCGGATATTCTAACAGAAATAGAATACTTCCAACTCGAAAACTGATCTTCCATTCAAGAAAGAACGGAAGAATTTTCCGACAAGGAAAGTAGGAATTGGATTTACTGTTATTTTAAAATACAACCGACTTTAATTTCTTCGTGTTTTTCGAGCATTTTCTTTGAGGACTAATTATAGTTGCATCCTCACGTTTCTGGGAGAAGCTTTGTCTGCTGGTCACACCCAATCGTATTATCAGCTATAAATGCTCAGATTGAATGAACATAACTTGATTTAAGTTTGAAGTAGACGTGATGACCATTGTTTTGAGCAGATGAGTAGTCTCTGCAATGACAATAAGTGTAGGTTCTTCCACACAGAAGTATGCGATCTAGGGGTAAGGTTCTACTGGTGGACGGTTATTATACAATGCGGTACACTAGGGTGTGTAAATATCTCTACGGGATCGCCTGTAAAAAGTGGAATATCAAGTCTAGGATCATATACCAGAAAAAACAGTTGGGAATAAATCATGAACCATTATTACTATGCAATCCCTACAACTACGTGCCAAGAAAACAGCTGTTAAACCTTGGGCAAGGAGAAAGAAGCAACCCTCGTAGAAGTTAGTTTCCCCAATGATGCTGGGGTAAACAGAGCTGGGAAGAAGATAACGAAAGACCAAGGTATTATGTACGACATAAATAGTAATTGGAATCTTGGGAAGATCTCCATCATTTCAGTAATTATAGGAGCAACCTATATATATATATATATATATATAAACTATCTGCCGAATATGTATGGTGAACCAGGTGCAAAAAAGATACAAATAATTATACGTGAAAGGATGGCTAGGATCTTAAAAAGATCTCTCGGTTGTAATGTCTGTGATAGCAAGTAAATGTCTGATGTCCAATAGGATGCCCCAGCTGTAGCAAAAACAAAATTATAAAAAATAAAGTTTTAATTTGTCTGTCATGCTTAAGTTTAAATAGCATTTTCAGTGGTCTATCCTGCTAAAGTTTAAATAGCATTTTCAGTTGTCTGTCATGCTTAAGTTTGAAACAACGTTTTCATGTATTTCTATTTCTAAATTGTAAGTGAAAAGGCAAATTGATTTTTTTGCTTTACTGTCGCATTTAAAAGATAAATAAATTTCTATCAAAATTATCAAAACGTTAGTGTTTATCTATATCAGTGATTCTCAATCATTTTTAACCTGTGAACCTTTTCATCAATCAGAACAATGCTTACCTCTTTCAAAAAAAAAAAAAAAATTACATTAAAATCTGCATTTATACTAACAATGCTAACTAATGCTAACATACTAGCATTTAATACAAATGCTAGCGGCGAGAAAATCCAACATGACCTTTTAGTAGCGACTAACCTGGGTGCTCGGCGTTGCCCGGGTGTTTGAAGATATGTGTTAAGCAAAAAAAAAAAAAAAAAAAAAAAAAAAAGTGGTAGTAGGCAGGCAGGTTCGCAAAGGTGGAAAAGAAAGTGAAAGAAGATCTGACGTCTTACCGCTACTCCATGACGCGACCAGAAGTTCGGAACGTTAAAATTAGGCAAAATCAATCCAACCGATACGATGACTTGCCAAAAAATCGATCCCTCCTTGTAGAAAACTGCCCAGTTGAGGGCGAAGGAATTTGTTTTTGGCCAGTTTTTCGATATTTGTCGTCCGAGATATCGAGCTTCAGAATGATACCAATCTCGTGAAAATCCGTCGCCTCTGTCGTAAGTTTTAGGCATACATACATACATACATGCATACATACATTTAAACAGACAGGTGAGGTTTATTAGTAGCAATGGGCGGAGAACCCCCCCCCCTGGATCCAGTTTGTGTCTTATAATCTGTGGTGCCTCCTCCATCCGGCTTGTTTCTTCCTTGGTTGCGAACCACTGATCTATACGAATAAAAGGAAATTTTTTATGTGTTTACAAGAAAGTTATTAAATATTTACTATTTTGGATTAATGTTTAAATTATTTGAAATATTGAACTTTGCGAATTGATAACGAGCCATCAAAGCCAGCTGGCCATACATAAAGTTCTGTGAGAAAAATAAACAATTCACTTAACTTGGGGAGGTTGGAAATCTGAGGAGGGTCGGGTTCGTTGTGAACTGTGCAAACCTAGTGACGTTTTAATTCTAACATTTCTGCTGCTGCTTATGGAAGTGATTGCATATGTATGACAGTTACTGGTTATTTAAGGGATTGCTTTCGTTGAGGGCGTGAGAAGTTCTGACGTTTTGTTACCTGCACTAGAGTTCAGACGCACGGGTTTTGATTTATAGTTTTGTGTTTCTTGACTCCTGATAGAGCTGGGGTCGCGATCTTGGAAAATTTCGCACAGACCCAACTCTGATTTATCCACTATCTTTGGTGTCGGAGAATTTTCGACAGTTCGGTGCAAATAGCGCAATGGAATCTGAAATTTGAGCCTCGTTTTTACTTTGGCCGACGGTATCACAGCAGAAAATTAACTCTATTTGCCGAAATAAATCAATCTCTATGAACTGCTTTAAAAAATTGTTCGAATTGCTTTATTTAAAAAAAAAAATGTTTTGTTTTACTTGTTATTGCCAGCATTTATTGTATATTCCACCTTTTCGTTTTTGTTGTCTATAGTAATAAATGCTCCATGTTTTTTTTTTAATTTTTTTAGCCATTTATTAATTTTCTTGAAAAAAGATTTCTGCCTCAACAGAAAAATATTCAACAAAATGTTTACCCGGAGTATTATTTTACCGAAAACTTTAAAAAGGAAGGTACTAGAATAATAAAAAAAAAAAAGCTAAAAAAAAAAAACAAAACAAACAAAAAAAAAAACTATTTTATTCACACTCAATCAGATGTGCCTTATACACTAATAAAAATGTAATTGCCATTTTGTTGCACTTTTTAAGATTTTAAATATTTATAAATTTTCTCATTATAAAAAAACGATTATTATATTGATTATTAGGTACTTGTACAGTTTAATCAAGACATTCAAAAATGAAAATATCGAAAAAGTTATATTGTACGTATTCGTTGTGAAATGAAGTTCCCCGAAAAAAAAAAAAAAAAAAAAAATCACTTAATTTCAGTATATATATATATATATATATATATATATATATATATATATATATATATTTTTACAACGAAAAATCAATTTGTTATGATACCGGGCAAAAGGTTCGATTTTTAGGAAGAAAAGCTAGTATTAAAGATGGAGAGGGAGTGTCGGCGATTTAACTGGAGTTATCTCCCCGTGGCGTGTTCAACAAATTTCACAATGGCTGACTTCAACGCACTCTCATAAAAACGTGTTTTTCTGCTGTAAAAAAAAAAAAAAAAAAAAAAAAAAAAAATACTCTATCAAATTAAATTAATTTTTTTTCCGGAGATCTTCAGTCCAAAACGGATACGTACAATATATAAACCCTTTTTTTTTTTTTTTTTTTTTTTTTTTTTTGATATTTTCACTTTTGAATGTCTTCATTAAACTGTACAAGTACCGATTATTATTAAAAAAACACGGCACTTCTGTAGAACAACACGAGGCAAATGCGTATATTTTAGTTTCAAGAACGGACGATAGAGGGCGTTTGTCAGCGAAAGAAAAGGAGTCGAGAACTCGTGCTTTTCTAAAAGTTCGTGCAAATTTTTCTCCGAAAATGGATATCGATTCATTAAACCAGCGCAAGATTGCGTTAAATAAAAACTTCTACATTAAAATTATATTTTACAACATTGACAAACAAAAATTATATTTTGATATGTTTATACAATCTTACTGTAAAAAAAAAAAAAAAAAAAAAAAAAAAATCTTAAACCGGCAAATGTGTAGTTTAGCGGCGTAAATTATTCGACGGACAAAAAAATTATAAAAATTATTTTTTTTTATATAAAACACATTGTTAGACCCAAAGGTTGAAATAAAACCAGAAAAAAATTCATTTTTATTACTTTTTTCATCGTTTTTATTTTCATTCAATCGAGGCCGCCAGTCTAAGTTTTGAGAGATTGTTTTTTTTTTACCTTCTTGGAAGTGTTTTGACTGTCATTTTTGTAATGAACGAGCATAAAAAAAGCCAAATTTGGTCCACCGTAGGAAAGCCAAATTTTAAAAACAATATGGCGACCTCGATTGTCGTACATTTAGTCTAATAAAAATGTTGAAAAAATATTAAAAATGAAATTTTTTCGAGTTTTATTTCAGCCTTAGGGTCCAATAATGTTTTATATAAAAATAGTTTTATAATTTTTTGTCTGTCAAATAATTTACGCCGCTAAACTACACATTTGCCCGTAAACCTTTATGGATGTTTCATGTTTTTAAAATTCTATTTTGCTACATTGACAAACTAAAATTATATTTGGATACATTTTTATACTGTGAAAAGCAAAACTAATTCTAAAAACAATCTATAAATGTTTCATGTTTTAAAAAAAAAAAAATTTCAGTTATAAATCACTCACTGAAAAGAAATATTAAAACTTTAAAATTTTGATACATTTTTTTTTATACAATAAATGTTTTGGTTTTCACGGTTTTTTTTTTGTTATTTATTTCGTTATTATATATTTTTGCCTTCTCTAAGACACTTTATATTTGAGGTTCACAGAACGACCGATAGAGGGCGTTTGTCAGCCAAAGAACAGGGGCCAATAACTCATCTGTCTCCTCATGTAGCTGTTCTGTAAAAGTGCAAAAAACCCCAAAAAACAAATACAGAATAAAAAAGATGTTATCAAAGATAAATTATTCTTCTATCTAACTTATTTTAACTGTTTAGTTGAAACTCAGTGCACCTGAAACTCCAAAGAATTTTCGCCATCTTGTACTAAATTAACAATTTGGCGTACTCGTCTCAAACTAAAAAAAACAAAAAAACAAAAAAAAAAAAAAAACCGCTTCAAAATAAATAAAAACACTAAAAAAGTACATGTGCATAAGTTATTGCGCTGAAATAATAACGTTATTATTTAGAAACCCATTCTTAACATGGGGAGGGTGTTTCGTAACTATTATGTACTTTCACCTAACAATTGAATAAATATCACAAATTGAAGATAAAAGATCAATAAATAAAATCTAATTTAAAACAAAACAAAAAATAATAGTTATTTGCAAATTTACCTGTAAAGTCCAAAGTTTAAAACCCCCTTTTTTTTTTAACCACGTTGATTTTTTTAAAAATTGAAACCTCATGTTTTGGTTAGATTTTACAGTAAATATCGGATGCTGACGACATTTTTTTTCTATTTCATTCAATGTTTTTTTTATATAGATATTAAAAAAAACAAACACTCCACAAAGAAGAAATAACATATATTAAATCAAAAACTCGTGTATTAAATTATTATTAAGAGAAAAAAATGGAAAATTGGTCGAGTGTATTGCGTTTAAACAGCAAAAACTGATAAGTGAAATGTGATCATTTTTCAAGTACGATGATCTATATTTTCATGCACAAGGCATGACGGCTCACGCGTATGTGTTGTTTTTACGTTTTTGAAATAATTAATTATAGCCTTTTTAGCCATCCGTATTTCAACACTGGAAGAAAGACAAACACCGGCTTGCTAACACCGGGTAATTGCTTACATAATGGCGGTCTTTTCAAATGGTTGCTTAAAAAATTCTTTTATTTAAAAAGTACATGGAATATAAAATATAAATATGGACAAATTCTCATAAATGGAGAATGAGCACCCATCGATTAGTATTTTATATAGGTAAGTGATTTTTTTTGAATTTATATATATTTATTATATTTAAATTAAGTTAAAATCCGTTGAATTTCGTGAAATCTTTTTTTTTAAAGAAAACCGATTTAAAATGTATATTTTTCGATTAAACCTTTTATTATTTAAAAAATTGGTCTTTGCTCTTTTTATTGAAAAAAAAAATAATTAGGGTTTAAATGACATTATTCATGTTGTTATAAGCTTCGAAAGATAGCGAGTCTAATTAATAACTCCTTTTTAATGGCGATATCTGACACTCCTAGTGAAATATACATAATATAAATGCTACCAAAGGCAAGAATATTCATGGGCATTCAAAGAGTTAATTATCTCCTGTGAAACCGTCGACAGAGTAACACGTAACCTAAATTTTCCGAAACTGAAAACTGGGTTCGAATTTCAGGCCCCCCTCTCCGCTATTTGTATCAAATCGTTTTTGGGCATCGGAACATAGGCATACAGTTTTCCGATAACGCAAAAGTTTTGGATTTTTCCAATTCCCTTTTCTGATTAACGTTATTGCTGGGTAAAAACAAAAAAAAAAAGCATTTTTAATCCGTCACTGAACATACCAATTAAATTTTAAGAATAGCCTTATTTTTCCTTCGTGACAACACCTTGTCACCTTGCTAGTTCTTATACGAACATTCTATTTTATTTTTATTTTATTTGATTTTTTTTCAACATGTTTCTGCCTGTTCCAACAGTTGTGGAAACTTCGGTTGGTTTGTAACTTTCTGATTTATACATGGTTTCAATACATCTTTCTTTTCTACTGGTGTCGTTGCAGTCGGAAACGTCTGGACTGCTGCTAGGGAGGTTGGCGCTGACAGGGGTGCCCCCCCCCCCCCACCACCACAATTTCTACACTTGTTGTGTAAAAGGATCTGGGAAGGTCCATGAGCGGGAGCTGGGTAGTATTTCTTCCTCTGAAAGGGAACTTGACCTACTTAACTGCTATCATCACAACCACCATCAGGAGGTGACTAGAAGTGAGGGAGAGTGAGGAGACACCTGTGTGTGTGTGTGTGTGTGTGTGTGTGTGTGTGTGTGTGTGTGTGCGCGCGTGAACTATAAGGATTCTTTGTGTACGCGTGAGCTAATAAAGATTCTTTGTGTGTGTGTGTGTGTGGGGGGGGGGCGCGCCTCTCCTCCCCACAAGCGCAGTTATACACAAGATTGGTTTTAATGGAGAGGAAAATCCAGCTCCACAAGACGGGGCACCTTGGGTTGAGACAAAAATAAAAACTGTTTTTGAAGACAAAAGATGAAATGTGTCTGAACAGATGCTACATTTTCTTCCTAGACAAAAGGGCTCGGGTATACGAGTCCTTTCATGACTTAAAAAAAAGGGGGCTCTTTTATGTAGTTACTGTTATTCCGACTTTCTCTTTCCCCTTTTCTGCCCCCCCCCCTCCTCCCG
Source organism: Euprymna scolopes (assembly GCF_053919585.1). Lineage (NCBI taxonomy): Eukaryota > Metazoa > Mollusca > Cephalopoda > Sepiida > Sepiolidae > Euprymna > Euprymna scolopes. Next base: position 17,400,727 of record NC_136522.1, on the reverse strand, counting down.
CTAAGAGTGATTTTATCATTTGATTATTAGTGTCACCGACCGGTAGCACACCGGGTGAGCAATGGGTAGGGTCGATACAAAATGTTAGATTCTTAATTCAAATCTTGTGCTGCTACCTCTAAAACGGGAACTGTGTTGAGAATTCTGAAAAACAGCTGCAGCGGATTATTTGTATATTTTTATATACGTAATCAGCTTTTAAATCTTATGACTTTCATCAACATTCCAACGTCTCGACCTTCTTCAGAACGAAATGGGTTACTACACTAAACTGTTTGCACCATGGTATTTTCTTCGTTTTTTTTTTCTTTTTTGGCTAGGTACAAAGTAGGATGAACCCTAGAGTAAATGTGGTGTTTTGGTGACTGAGATGATTGTGATTAAAAGTAGGATAGACATTTTTTATTTGTGACCAAAGATGACCAACGACATTCACTTTCTCCACGCTTTTGATGACCTTGTGCTTAATTTGTTGTAGTGTGTGTGTGTGTGTGTGTGTGTGTGTGTGTGTGTGTACTAGCATTTCAGCCCGGCGTTGCCCGGGTGTTTGGATGTGTATGTTGAGCAAAAAAAAAAAGTGGTAGTAGGAAGGCAGGCTCGAACCCGTACCGCAAAGGAGGAAAAGAACGGGGTAAAACCTAACGTTTATGCTATTACGACCACCGCCAAACCGGAAGTGACTTTTTTTTTAATTAAGGCTAGACAATCTAAAGGAGAGGATAACTTTAAAAAATATCGGCGAAAAAAGTGAACCCCTCCCCTGTAGAAAAGTGCCTAGTTGAAGGGGAAGATATTAATGTTTTTAGCCAATTTTTCGATATTTGTCGTATGAAAGGTCGAACATTAAAACGAATACTGATCTTGGTAAAATCCGTCGCCTCTATTGAAAGTTTAAGGCAGACATGCAAACAGACATACATATATATATTTATATATTGGTAACTAAAGATTTTCGACCCAAACTGATGAAAAAGCTTGCCCTATCTCTGAATACCCTTTATGTGAAATTTCAAATATTTAGACCAGAAATTGTCTGAGTAATTTGGAAGAGACCGCAGCAGAGGTCAATTTTTTAAACTTTGACCCCTATTATGACCCCTTAACATTTATTGTTTTGGGCTCAAATCAAGTTATTAAGTTAGATCCATGTCCAAGGAACCTATATCTAAAATTTCAAGTGCGTAGACTCAAAATTGTCAGGAGTTTGGTAGAGTTCTCAAAGGTCAAATCGTTGAACTTTGACCCCTTAATCGCCAAATTTCTGGCCAAAAACCGATCACATCGATTTTCTCAAATCTCAGTACCCTGTATATCAAATTTCGAGTATGTAGACTAAAAATTGACAGTTATTGCGTAGGGAAATGTACACACACAGACACGTTCACTTTTATAGATATATACATATACATATCTATCTATCTATCTATCTATCTATCTATCTATCTATATATATATTTACATTACATTTTACAAATAAATAATGCAAGGTGTAGTATCTGTTCTGATATTATACTTTATCTTTTTGTCTGTGAAGAAGAAATCTTTTTGGACTGAGGCAATTTTTATTGATGCTTCAATTTAAAGTACCTCTTTTTGAGAGCTAGACCCCTCCCCCATTAAAAACCGATCTGGTGTTTGATTTTGCCCTTGTGGAGGAGGTAAGTAAATAGTGGCCACGTTGTCTTCAAGTCCAACATGGATAAATTCTTGATGAACCGTCCCCTTAAGTAATCCAATCTACCAAATCTCCATTAATAACGATTACTACGATATTGTCCCATTGATTACTGTACACTTAATAACCCTTATCCTCGGGTGGCTTCAGGGCATTGATAAATGGTGACTCCTATGTAAAAAACAAACAAACAAAAAAACAAAACACTTCGAAGTGTGGGTATAAATTTTGAGACACCCTGTACATTCTAGCAAAACGGGCAGAAGTTAGTTTAGTCTCTATTGGTATTGGTCTGAGAGATAGTGGGATATATATATATATATATATATATATATATATATATATATATATATAACGTGTGCTTGTGCAACCATTGTCGCTGAACACTGCACAAATTCATCATCAGAGAAAGTGTCATGGTGTCCAGCTTGGCTGTCCTCCATTTTTGATAAATTATCTACGTCCAGAATTTTCCATATATACCAAGTCATTGTTGGCTTGTAAAATTAGTCATTGGTGCTTATGTCAGTTTCTTGTGTGAACTTTCATTCATCTGCGTTTACTTTGATCATCTGCTCGTTGTCTTCATCCAAATTTAAGATTTGATTTCAACACTGGTTCTATTATGAATATGGCCATGACAACAGCATATTCTTTTCATTGTTTTGACTCTAGTATATATCCGACATAGTTAGACACAATTAATCAACCTAGAATCACATCACTCTATATAAAAGCATATAAGATATCAACAGATACGCACACCGAGAGCCCTAATTATCAATCATGCGGCCTCGGTCATCTCTTTAATAAAAAGATTTTTATTCTCTCAAAATAAATAAATACATAAATGAATTAAAAAAAAAAAAAAAATGATAATAAATAAAAATAAATTAAAAAATAAATGATTAAAATTAAAATAAATAACAACTCCAGTTCAAAACAAGTTACAAGGTTTTGTTTTGAGGCGTTTAACACACGACTTGGTTTCTCTCCATAACGACAACCTTGCAATCCGGATAAACGTCGTTTTCAACCGAATAAAAACTGTTGCGCTACGTAGGCCTCAAAGAGCCCATTATCTCTCAGACCGACAAACTAACCTTCATTTCTCGTTTTGCTAGAATATCTGCCGGAACAGATGGTGTTTATTTGCTCCCCCACCGAGCAAATTAGGCACAAGGCCGATTTTTAATGTGAGGAGTGAAGGGAGGGGGAAGGGGAAAAGGGGACCAGCTCCCGAGAGGTGGGAAATGGGAGCTGGTTAAAGGTCAGGCATGTGGGGTTGCCCCCACATCTGGTCTTTGCTAGTCATAGCTTGCAGCATCTGCCGGAACAGATACTACACTTTGATCCTGGCCAAAAGGCCAAGAAGTGTAATTCAAGAATCGTTTGCAAATATTCTAATTGATGACCATTATTCTCCAACCAACACTGACAACGTACACCAAGGGATTTGCAAACATCACACAGCAGATTGTTACAGTATTTTTTTTTTTTTTTTAGACACTCTGTATAGTTCCTTGAATAATAGACAGTTCCTGTCTACATGCTTTAGTTCTAATTCTTTTTAGGTTTTTAATGAGTTTTTTTGTTTTTGTTTTGGCAAGAACTGGCTGATATAATCACCGTGGGTACTTTCAGATCACTTCAGATCCATCTTCAAGGGTGATTATCAGTAAAAACGTTAAGATATTTATAAGGGTGATATTTTTCTCCTCTTAATAGGTTGAACGTTATTTTTAAAGGCATGTAAGAATATTATCACCGTTACCGAAAATCGTTTTGTTATATATATGAAAAAAAAAAAAAAAAAAAAAAAAAAATGAAACTGCAGGCTTAACTGCCTTCCTCCAAAGCAGCAAGTTTCATGGGAGTTTAAAATTCACAAGCGATCTCCAGTTGCGGAACGAGGAGTGTCAATGGGGTCACAATTACTGTGTTTGAATCTTGTTCGAACGAAAGTGTTTGAATCTTGTTCGAACAATTACTGTGTTTGAATCTTGTTCGAACAATTCTCTCAGCTATAACGTTTTCTCCATATACGGCACGAATATCCTTCGACACTTCACTTGCTTTTTGACCTCCATTAAAGGCAAAAAGAAAGTATCGAAAATGTGATTTTTTATCTACTTGAAAATCCATTTGATGGTTCTGAAAAACGAGAAAGAAATTATATAAGCAAAAAAACGATGACCATTATCTTGTAAAACAGAATACATGCTCTTTAATGATATATAACATTTTGCCAAATATCAAAACCTGCTCTAGAGCAAATTTTTTTATGAAACGGCAGAAACTTATGCAACAACCTAATATTATTTTACAGAAGGTCAAGACAACATGATGCCGTTGATCTTCTTACCAAGGTGTGTGTGTGTGTGTGTGTGTGTAATAATATATCTATATTATTTTATTCAATTTAGGTAAACAAAATTACCAGAAGTCGCTACAATAAATCTACTGTTTCAATCTTAAGACGTCAAGCAACAATATACCTTTGTTCTTACTAGAGGCCAGTCATTTAATCTTGAGTAAGAACAGAGTAATATTGTCACCTGACGATGTCTTTTAAGATTGAAACAGTAGATTTATTGTAGTGACTTTTGGTGATTTTTATTTACCTAAATTGAATAAAATAATATCTTGCTCTTTTAATTGAGCACTATCAACAACCTTGTTGAAATTTAATGGTTTTTACTTTTAGATATTTTTAACCTGGAGTACACACGCGCGCACACACACACACACACACACACACACACACACACACACATTTTCAATCTGTTTTTACATAAGCAGTAATGTGTTGGTACACAGTCATGAGCATATACCTATATAATGCAATATTTATACCAATAGTGCTCCATAACACAATCTCTGATAGTGACATGGTCCACACTGAAGTTTTTAAGGGAATACAAGCGTTGTTGCCAAAAGAGGTCTCCAGTTACTAAATACTAGAAGACCGAAACATGCTCATGACTGTGTAGAAACACATTGCTGCTTATGTAAAAACAAATTAAAAGTAGTCCTTCGGTATTGACCACTCTTGTATTAACCTTGTTATATTTCACTGGTTACCTTACCTCTGGAAAATAGCAACCTAAAATTATATATATATATATATACACACACACACACACACACACACAATTATAATGTGCATAAAATCTAATTCTCATATATGGTCATCAATTACATCTTACAAAATCAACATTTTTTAATTCTTTGGTTTTCTTAATTGAACATTTTTAACCCCCCAAATTGTACCACACTTGGAATTAATCTATAATATAAATCTCACCTGTCCGTTTAAATGTATGTATGTATGTATGTATGTATGTATGTCTGCCTAAAACTTTCGACAGAAGCGATGGAATTTTCACGATATCGGTATTGTTTTGAAGTTCAACCCTTCGGACGACAAATATTGAAAATTTGGCTTAAAACATTAATTCCTTCACCCTCAACTGGTCACTTTTCTACAGGGAGGGGTCGCCCCTTTTCACCGATATTTTCGAAAATCATCCCTTCTTTTTGATTGACTAGCCTTTGCCACTACCGGTTTGGCGATGGACGCAACGGCAAAGACGTGTTTTTTTTTTTTTTTTTTTTTTTTTTTTTTTTAACATATTTTTCCTCCTTTGCGTCACAGGTTCGAACCTGCCTGCCTACTACCACTTTTTTTTTTCCCTCCACACACACCTTGGAACACCCGGACAACACTAGGCACCCAGGCGAGTTTTATAAAAAGCTAGGCACTGCCAAAAATGGCTGAAAAATCAAGTTGTTGTTTTTTAAAACGAAATTACATTTATTAAAATCCATTATTTCTGAGTAACTTTTTTTTCCATAAAGATAAAACCCTGAATTTTATCATATAGAAAGCAGAATATTGTAAAAATTTGTCTATTTTTAATTAAATTTTAAATGTTAAATTTTCCCCAAAAGTTAACAATTGGCGTTTTTTGTTTTGCACAAAAAACGTATATAAATAGTTTAAAAAAAGAGAAGGTTTTTGAAAGAATTAATTTGTTTATTTCTTGTCTAACTAAGATTTAGGGTGAGTTTCTATGAGAATATGCAAAAATATTATAAGTACGTGGATTTCAAATAATTCCACTTATTCATATAGGCAACCAGTTACTTCGAGTCGATTTGATTACTGTTTACATTTGTACTTGATAAAAAGCAAACTACGGAAGACCAAAACGCCCCCCCCTAACTTATTTTTCAGTGACGAAAATTTCAATGTATTATTAACGCTGAGGCTGGCCAGTACCAGATGGGTGACCATTTGTATGAGTTTGGTTTTTAATGTGTATGTGTGTGGGGGCCAGGCTCTCCAAAATGGGGAGGGGGGGGGCAATTTAAAGCAGAATAAAAAAAATTATTTCAGCGCGTTTGGTCCATCGTAGTCGAAAGGCGGCAAACGTTTCCAAACTTGATCGAAAAAATAATGATATTTTTAACACAAAGGGCACAATATTTATCGAATTTTTTTTTGTATCGATTCTTAAAAGCATGCCCTGTTTAATAATGGTCATGCATTATTCGGCTCGCTAAAAAGAAATTGTTAATTTATTTATCAAAGATTTTAAAATGGCTTTTTTTGTATAAATATTAAAATTTTTTTTTTTGTTTTGCTTAACTTAAATTAATTATTTTACTTAACATATTCACCGAATTTCACACTTCAAAACTCAAAAGCGGGATAATTAAATACAATCGAAGTTCTGATATTCAGACATCAAAATAAGGTATGCAAACAAGTTTTTTTTTTTTTTTTTTTTTAAATCTATAATCCCGTCCCTTACAACAACATAATGTTTTGTTCAGTTTCCGATGATTATTTTAAGCATATTTGGAACCCCCTCAAAACAAGGGGGGTGGGTTGTAAGCAAAATATATATATATATATATATATATATATAAATAAATATTGTTTATAAAAAATAAGTACACTGTTATAAAGTTCGTTCTTCTCTTAATAATCGCTAAAAATTTCGTATTGATTGGATAATTACCTGATTTTTGGTAGATTTTTAAAAAGACGGTCCGTCAAAAAGTACTTACCTGCCCTCCCACCCCCAGTTTTGGCGGTGCCTATAAAAAGCACAAAATGGTGATGTGTTTAAGAATTGGTTAAGATGACTAGGAATTATGAAAATTTGAAAAGCAGAAGAGGAATATATGACCATGGTGACACATTTGTTTCCATGAAATCACTGAAGTTAAACAATGCAATAAAGTGTTGATGTGTTTAAGAATTGATTAGGATAACAATGCTTAGCCTTGTCAGTAGTTAATGAGACCATTGTGGAATACCAAGTACTGTATGTAAAACCTCTTTAAAGCGAATTGTCAGAGTATAACAGCCTGAAATAAAGTCTACATGAAAAAATTGTGGACCATGTCGCTGTCAGAGATTGTGTTATGGAGCGCTATTGGCATAAGCATTGCACCATTTCCTCTCAAATATGTGTTTATATATTTGTGTGTGTGTGTAATTTTTCTTTTAATGCAAATGTGGGTGTTCTCATTCCCTGTCTAAATTTGTTAGCAAAGATCGCCCCCACCATCAACCAGATGAGGAGGGGAGACTTATCCACCTTCAAGTGCCCTATTTTACTGCTGGTATGCAAATATAGCTTCACAATTTCAGAAGTCTTGACTGAATAAACAGGCAGACGTTTTAAGCCCCCCCCCCCCCGGAAAAAAAAATGCCACGAGATTTTGGGTCTTCCTTCAAATCCTAACTTTCTTTTTCAATGAAGTAATGAAGGTTAGCCCTACTCTTATTTGAGAAGGATATTCATGCTCGTGAACACGATTGAAGTGGGGGGGGGGGGGCATTGCACCTTCGCACCCTTATCAAAAGAGAGAGTGGGGAGGAAAGGAAGCCGGCTAAAAAAAAAAAAAAAATAAAAAATAAAAAAAATTGGTGATTAAACTGATTTGAAAGGAGTTTTATTTTCAATTCTCTACTGAGGTTACATGGAGAGAAATTTGATCCTCCCTCTCCAAAAAAAAAAAAAAGGTGACTGTGTTTATACATAGGGGAGGGGTTTTGGGATTGGGGAAGGGGGATTATTTTATTTTATTTTTCTTATTTTACATCCCTCCCTCTTATTTTGAATAAGAAATAAAAAATGTTATAGAAAGGAAGCTTGGCTTTAAATAGTAATTTCCAAGAATCGCACCAGAACCAGATTGAGCCCCCCCCATCCCCCCCCCCCAAAAAAAAAAAAAAAACTTTAATATTCTTACTCTCATTAAGAACAAGTAGTTAATAAAACGTTAAAAAACACCCTGAAAAAGAGTTACAAACATTTAATTTTAAAAAGGAAGCACAAAATAAGTGGATAGTCAGTCCTTAATTCGCGGAGTTTCGAAGAAATACTTTCCTTATCATCAGAGGGTAGGATTTTGCTTTCAAAAGTATTTGATAAAACTACAAGTAAGTAATAGATTTTGGTAACAAATAGTGAAGGAGAAGGAATATGGTGAAGAAAAAGTGATTTCACGTGAATGGACGGACACAATGACACACACACACACGCACACACGCACGCACGCACGCACGCACGCACGCACGCACGCACGCACGCACGCACGCACGCACACGTGTGCGCGCCGAGGGTGTCTGGCGTTGCCCGCTAAAATTTTTTTTTTTACTTTATGCGGATTGCGTATGTATTATTATATAATCAATCCTCTATTGAATATTATATATTACCAGGAATAATTTGCCAGGTGGACTAAGTCGCAAAAAAAAAAAAAATTTCCATAAAATTCCGTCCTTGTTTGTTTACAATATCAATCACGTCAGCTGATACTTAGGTTCGACGATCTTAAAACTAGTCTTTCATCCCATATCTATAAAAGATTTTTTTTACGGTACACCGATGTAACTTTGGCGAGTGTAACGTAAAATATTCCTCTTTTAAATTCTTTTTTATTTATAAGAGAAGAAAGACTATTTTTATAGTTTGGATTTTTTCATTTTCCAATACTTATTGGATGGATTTCTCTACAAAACATATCTAAGAACACTGCCAGACACATAAATTAACTTTTTGTGAAATTTACTAAAGATAGGTCCGGCCGTTTCGAAACCTATGAGGAAGAAGCTCACACACACAAAAAAAACTGACTTTTATATAATATATATAACTTTTGCCTGGGTGTTTAGAGGTGTATTGAGCAAAAAAAAAAAAAAGTGGTAGTAGGCAGGCAGGCAGGCTCGAAACTTTACCGCGAAGGAGAAAAAGGACATGAAAAAAAAAAAAAAAAATGACATGTTTGCTGTTGCGTCCATCGCCAAACTGAAAGTGACAAAGGTTTTAAATTAAGACTAGGAAATCGAAAAAAGGGGATGACTTTTGAAAATATCGCTTTTTTCGCTAATATTTTTGAAAGTCATCCCCTTTTTTCGATTGACTAGCCTTAATTCAAAGCTTCATCACTTCCGGTTTGGCGATGGATGCAATGGCAGATACATCACGTTTTTTATTTTCACGTTCACTTCTTCCTTCGCAGTGCAGGTTCGAGCCTGCCTCCTTGCCTACTACCACTTTTTTTTTTTTTCTTTTTGCTCAACATACACCTCCGGACACCCAGGCTAGTACTATATAAGATATACCAAATATCCTAACTTGTTACGACTTGTGGACAATTTTTATTAGTTTTCATCCGGAAAAAGGGCTGCTTAAAAAGGGTCAAAATTGAAAAAAATTGGTAGGGGGTGGGGGTCATAGGATTTTTATCTGTTTGTCAACTGTTTTATGCATGACAGATTACTTATGTTAAGAATAAGTACATTTGAAAACACTTATTAAAGATCGTGTCTAGCTGGCCTAATGGTTATTGTACTTTACTCACTGTGTTTAGGTTTTGGTTTTGATCTCAGCTCGAGTATATTTTTTAAATTTTCTACTTAAGAAGTGAACTGTTTAGAAATCTAATACTTGCATGTACATATCTCAGTTTCTTTCCGTTTTATTTTTACTTCATGTTACGCTTAATACCTATGTTATTTTCTGTTTATAATAGACTAGCGGGGGTATCCGGCATTTCTCGGGTGTGTTGCGGTGGTGTAGTAAAGGTGGAAATAAAAAGCAGCCATGTAGGGGCGGGCGGGGGAAGAAATAGGGTGGAAGGAGGTGTTTAAAAAATTTAAAAAAAAAAGTGGTAGTAGGCTCGAACCCATAACACGAAGGAGGAAAAGGTGAAAAAAAAAAAAAAACTTAACGCGTAAGCCGATGTTGCCATTGCACAAGCTTTGCTGTTTTTTCAAACAGTTTCGCTTTATATGAAAAAGCCAAACACTCGAGACGATGCCATGGTGGGAATTTTGTTTAACTCGATCAAAAAAAAAAAAAAAAAGAAGAAGATAGTCGATGTCCGTTTGCGAATCTGAGATATTACGATCTGGGAATTATGCGAAAACATCTTGCAAAATCTAACCGACACGAGAACCCCAATGCAAAAAGCCTTTCGTGGACATACACAAACGTTCACGCCAATTTTGCCTTTTATATGTTAGATTTATATATATATATATATATATATATATATATATATATATATATATATATATATATATATATATAGATTAGTGGGGGTACTTGGTGTTGCCCGGGGTGTTTGGAGGTGTGTGTCGAGAAAAAAAGTGTTAGGCAGGCTGGAACCCGTGACGTGAAGGTGGAAAAGAAAGTGAAAGAAAACCTGATATCTTACCACAACACTATGACACCAGAGGAATTGAAAAGCGTTCTAATTTAGCGATGTCAATCAAAAAGTTTTCAACTCAATGATAATTAAGTTGAGAATCATAGGAATTGGCGCAGAAATGAAAGTGGCTTTTAAACCTTGCCTGGGGCCAGTGAAGCTTTCTGCTTTCTCTCATGGTATTTATTTGCTTTCTCATGAGGTCGTTCCCCGAAAAAGGGGGAACACTGGCAGTGTCCAAATGAATAGCAATTGTCTGATATGAAGGGTTTTCCCAACATTGATCAAAGCTAATTGCTTTCAAGACGTCCCAGCACGAAAGGCCAGATGCTGTACCTTCGTTCCGATTAGGTTTGCTTTATTTATACAAAAAAGACCAACAAACACGCGAAAGGACGGAATAGAGGGAATTTTATAAAAGTCGATGTAAATAAATGTAGATACGACGTCCATTCGCAAATCGTAGATATTATAATTTAGGGAGTATATAAAAAGTTGTAAAAAATAGTAGCCTTCTCGAGATCCCCCCCCATTAAAGAAAAGCCTTTCTTGGACATACAAAAGTGCGCACGGCCGTTTTGCCATTTATATATATATATATATATATATATATATATATATATATATATATAGATAAGAATTCTGCATTAATTAAAATATAATATTTTTGCATATTTTACGACCGGGCAACGCCGGATAGCCTACTAGTAGATATATAAAGAAAAAGAAAGCTAATAAAATGAAACCTTGGTACATAACTCCTCTCTTCCGGTCTCACCATATCGTGGATATCATAACATACATTGTGCTATGTTTCAGGAACTGCAGTGAAGTGTTGAAGCTAAGTGCAAATTTTTTTTTTTTTTATTGACTCATTGATGTATACGTCACTGCATTTGTTTAATATCGGAAAACAAAAACATAAATTGTTGACCATCCTCGATTCCATCTATCATCCAAAGTAGTTTCAAGCAAAGGTTCTTACGCACTTTATAAAATTTGAAGTGGTTGGCACTCCTTGCTAGATTGTTTTGTACTCAGCATTATAATGTGAGTATCAAGGGTAAGTGGAGTAATCATGAGAAAGGAGTCTCATGGTCATAATAAACTGGAAGCCTTCTCGTCGTCCTCAACTATAGTTGACAACTACTATATATGTGTTTGTGTTGAGTTTATATGAGTACATTTAAAGCATTGTGAATCGGTGCTTTTCTTTTTTTTATGCGTGAATTCATTCATACAGGGTCGTTCCAAAAGTAAAGCCTCCTATTTTTTTTTAACTCAAAAATTTTAAGTGCTATGAACACAGGAGTGGTACCTTTAAAACGAGCGCCCTTTTGTGCACCAGAAGTTATTTTTCTAAATAGTCACCACTATTCTCAATGCCCTTTTGCCTGGAATTAAGTGATGCATCTCTGCTTCTGACATGCGTTCACGACAACTTGCTTTCTCAGTCTCACACCGTCAATATCTGCAATGGAGAGATTAAATTTTCAGATCATGTATGCATAAGTTCAATTGTCATAAAAATGCAATTTGCAATATTCTCTGATCCATTTGGGTGGAATAAAAAAATAGGAGCCATTACTTTTTTAGAGCACCTCTCGTGTGTGTGTTTACACACACATCATTGTGTGTGTGTGTGTGTGTGTGTGTGCATACACACACATCACTCATCATTTCATTTGATTTTCAAAAAAAACAAAAACTGCTGACCATCCTTGATTTCCTCCACCATCCAAAATGGTTTAAAGTAAAAATAGCAAAGGTTTGTAAGTACTTTACAAAATTTGAAATGGTTGCTACTTCTTGCTAGATTTGGAAAAAAAATTTTAATTTTTTTTTTTTTTTTTTTTAATGAACAACAAAAAAGAAATTCCATCGTTGCATAACAATTGTGTATTGACATCCCGGTAAAAACTGTTTGCTAATTGACTAGGAGATCAGGGTTCAATCCTCATTTGAGTAATACTAAAGACTTAAAAAAAAAAAGAAAAGGTGCTTAAACACTCATCAATATACAGCAAGGATCAAGGGTAAGTGGAGTAATCCCGAGAAAGTAGTGGTTCTCTCCCTTACACCTTGTAGTAATTAATGAAAAAGGGGCATCCAGGTTCACTCTCAATTGGGCACTTTTATACAGGGAGGGTCGATTTTTTTTTTTTTTTTTTTTTTTTTTGCTAACATTTATTGCAAGTTATTCAACCCTTGCGTTCACGACGTCACTTAAAAGGCGCTATGTCGACCGCATGTAAAGTCACAACCATGGTAGGTACATTGGTTAGACAGTTTTTTTTTTTCACCTCTTTTGTCTCTAGCGTGTTACAGGTTCGAGCTTGATTACTACTCTTTTTTTTTTTTTTTTTTGTGTTCAACCAACACCCTTACACACACCTCCACTTTCTTTTCTGCCTTTGCATCTCGGGTTCGAGCCTGCCTACCTACTACAACTTTTTTTTTTTTTTTTTTTTTGTCAACACACACTTCCAAATACCCGGGCAACGCCGGGCACCCAGGCTAGTAAAAAAAAAATAAATCAAATGACCTTTACTCATCACATAGAATTTATATCCGAATAGACTTCGTAGCCTCGTAGGAGATATCCTTTTCTCTTCCCTGCAACCTCCGTCTCACAGAAGAGATGTTGCGAGTTTGTCTCTGCTTTATCGTTATTTTCATGGAAAGTGTTCAACTGAGCTTCAGTCTATGGTCTCCCCTCGCCAAACTTTCACAAGAAACACTCGTCTAGCTGAAAACGCTATCAATAATTCCCTCCACTCATTATCTGTGCCTAAACCTAAACATAGTTTCCATGAACAAAGCTTCTTTCTTAGAACTGCACGCCCATGGAATTATCTTCCGTTTTCCTGCTTTCTAGCTGACTACAATATGGTTGTTTTCAAGTCTTACGTAAAGAAGTTTTTGATGAGCCGTTACATATAAGTTAACAAATTTACCTAATCTCCATTACTAACGGTTACTATATTGTCCAATTTCTACTGTACACTCTTTAACCCTTATCTTCGAGTGGCCTCTTGGCCTTGATAATGTGGTGATGCCTATGTAAAAAAAAAAAAAAAAAAAAAAAAATTTTTTTTGTTTTTCCTTCTTACGTATGGTCTTCTTTTATATTAAACCTCCTGGATCTTTCAGGATTACCACCAATGATGTGCTGTACTTGCAAAATAAATTTACGTCTTATAATGCTATCAGTGTGTCTAGAATGTCTTTTTTATTTTAATATATAAATATTAAAATAAACAATAAAAACGCCTCTCACCTTCAGGGCCCATGGTACAACGGATAGAGGCGTTAAGTTTCTTCGTTTCCAGGTGAGCATTATCTGAAGATAGTGGCTTCAATCCTGCCCAAAGCAGGCCAAAGGATTAGTTGGCCAAAATTTGGTGAGACAACAACTATGGAAATGCAGTAATTACTGAGGATACAGTTACAAGACTCGGCATTCCAATCCTGTCGCGGTTAATTGGCTGAAGAAGGCCAGAGGATGAGCTGGCTGAAACGTGGTGAAGCAGTAACAACTATGAAGATGAGGATAAGTCTGAGACTAAAAAAAAAAAAAAAAAAATTTTTTTTTATTTATTTATTTATTTATTTTTTTTTATTTTTTTTTTTTATTGTTTTTTTTTTTAGATAGGACTAGCCTGGGTGCCCGGCGTTGCCCGGGTGTTTGTAGGTGTGTTGAGCAAAAAAAGAAGAAAAAAAGAAAAGTTGGCAGGCAGGCTTGAACCTGTGACGGGAAGACAGAAAAGAAAGTGGGGGGGAAAAAAAAAAGAAAAAAAAAAAGTGACACATTAGCTATTGTGCCCATCGCCAAACCAGAAATGACATAGGTTTAAATTAAGGCTAGACAATTGAAAAGAGGCGATGACTTTCGAAAATATTGGCGAAAAAAAGCGACCCTTCCCTGTAGAAAAGTGCCCAGTTGAGGGTGAAGGAATTAATGTTTGACCAATTTTTCGATATTTGTCATCTGAAGGGTCGAGTTTCAAAATGATACCGGTCTTGTGAAAATCCATCGCCTCTGTCGAAAGTTTTTGCGAGACATGCATACATACATACATACAGGTACGATTTATATTACAGACTAGCGGGGGTACCCAGCTTACCCGAGTGTTTAGAAGAGTGTGTGTTGGGCATGGGGTGGGGTGGGGGAATCAAAACAAAAGAATAAGCGAAGTAAGAACCCTGTTTAAATATTATATATATATATATATATATATATATATATATATATATATATAAACAATGCTAAAACTTTTAAAAAAATCGTTGCCCGGGTGTTTGTGTTGAGAGGGAGGGTTAAAAAAAAGTTTTGGTAAGTAATTAGGATCGAACCCGAAGTCTTGAGGCGAAGGTGGAAAATAAAGTGTGCAAAAAAACCTGACACGTTAGCCGCTCGGCCAACAAAGAGCAACTGAAAGACGTTTGAATTTATTTATTTAAGTATTAAAAACATAATTGACACGTGCCCGCAATAAAAGTTAACTCTGCTACTTCTATTTGACCTAATGAGGTCAAATAGAAGTAGCAGAGTTAACTTTTATTGCGGGGGGGGGCAGCTTTTGGGCTTTGGCTGGTTTTTTCCCCAAGATGTTGGGGAGGGGGAAACCAGCTCCCCATTGTCCAGATTGAATAGCAATTGTCTGATATAAGGAGTTTGGCATCACATTAATCAAAGCTGATTGCTTCTGGACGTTCCCCGGTGCGATTGCCGGGAACAATTCTTAGCTTTGAATTAGTTTCAGTTCTATACAAAAAAGCTGAACGAACACAGGACGGGCTGAAATAGCAATAATTTTGTAAAAATCGACGTAAATAAATCTGGATGCAATGCGCGTTCGAAAATCGTACATATTATGATCTAGGGGCTATATAACACTTCTAAGCGATAGTAACCCCCGCGGGACCGTCGGCAAAAAAATCCTTTTCGAGACCTACAAAAAAAAATTGCCTTTTATATATATAGATAATTAAAAATTGCCTTTTATATATATATATATAGATAATTAAAAATTGCCTTTTATATATATATAGATAATTAAAAATTGCCTTTTTATATATATATATATATATATATATATATATAGATAATTAAAAATTGCCTTGTATATATATATATATATATATATATAGATAATAAAAATTGCTTTTTATATATATAGATAATTAAAATTGCCTTTTATATATATAGATAATTAAAATTGCCTTTTATATATATAGATAATTAAAATTGCCTTTTATATATATAGATAATTAAAATAGCCTTTTATATATATAGATAATTAAAATTGCCTTTTATATATATAGATAATTAAAATTGCCTTTTATATATATAGATAATTAAAATTGCCTTTTATATATATAGATAATTAAAATTGCCTTTTATATATATAGATAATTAAAATTGCCTTTTATATATATAGATAATTAAAATTGCCTTTTATATATATAGATAATTAAAATTGCCTTTTATATATATAGATTATTAAAATTGCCTTTTATATATATAGATAATTTAAAATTGCCTTTTATATATATAGATAATTTAAAATTGCCTTTTATATATATAGATAATTTAAAATTGCCTTTTATATATATATATATATATATATATATATATATATAATTAAAAATTGCGTTTTATATATATAGATAATTAAAAATTGCCTTATATATATAGAGAGAGATAATTAAAAATTGCCTTATATATATATAGAGAGATAATTAAAAATTACTAGTTGGAAAAGATTAATAAAAACATACAATTATCTTTTTAAATTGTTCAATACTAGTGTTGAAGGGTTCTCTTAGACAAAAATAAAATAAAAAAGCAATCTATCATTTTGTTTTGAATTCCAACCAAGATTAAGGACTTCATCTCTCCTAATTTCCAAATTTCATGATGAAAATTCCTAAAGGCACTAAAACTTTATAATAGCACCCTCGTCTTCACAAGTTGTGAAAATGACCCGTTAGAAATGTTAACCTTTTTTGGCACTTTACTTACTAAAAAACAAAAATCATCAGATACATTTTAAAGATTATTATTTATTGATCATATTTATATGCCTCCCCACGAGGGCAAAATGAGACATGAGGTCGTTTTTAATGTGGGGGAACATTTAGCTCTCTAAAAAAAGGGGCACTCTGGATTGGATCAAGAATTAAAAATTGCCTTGGTCGAGAAGGATTTTCCTCTTCACTGACTAAGGACAGAATTAACTAAGTGCAGCATTCGAACAGATACTACACTTTGTTCCCAGCTAAAAGGCTAGAAATTTTTATTTATTGATTCACTAGCGGGGGGTACCCGGGTGTTTGGACGTGTGTGTGGTTTTGGGTAAATCAAAACTGGGGGGGGGGGGTTAAAAAAAAAAATGTTTTGGTAGGTGAATATGAGGATCGAACCCGAACCCTTGAGGCAAAGTTGGATATTAAAGTGTGAAAAAAAAACCGTGCGACATTAACCACCACGACATACTAACGGAAATACGTTTTAATTTATTTAATTACTCAGAATTGACAGGTTCATGTTTTAATGACTTAATGAGGTCAACTTTGACTGGGAGGCATTATTTTATTTAATGCGGGGGGGAACGCTTTTTTTTTAAATTTTTATTGTCCCAAGATGTTGGGGGAGGGGGAAACCAGCTCCTCATAAAAAGGGGATTGTCTGAATTGAATAGCAATTGTCTGATATAAGGAAAATGTTTCCACATTGATCAAAGCTGATTGCTTTCGGACATTTCCGGCGATCGCGACCGGAAAAATACCGCCAGAATTAGTGTCGCTTTTATTATAGGAAAAAGCCTAATCCACATGCGGCGAGCGAAAACTGTTGAATATTTATCTTCCTGAAGTCGAGCAAATTAAATAGACAGGTGACCTCCGTTGTTAACTCGGAGATATTATGATTTATATGTGATAAAAAAAAGTTTTAAGAAGTTGTGAGCAGACCGACCGCTTCTCTGAAAAAGCCTTTCTTGGACATGCACGAAAAGCGAACATACATACACACATTTTCGCTTTTCTATATATAGATGTCAAAGTATATTCTGAACAAAATGTTGATATGTTGAAAATTTGAAGTGCTTTATTTATTTTTTTAAATAGAACAATTTTCGTAGAACCTTTTTGAAAATTGTTGATTCAGAACGTTTTTTTATGGTCAGTAGATAATGTTGAATTTATTTTGTGCGCATGAGCAAACATAAAGTAACTTTGAACTGAAATTGTTGTAAATATTTGAATACGTGTTTTATGGGTCGACGATTCATTCAAATATTTGTGCAGAAGTGACAGATGTCATTTTTTTTCTACTGGTTTATAAGTAACTTCACACTAGCCTTCACATACTCCTTTATGGCTGCGAGACTTAGCCTATGCGGGCAAGTGACCTACGCAAACTTTGCTGCAAAGGTTGGTTCCCTTTAGCGAGCTAGAAGACTACTCACACCTGGTAGTATCCTGTACCTCTACAAGGCCACCATTCGCCTATGCATGGAGTGTTATTGCCACATCTGGGCTGGTGCATCTACCACTAGTCTCTCCCTGTTGGATAGGGCCCCAAAAAAAAGAGTCTGGGATCTAATGGACCCCACTTTGTCAACTAAGCTCTAACCTCTGTCTCATCGCTGCAATACCTCTCTGTGCCTGTTTTACAAATATTTTGATAGCACGTGCTCTGATGAACTCGTTGCACTTGTGCCCCCTCGACATACATATCCCCAACAAACCCGCTTACCAATAAAATTTGACCTCTTCACTATTGAGGTCTTTAAATGCCAAAAAGCTTTCTATAATACTTTCTTCCCTCAGACAGCTACACTTTGGAATTCCCTTCCTGCTATCTGCTTCCCTGGCTGTACTAATATGCAGAAGTTTAAATGTAATGTAAACCAATATCTTGTTAATCTTTCCTAGGCATGGTCCCAAATAGTAGCCCCTTACATCCAAATGGCAATATGCCTTGTTAGGGCTGAATCTGTGTTAAGCAAAACTAACGAAAGACCTTATGTTAAAGAACAAGTCGTCTGTTCTTGTGAGTAAATGAGATAGGATAGCCGAGGATTCAAACCTGCGAAGCTAGGATTTGAATTGAGAATTCTGATCATAAGTTAAAATAAATAAAACAGAATGTTATTAAAAATGGAATGTAGAATTAACCATTGTTTAGTTCACATAAAATAGTTAGATATTTGTTTATTGAAAAAGAAATGTAACGATGAATTTTGTTTCTGTTAATGAAATTAAAATAAGGAATCTGGATCCGAACAATAGAAAATATTAAACATATTTGTAACGTGGATTAGGAAAATAAGGTTAGAGAAAGCATGTCAAACCATGAGTCAGGTATGCACGTGTTGGTCACGCAATGACGTCATGAGTTCTCAATATAGAGAGCTTTAGTTAGATAAGCCAATCAGTCAGGGGAGAAGAGAGGAGTCAGAGACAGAGCTGACATCGAACCTTGGAAGCGAAGGTTAGAAGAAGAAAATCATGTAAAGACTTTGAATTCCTTTATGCAAAGCCATTGACCGGTCGTATGGAATAAACGAACATCACCATATTTTTGTATCTACGTCTTCGTGTTATGTTATTCAACAACAGAAAGGTATTGTGAATTTATATTATAAGAACTTTGTGAAAATCATCATCTCAAAAGTAGGTAAATAAATATATGTGTCAATGTTATAGAAACACTCCCATGCACAGAACTGTCAAACGTATAAATGTCAAACGCACAATCTATCTCGGTCTATCTATCTATATATCAAATCTCCTCTCATTGTGTATTACATGCCGTCAGCTCTCCTGTATTAACATATACCCTGTCTCCCTTTATATATACAGAACTGTCTCTCTCTTTATATATAAGTATGTTTAAATATGATATTTTAATTCTTGCAGATTTTGTATATATTATTATAGAGTTAATGTTCTATCGATTTTTATATATTATAAAGTTGCGATTTCAAAAATAATAAAAATATATCCATATGACTTGAGTGCATCAGCTTAAATCGAAACCAAAACTTATGAAATATATATATATATATATATAATTCCAAATATATATATATATATAATTCCAAATATATATATATATATATAATTCCAAATATATATATATATATATAATTCCAAATATATATATATATATATAATTCCAAATATATATATATATATATAATTCCAAATATATATATATATATATATATAATTCCAAATATATATATATATATATAATTCCAAATATATATATATATATATATATAATTCCAAATATATATATATATATATATATATATATATATATATATAATTCCAAATATATATATATATATAATTCCAAATATATATATATATATTTCATAATTTCATAAAAACTTGAGTTTCTTTTCCTTCGGCTATAACGGAAATCAAAACTTATGAAGAATTCTTGGTAAAATTATTTATTACAAGAAATGGAGGTACATAACAATTAAACGACCCGGATGTAAGCCTGACACACAAAATAACACGCGCTATCCTATTAATATATAGCTTAAAAGCTGTTAATAAGAGTAGGTGTTTGTTTTCTTTTTTTATATTAGAAAGTAAGTTTAGTGAGAATAGTTGGGAGTATTTCAAGGAAGAAGTTTGTCTAGATTGCATATCTACCTACAAGTATGTCTGATTCTCTCTTTTCTTGTCTGACTATTTCCCCACTTATTATGTCTGCCTCCATTCTTATGTATCTTACTGCTTCTTTCCTTCCTTTACCTGGTCGGTATGTGCATGATTAATCATTGTTTATTTACATCCCTCCCCCATTGTGTGTCTGTCTGATGGAGGGGAGGGAACTTAAGCAAAATAAAATACATTCCTGCTATAGTAGTAAGAAAGAAAATGAAGTAAGCTAGTCTGAATCAAGTATCGATATGCCACACTATTAATCTTCTGAAATATTGAATGAAAATATCTTTCATCTGTTGCTATTAGCAACTCTTAATAGGTATCCCAAACTAATTTTTTTAACATACCAGAATATATATATATATATATATATATATATATATATATATATATTACAAAAGTAGTCACTTATCAAGGCTCGAGGGCCATTCGAGGATAGAGGTTACTGAGTGTACAGTGATCAAGGAGAACATATCAGTCGTTGATAGTAGTGGGAATTTGGTAAATTGGATTACTTAAGGCAACATCTCAAGAATTTGTTCACGTTGGACTTGAAGATAACCATATTGTAGTCAGTTGGAAAGCAGGAAAACGGAACAGTTCTATAGGCGTGCAATTCTAAGAAAGAAGCCTTGTTCATGGAATCTAGGCATAGATAAAGAGTGGGGGAAATTATTGATAGTGGTTTCAACTAGACGAGTGTTTTTTTGTAAAAGTCAGGGCAAGGGGGACTTAAGTTATTGTTTATTTTTCCTTTCCTTTGCAAAACTCAATCATGTTCTGCAAAGTAAAAAAAACATTTTCCCTATAAAATAAAAACAAGAAACACAAAGCAACAAAAACTCGGAGGATAAACATTTGAAGATATAAAGAACTTGAAGCATAAAAACTTGTTTTCAAAATTACTGGATTCAGCATTAAATGACTCTAAAACGATTGATATGACGAAAAACAAAGCAACTAAACCAATCAGGAACCTACATAGCTGTCATGAATTAACAGTAAAAGCTAATTTCGAAATCTTTTAATCCATTTTTGATACTATAATAAAACTATCTAAATCCTATAATTCTAACTCTTTTGAGTTGAAGTGATCAAATGCCAATCCAATTTAACGTCATTACGTGTCAATGCATTTCCGGTTCTACCTAACTAATATTCCTGGTGAACCAATTGAAAAAGAAATCCAGACAATTGCACTTAAGGGAACAGTGAGGATACTAAAAAGAACCCTCGGTTGGTTTCAATAAAAAGTCAGGGGAATGTTGGCAGCTGGTTTGGCTGCCCCATACTCAGCATTACAATCTTCAAAGAAAGAAAATGAAAAAAAAGAAAAAAGTGAAATAATAATAAAAAAAAACAAAAATTGGAGCCATTACTTATGGAACGACCCTGGTATGATATGGCTTCCCTGAAAATTCTAATGTTTAATGGTGATATATGATCGTTATATTAATATTTGAAACACGCAAAAAAAAAAAAAAAAAAAAATGTCAATTTATATAAGTTATCGATGGTTTAAATTGTACATTGTAGGGCCCCAAGTGCTGACCGAAATTTGAATCTTGTATGAATTGTTTTTGTGACCTATTTTCTTTTTGTTTGTGTAGATTCACACCCATGGCTTAATATAAGTTACCTTTCTTTGTATAAAACTGATAAGGAATTATTTGGTTTCTCTCTCGAAAATCAATTGAAAAAAGACTAACGAGTTCCTCGTATTACTCTTCAACAAAAAAACATGTTTGAATGAAGACTTGTTTTGATTATGACTTTTGTGTGTGAGTTAATATATATGATTGAATCAAAAGAATTATATGTTGCTTTTTTTTTTTCTGTCTGCTGACAGAATTTTTGGAATTGGTGGGATGCTGGTGGCTTCGTAGGTGGAGTAGAGAATCTCTTATTTATTTTGAGTATTTTTTTTTCTTTCTGTGTTTGCGTTTCCAGTATCTTTGCATCTATGTACGAAAGGTTTTGCATATTGAAGTAAAAAAAAAAATCAATGGCAAAATTGGGGAAGGGGAGGGGGTGAAGAATATTTGACCTCATTTTTGGGTGCATCTTCGGCTCTCTTTGATGTTATTGGTCCAGTGAGACTGGTAAATGCTCAGATTTTTTTCTCTTTTTCCTTTCTCTTTTTTCTTTCTCTCCTTTCCCCCTCTTTCTTTTCCCCTTTTCTCTCTTCCCCCTTCCCTCTTTCTCTTTCCTTTTTTCCTCTTTCTCTTTCCTTTTTTCCTCTTTCTCTTTCCTTTTTTCCTCTTTCTCTTTCCTTTTTTCCTCTTTCTCTTTCCTTTTTTCCTCTTTCTCTTTCCTTTTTTCCTCTTTCTCTTTCCTTTTTTCCTCTTTCTCTTTCCTTTTTTCCTCTTTCTATTTCCTTTTTTCCTCTTTCTCTTTTTCCTTTTTTCCTCTTTCTCTTTTTCCTTTTCTCTCTTTCTCTTTTCCTTTTTCCCCCTCTTTCTCTTTTCCTTTTCCCCTCTTTCTCTTTTCCTTTTTCCCCTCTTTCTCTTTTCCTTTTTCCCTCTTTCTCTTTTCCTTTTTCCCTCTTTCTCTTTTCCTTTTTCCCTCTTTCTCTTTTCCTTTTCCCCTCTTTCTCTTTTCCTTTTTCCCCTCTTTCTCTTTTCCCTTTTCCCCTCTTTCTCTTTTCCTTTTTCCCCTCTTTCTCTTTTCCTTTTTCCCCTCTTTCTCTTTTCCTTTTTCCCCTCTTTCTCTTTTCCTTTTTCCCCTCTTTCTCTTTTCCTTTTGCCCCTCTTTCTCTTTTCCTTTTGCCCCTCTTTCTCTTTTCCTTTTGCCTCTTTCTGTTCCTTTTTCTCCTTTTCTCTTCCCTTTTCCCTTTCTTTGATTTCACTCTTTTTCTCTTTTTCATTTTTCTCCTTTTTCTTTTCCCTCTCCCTTTCTCCTTATTCTTTTTCTTTCCTTTTTCTATTCTTTCCTCTCCTTTTTTTTCTTTTTTCCATTTTATTGTATTTTTTTTTCTATGTTTATTTTTTTAATTTTTCATGTGTGGGAGAAATATTTTTAAAAGGATGTGACACCTTTATATTTTGAAACCATTCTATTTCCTTTTCTAGCACCCTGGGCAATACTAGGTAACCTTGCTAGTTGGAAATAAATCTTTGAGAGAAAGCGCATTCATATTTTTAATAATAAACATGAACTGATATCCTTAATATGCACCATTTAATCTGTGCGTTTTACAATTTAAGTGATTTTTAACTTAACCATGACAAACTCACGGACAACGCCTCTTTGAGAAATGGTTGAATGCATCTACAATCGAATGTATTGAATTACAATTCTCCAACACATTACCGTGGGACTGCTTCCTTGCATACTATACTTTTCAAATCCAATGCCAACAAATTTCATAAACTGGCCCCACAAGTAATCTTTGTTCATTTCAATACTCTCATAATATTCTTCATCATTCAATTGACAGTCTAACACATGCGATAGATTTCCACTCAAGCTGCTTAATCTCATCATAGCATATCACTGCTCCATGTGCACAAAAACAAAGTTGCTGCTATGGCTGGAATTCTGAGTTCTTTAAGTACTTTAATGGTAAGTGTTCGGACGAACTCAAAGCACGAGTACCTCCTCGGTGTAAATACCCTCCCAGCAAACCAGACAAGCAGCAAAATCCCACCCCTACACTGTAGATATCCCTAGATGCTGTAAAGCATTCTACTCAAATAGTTTCTTCCCCCGAACTGCTAGACTTTGGAATTCCTTCCTTCTAACTGCTTCCCTGACTTTACTGACATGTGTAATGTGAACAGACATCTCGTAGCCCAACTCCCTACATAGTTAGTATCACTGCAAATTTGGTCTTAAATAGTAGCCCCTTATCACTTACTAGCACTCTGACTTGTTTGCGTGGAAAAAAAACTATATATATATATATATATATATATATATATATATATATAAAATCTACTCCGGATTTAGACAGGGTTGTGTTCTTATGCTCACACTGTTTAACTATGCCATTGACTGGATCACACGCAATACACTTGCTGAGATTCCTGGTATCTGTTGTCTATAACTTTGTCCTGATTAACCAAAGCCATTCTCAGAGAAAACCTTGCTAACATCCCATCAGCCATAGACAAGATGTACCACTTTGCATCTTAGATTCATATAAAGCTAAATGCTACGAAAGCAAAAATTTTCTTTGAAGGATTCTTACCCTCCGAGAAACGCATAATTCTTCTTAACGGGAAGCCGTAGAGGAGTTCAATTGCTTCAAATATTTGGGCTCAATGGGTCAGGTATGATGAGATTGTTGTAGTTGCATTACGTATTCGAATGACTTATACATTAACGGAGATAGATCTTTGTTGTGTAAGTGTTCACCAGGGGCCGGTTGAGCCAGCTCCTCCAACTGAATTCTTAGCATCTCGTATAGACGCTGCTCAGTCGATATCAAATCCAGCCATTCACGGTCCCAGCTGTGCACTCTGTAGAGGCGAGAAAACAGGATAAGATCGGCATCTTGCTTCACCGTGTTTCAGCTGAGCATCGTGTCATTTCTTCCAACCCTAGAGTAAGACTGGGTTGATGGCGGTATGAATGAATTCATCTGGTTGCTAGCGCAAAGTGTGACCAAACCCTCTGAGAAATCTCGAAAGGAGGGTCTGTTTGAGGGATGGTATCTGGCAGTGCGAATGGATGATGGCGTTTAGGACGAATTGATGCCAGCAAACCCAAAGGATGCAGTGTAGATATTGGTGATCCAAAACTTCCAGTCTGTGCAGGTAACAAACTTGTACTGGCCTCGTTTCGCATCCGTACAGGAGAATTGTGCAGACAAGAACTTGGTATATTCAAATTTTTGCATCGAGTCTGATTTCATTTCTAGACCAGAGTCAGGCGTGAAAGCAGCAGATAAATGCCGAGTTTCTATATTTACAACCCGTGGAATTTATTAAAGACAAGTTGAAAATATTTATACATTTTTATATAAACAATACTTTTTAGAAAAAAACGTATAAGCGCATGTGTGTTTTGTTGATCTCTGCTGGTCATGTGTGGATTGAGATAAATTGTTCAGTTCATGTTGTTACCGAGATAATTTATTGATCGTAGAGTTTGTTTATGGCTATACAATATTTAGCTTACCTTGCTAAGACTGGATTAGTACGCAAAAGTTTGTTTCATTCAAGATGTTTGCATGTGTGAACCAAGCTTTGGAACACGGTGTTCCTTGTTTGTCACTGTCGCATGTCACAGGGAAAGAAAAACAAAGGCAGAGAAGGAAAAGATATTGAAACGGAAATTTAGTGTCAACGTCTGTTTGTCAGAGGTGAGGTTCTACAAATTGTGCCTGTGTGTTCGCTGTGAAAAAACTATTTGATAGACTAGTTTTTAAACGACTGTATCTCTACAACATTAACGTCCAAATCAACAATGCTCGGCATACTTTCAGTCACCTACAACTCTCTGTGGCCTCGACAAGAGATCACAATAGGCACAAAATTCTCAATCTATCTAACGCTCGTTTGGATGATCTTTCTCTTAGATTGTGGAACCTGGTGGATTAGAGTTGCAGATCTCGAAAGGTTGGAAATGTTAGACCTATACTGCTTCCATCAAATTCTGCTGGTGTGTTAGCAATATCTTTGTCTCCAATACCCAAATCTGGATGGAATGCAAGATCAAAGCCTTCAACCAATCTCTTTTAAACAAGACTTTGCGCATCAACCCAGCTATTACTCCATTTGTGGAGTAATAGCTCCAGGACCACCCAAGATTAGCAAAGACGCCTGGGTGGTCAACTGTCGACGTGGTTACACATCATCAAAGTTCTATGGTGTTTGCTGCTGTGGACTGTTGTGCATGGTCTGTGTTCATGATAAGGATGCTGAGTATTCTCATGGAAAGAGCCGACTCAACCCATCTTGAGTGAATATCGCTTTTACCTCATTAACCTTATCCTTCAACTTTGAGGAGTTCATCTTGATTTCACATTGGTCATTGGTCACTCACATAGTGATAATAGTGACATCAAGAGCAACAAGAGTTTCTTTTGTTTTTATTTTACTTCATTAAATCCTCAGAAATCCAGGAATCCCTTTGTGGGGCTGACACTAGATTCCTATATATATATTTATATATTAGTTTTGGGACAATTGATCAGAATTGGGAATCAGACAAATCGGAAGTGTTAGGATTGGTATTGGAATCGGAAAAATTTATGCCTATTTTTCGATGCCAAAAACGATTCTTTAGTCTTTTTTATTTGATTTTGTTTAAAACAAAAATATTCTACCGCTGGTAATAATAATAAATATTTATTGATTTTTAAAACTACCAGTGAAAGTAAAATTTATAGATCATCCCCCACAAGTGTGTTTTTACGTTTGAGAAAGTATCTACATTATTCAACGTGTGTTTTTAAGGTAATCAAAAATAAATAACTTTATTGTTAAATGTTTATCTACCGATTATATAGATTGGTTTCCTAGATGTAAATCCACTAAAACTTGCATATTAGAGTGCTCAATGTGGGACAGAGCTGGAATATAGTCTGTTTATTGTACAAACATTATTGGTTTCCCAATTCAGGGACAACGTTTCATCGGAATAAAAACGAATATGTTAAATATTTACTGATTTATAAAGATTCGACATCGGGAATTTAGTACGGAATCAGTAATTGTATCAGAATCACAAAAAATATTGGAATCGTCTTATCACTAATACACACACATGCACGCATGCACGCACGCACACACACACACACACACACATATATATATATATATATACTTGTTTATTGTTATATAAACATGCTCACATCCCGCTGCTACAAATAGCCACTTGTTTCAATCAAACAACAGATATCATCAGGCAGCGACTTGACTATTCAAAAGTTCAATTATAATAATGAATAATAAGCTTATTCATTGTACTTTTGAATAGTCAAGTCGCTGCCTGATGATATCTGTTGTTTGATTGAAACAAGTGGCTATTTGTAGCAGCGGGATGTGAGCATGTTTATATAACAATAAACAAGTATTATCAGCTCTTTTTATTGAGCACTATCTAACAACCTCGTTGAATTCATTAGTCCATTACTTTTGAATATAAAAAAAACCCCGAGTATATATATATATATATATATATATATATATATATATATTTCATTTTAGTTCAGTTTGTTCTCGGGAATCCAAAAAGTCCTTTGTGAGGCTGACGCTTGATTTCTATACATAGATATCCGAATGTTCAATCCAGATTCTTCTCTACCATAATTCAAACGATGAATTCCTATTTACTTGCCTTCCCACGAGGGCAGAGTTAGACATCAGGATCGTTTTTTTAAACGTGGAGAAAGGAACAAAAATAAAAATCGTCTCAGTCGTGAAGGACTTCTCCTTCACTAACAAACAAAAGTGTAAACAAAACAAAAAATTAAAAATGTAGCATCAGAACAGATACTACACTTTGAATTATATTTTTTTTTTATTCACTCTGAAAAGTTTACAACAAAACAGTAATAAACAAAAAAAATTAGGCACAAGGCCACTCAAAAATTGGGGAGGGGGTGTCTATGGTCATCCTCGTCACTGAACCTTTGCTAGTCTATGCTTGATCCTAGCTAAAGTTCTCATTCACCACAATACCTCAAGCACACCGGGGGTGGGGTAGGGAGTCATTCAACCTTAATATTCCCAAATCATTTCTTTTTTTTTTTTTTTTTAAATTTTCTTCCTTTGAAGATTGTAACGTTTAGGTATGGAGCAGCCAAACCAGCCGCCAACATTGCCCTGCTTTTTATTGAAACCAACCGAGAGCTCTTTTTAGTATCCTCGTTGTTCCCTTAAGTGCAATTGTCTGGATCTCTTTTGCACTTGGTTTACCAGGAATATTAGGGATGACTTTAGGTTCTTCTTCATAAGCTCTGTGGCACCTATAATAACTAGTATGATTGATATCTCCCTAAGATTCCAGTTTCTTTTCATATACATGAGACCTTGATATTTGGTCTGTTTCTCCCTTTCAGCTCTGTCGAGACCGTCATCATTAGGGACACTCACTTCAATCAAGGTTGCAACTCTCTCTGACTTATTCCGTATAACTGTGTCAGTTGTCACAGCAGCATTTTATGGTTGCAATTGTAATGTATGGTATATAAGTAATTTCCAACTGTTCTTTCAGATTGATGTTCCCTCATCACTGAACCTTTGCTAGTCTGTTTGATCCTAGTTAAAGTTCTCATTCAGCACAATATCTCAAGTACACCAAGGGGTCGTCATACCTAAGATTCCCAAATCATATCGTGTGTGTGTGTTTGTTTTAAGCAATACAATACATTTGTAAACATAAAATTTGTTCAGTTTTCCTGCTTTCCAACTGACTACAATATGGCTGTCTTCAATTCCAACGTGAACAAATTCTTGATGAGCCATTCCCTTGAGTAACCCAGTTTACCAAATTTCCACTATTAACGATGACTACGACATGTTCCCCTTGACCACTGTACACTCATTAACCCTTATCGAGTGGCCTCCGGGCCTTGATAAATGGTGAATCCTTTGTAAAACAAAAATTAATAAAAAGGCGACCTTGATCTTGGCCCGAAGGCCAAGGAAGCACACTAATTTTCCTCTCACCAATTAGCCAGTTAAACATGTTCTATATCTTTCTTGCGTCTTTTAGTCTTAATCGAATCCAGCACAAGAATTTAATTTGTCTGGTGGAGTATCCAGCTAAGTACTGTTACGTGAGATAACACCACTAGGAAAAGTGCATTGTCTGAGACGATGTACAGCCGTGTCTTGTGATCTTATCTAGTCTTTGAATATTAAATCTCAGACAGAGTTAATAAAAAGTGAAGACCATCTCCCCAATTGACCAGTTTAACTGTTAAATTGTATATCTTTGCTGTTGTCTCTTGATCTTGATGCATTCTGTGACATGAATTAATGTAGAGAGTTAGTTGTGTGTGAGTGGTGAAGAGTCTAAAAGTGCTGATGGCTGGAAACGAAAGTCTATAAGTCCCAGTAAGAAACCCTGCTTATTAAAGCAGTCACATGGCCCCCTGCTAGAATTGGTTGGGAGGACAGAGGGGAGCATGGGAAGGTGGGTGTGGAGAGGGGGTTAAGTAATGCTACCAGATTAGCGCCAGAAGGAATATTCCGGAGGGAGGGAGGTGGGGTAGTAAATAAATACCCCCCCCCCCAAAAAAAAAGAGGAAAACGTAGGGGACAACAAGGCTAGAAGCCAGCTTCATGCTTACTGGAATGCGAAGACCTGAGTGGGTGGGTGGTGATAGTGGTGGATGAAAGCACTTGTTTTTTAACCCCCATTCCCCCACATCTTCCGTCACTATTCAAAACAAATATTTCAACAGTAAAAAAAAAAAAAAAAAAAAAAAAATCATCAGTAAAAGTGGATGTCATGGCCGGGTTTACTGTGGGAGATTTCAGAAATACACAAACACATGCTGTCCATATGTATAGCTTTATATAAGATTATATAAATATGTACGAATAAAAAAATCAATACGAAAAATATATAAATCTTTATATCTTTTCTGTATTTATTTCTTATGTGTTGACGTGTAGGAATACAAAAAGTCTTTTGAAAAAACAAGAATGTTTCTTTCAAAAGCGCATTATTTTCGACCGATCCTTCGGTCTTCCTCAGTGTGAATGCTGAGATTTTGCTTTCTTTGGAAGAAAATGCTGTTTACTTGGCACTGGTGTACTTGGTGACAGCTTTGGTTCCCATAAGTGTTCTTTTCTTGCTATAATGAGACAGACGGCTGGCGTTTGCAAAACATTTCATAATAGACATCGCTTTGCTAGAAATTTCAGTGTCAGGATGAACTTGTTTCATTACTTTGTAAATGTAGATGGAATAAATTTCCTTCCTCTTCTTATATAAGGTTAGGTATCTGTTTATATATTGTATGTACAGGATTCACGCCTAAGCTAATTAACTATTTCGTCAATGATGAGAATTCATATAGGAACGTTGTTTTAATTTGAATAAAATAAAATATGTATCAAGTGCGCTTGAAAGCCAAATCCAAAATAAACAAACAAATTATTAAAATTAAAACAACGTTTCTTTATGAACTCTCATCCTTGACGTTATTCTCGTGTTGTCTACGCACAGTTCAAACGCTTCAAAATACCTTTGAAATATATTTGTGATAAATTTCAAACAAGTAAAATAGTTGTTTATTTTCCTAATATTACGTTGTGATTTGGCTTTCAAGTGTACTTAATGCGTATTTTATTTTATTAACTATTTCTTATTAGTTTTGGAACATGGTTGTTAGGCGTAAAGGTTGGTAATGTACGCTATATATAATTTTATGCAAAGTGTGTAGAAATCCTTCTTGAAAATGCAGATATCTGAGTTTTGTAGAATTTTAACCATAGATAGTACATATCAGTTAATAAACCTAATTATCTACATATATATATATATATATATAGTTATGTCTCGGAAGTAGAGTGAAAAGCACATCTTATTTTTCTTTTATTAATATTATTTTTTTCCTTGTACACATTTTTGTGAATTATTCCATGGGTTTCTGCCTTTGGATTATTATGGACCATCTTCTTCCAATTACGGGACATCCTTGGATTTTACTTGTACAAATGGAAATTCTTTTAACTTTCTTGAAGTTTTACATTTGGATTTTATCGTCACTGGATTTTTTATCTTCCACCAGACTATCCATTAATGTGTCATCACCTTTTTCTTTACCATATTCCCTCTGCTTAACTTATTTTGTTTTCAAGTAAGATCTTTGACTTATTTGTTGTTTCATCAAATACTTCTGCATACAAAATCCGATCCCGCATTTTTCTAATTCCTACCCTCTGATGAGAAGGAGAGTATTACTTCGAAACTCCGCGGATTGACTATCCATTTATCTAGTGTTTCCTTTTCAGATTGAATATGTTTTTAACTCATTTCAAAGTGTTTTTTAACATGTTTTATTAACTGTTTGCTCATATATATATATATACACGGCATAATTGCATTGAGACACGGGTTCTCATCAGATCACCAAAGGTAAGCAACATTGAGCCTGGTTATAGTACCAGATGGGTGACCATTTGGGACTTCTAGGTGCTCTCTGTGCTCTCCGCTTATCTCGGCATTTGTTTCCAGTCGTCCTGTACATACACTTCACTTGTCACTGGTATTTAACAATGTCGACTCGGGAGAGGTGTGGTTGGAGATTGTGCAGTCACCCCTTCGTCGGTATCCATAGTCTGTTAAAGACTGAAGGAGCCCTTATGATATCTATAAAACTGAGTGTATATATAATATATAGTACTGATTTCAAGATTAAAAAAAAAAATGATTTTGGTGCCATCAACAAGAATCAAAACAATAACATATAATGCTTGCGTAAAAGTAATAGAAATATGTCGGCAAGTTAAAATGAACAATTTGCATTTCAAGTTGCTGAAATATTTCTGTACATATCATTCATTCATCCAAACAAAGATTTTACTTGCTATAAACCATTCTTGGTGTATGATTACTATGTCCTGTTAATTTCAGTGTTATGTGACCGGTAGTTTTAAGAATTTTTCCGTTAAATTATCAAATATAATGAGCATTTAAAAAAAAAAAAAAAAAAGATTGCAATGAATGTTTAATGACCTTTTGTGCCTCTGATTTGGTGATTGAATCTAGAGTTTAAAAAAAAAAAAAAAAAAAAAAGAAAGAAATGAATGACCCCCCCCACACTCTTTCTCTTTCTCCCTCTCCTTCTCTCTCTCTCCCTCTCCCCCCCTCTCTCCCTCCCTGTGTGTGTGTGTGTGTGTGTGTGTGTGTGTGTGTGTGTGTTTGTTTGTTTGTTTGTTTGTTTGTTAGATCCGGCTATGAAAAATGCGATACATTATGACTCATTCTAACATTCCAATTTCACTCTCTTGCAGCATCCGGGTGGGAAAGTTCCTCATCACCTTCTTAGCAGGTCCCCAAATTTTTTTTTTTTTTTAAACTAGGAAGTCACCACTTATCAAGGCCCAAAGACCATTCGAGGATAAGGGTTAATTAATGTAAGGTTTTTGGATAGTAATCGTTAATGGAATAGATTAGGTAGAATTTGAATTATTTAAGGGGACTGCTGAGCAAGAACTTGTTTACATTAGACTTGAAGGCTACCATATTGCAATCGTCTGGGAAGCAGGCCAGCAGAACAGTTTCACAGATGGAAAGTTCTGGAAAAGAAGCTTTGTTCATGGAATTTGTGTTTAGATTTAAGCACAGATAAAGAGTGGGGGAAATTGTTGATAGTAGTTGTAGCTAGTAGAGTGTTTTTTTTTTGTGCAAGTTTTGCAAGGAGGGACCATAGATTGGAGCTCAGACGAGCACTTGTCATAAAAATAATGATAGAGTAGAGACAGGCTAGCAACATTTTTTTCTGTATGAAAGAGGTTGCAGGGAAGAGAAAAAGGCATCACCTACTAGGTTTCGAAGCTATTATTAAGATAACATTGAGCATGCTGAGCATCGCCTGTCCAGATGTGGCAACAGTACTCCATTTTAGAACGTACTTGGCTATTATACAAATAGACGATTGCATCGGCAGTGAGATACCTACTGGAGCGGTAGAATGATCCAACCATTTTTCCAGCGATATTAGCAACAGATTGGATGTGTGTGTTCCAGTTCAGATCAGAAGTGAAGGCCAGTCCCAGGAACTTGTCAAGATATGGTGCTTCCCCAAATTCCAACAGTTGTGATATTTCATGAATATTTTTATTGGAATGTCCTTGCAGGAAGAATCCCTTAGCGATAGAAAATGGATCTACTGTAGGGGAAGTTGCTTATCTTTTCTGTGGATTGCTCGACTTAAACATCACCTTACGATATGAGTGCTTTTATTTGTTTTTATGGAAATCGCTCCAGACAAAGCGTGAAGCCACTTGATGTAATGGGCTAAAGATACCATGTGTGATACCATGCGCCCCTCTCAGTCGTTGACCCCCCTCCCCCAAGCATTGTGTACTGTAGTTTTCTTTTACTTTATTCTTTTTCTTCTTGTTTTGATCGTATTGTTGTCTCTCACACATTGGTGCAAAGGAGGCAAACATGGCTTTACAAATATTAAAAAAAAAAATAAACTCAAGAGAAACAAAAAACTCTAACACATTCTGCAAATATCCGTTGTACTGTGTGTGTGTGTGTGTGTGTTTGTGTGTGTGTGTGTGTGTGACACCATCGATTCCTTAAATACTAGCGTCCACAACTTATTTGTTGGTGGAGGCCATGTTCGTTAGTTGATCAATTTACCTTCCCATCTACTCCAAGTCCTGAATATAACCTTAAACTATATCGGATGGTGAGACCCCAGCTTGCGGGCTTTGGGGAGTGTGAAGCCACCCTTTAATTCCCATTGCTCCCAGGTCCACTCTAACCAGGAGTGGTAGTACCTGTTAGGGTCCCAACTATGGGTTCAATAGAAACCGACTTGAAAAAAAATTCTATTAAAAAATTTTCTTTAAAATAACTGGATTCGGCATTAAATAACCTGAAAAGCGTTGATATACCGTAAACCAAAAACAACCAACAAACCTATCTACTCCAGTCTACAACTTGTCATCAACCGTTGCAAACTATAAAAACTGTTAGTTAGTGGTGGTGGGGTGGGGTTGGGTGTGTCTGGTTGATAATCTGTCCTTTCTGTGCTTGCATTTATCCTCAGCAGCTTGATTTAGGTCAACTCCCCACAATCCCATGTTAGACATGATCCCAAATAGTATCCCCTTACGACCAAGTGGCAATATGCCTTGTTATGGCTGATGGAATGAGAACATTCTACTCCCATAGATTAAATAAAGGGATCTGTTTGAAATTCCACGCAGATTCTTGAGTTTGACAAGATAGATCTGAAGAAGGTCGAAGGTTGCATCGACCGAAACATGAAAATAACACATAAAATAAGAATAGTAGTTCAAAGAATGCAAATAATACAGGTTCTTCTGGAACTAACTCCCCCCCCCCCTCCCAATCCAAATAAATCAGTTCTCATTTCAAAAGTTCCATATATCTTATACGTTTGTATTCCAATAATAATCAGAAACTCTTGGAATTTTGGTTCATTTTGATAACAACCTGTTGATACGATTGGAAATGGCGCCATCTATCGCAAGCCGCTCACTATTTTGAAGTTTAGCTGTTTTGGTGTGCCAATTAATCTCAATGTTGCATTTCACGGAAATGTCAGAAAATTGTGCTTTGCGTTGTCGTAATTTAATATCGAGACAAACAACGCTGTGACATCCATAATTGTGGCATGTAAAAAGTATAGTTTAAAATTAAAAAAACAAAAAAAAAAAGAAAATACACAAAGCCTTGTTTGAGTAATTGTCTGGTTTAGAGGTGCAAAAGCAAAGTCTCATCTATGACAAATTTCCACTGAAATTATATCATATTTGAAAAATAAATGAAATTACATTAAGAAGATTACCGGATTGAAGTGGTTCTAACTAAATTATATATATATATATATATATATATATATATATATATAAAGTGATGGGACGATTCTACTCCCCCCCTCCCCAATTCGATACAATTACTAATACTGTTATAAATTCCCGATTCTGATTCTTTTTCAGCTATATAATTGTTTTTCTTTAGATTACCATAAAAACCCATCTATTATAAGGTATATATTGTAAAAAATACATTTGTTTTGGCTATGTATAGATTTTAATTTTAAATTGGAGTTTAAAATCAATACATATTTATAATTTTATCTTTAAGTACCAGTAATATACCTCAAATTAGTGTGCATGGCTGTCACCCCAAGCCTCTTCCGAAGAAAACCTGCAAGCAGTTTGTTGAAGACATGTCAACAAAACCCATAGATTACTGAAACCATGTCCTATGGTCTGATAAGACGAAATTTAATTTGTTTGGTTCTGATGGCCTTAAGCATGTGTGACGGCGACCAGGTGAGGAGTATAAAGATAAGTGTGCCATACCTACAGTCAAGTGTGCTGGTGGGAATGTCATGGTCTGGGACTGCATGAGTGCTGAAGGTATTGGAGAGTTAAATTTCATTGAGGGGAAACATGAACTCCCAACATGTACTGTAAAATACTGCAGCAGAGCATGATCCTCTCCCTCCAGAAACTGGGTCGCAGCATGACAATGACCCAAAACACACACCCAAGACTGCTTTACAGAAGAGGCTGAGGGTAAAGGATGGCCAAGTATGTCTCCAGACTTGAACCCAATAGAACATCTTTGGGGCATCCTCAAGCAGAAGGTGGAGGGGCACAGTCTCAAATATCTGCCAGCTCTGTGACGTGGAAGAGCATTCCAGTGGCTACATGTAAAGCTCTGGTAAACTCCATGCCCAGGAGAGTAAAGGCAGTTTTGGATAATGATGTTAGCCTCACAAAATATTGAGAGTTGACATGTTGTATGTTAATATTGACAACTTTTTGTAAGGGATGTACTCACTTTTGTTTCAGGGATTTAGCTTTTAATGGCTATATTTTGAGTTATTTTGAGGAGAAAATAAATTAACTCTGTTATATATGCTGCAGACAGACTACTTTTCATTGTGTCAAAAAAATAATCATTTTTCCAGTTTTGTCCCATGAAGAGATATATTTAAGTATTTGAAGAATTGCAAGGGGTGTACTCACTTTTGTGATACATTGTGTGTGTGTGTGTGTGTATATATATCGGTGTAGAGAAAATTATTCTCAACTGGTATTAAGATAAAATGCTAAAAGTAAACAAATATCTATAAAAAGAAATATATTCTTGCACTAGTAGAGATTGGCTCAGTGGTAGAGCTCTGTGTTCAGTAGTTCTGGTTTCGAATCTCATTCGGTTCGACCATGATGATGAGTCATAATAAAGGATGAAACGTGTGTCCGTGAATAAAATAATTTTAAAATCTAAAAAGAAAATAATAAAAATTATGCTTGTGGAGTAATTCTTTCCGTTAGTTATTGGGGTTAAATTAACCAGTATATGTGCTCTGAAGCCAGACTTCATTGAGCTTGTTCCTTGATATATATATATATATATATATATATATATATATATATATATATATATATATATATATATATATATAAATAACTTGAACGATATTATAAATGATATATGTCTTTTTTTATATAAACTCAGGAATATATATGTTAGAATTTTCAGAATGTGAGATGAAATAATTATTTCCACAGCCAAACAACGCCGTAGATCACACAGGCCATGAAAGCCAACAAACTGGAAATCCAAGACTCGAGTTCTGCCTTCATTCCGTCTCATCAGTTAAACACATCTGAACTTGGGATCTAAAATATATTTTATTTTTGAATTATAATTAAAAAAAAAAGTGGATAATGAAAATAAAAATTGAATAAATTACAATATTTAATTATTCATGAAAAGTTCAAACAATATAATAATAAAAACGTCCTTAACTCATGAAGTTTCAAAGATGGGTTCTTCTCATCAGAGCATTAACATTAGTAAAAAAAATGTATCCCTGATTAGCATAAATTTGAAAGTATATTAAAAGAAAAAACATTTCTGAGATTTAAGACATTTCTAATAGAATTGAATAGAATAAAAGAATCAAAGTAAAAAAAAAAAAAAAAAAATCGATTGATAAATTAATCAATCAATTAATTAATGAAGTTGTATTCCGTAAGGTCCAAGAAGAAGAATCTGGAATCCGAAGTGTGAAGAGATTATATTGAAGTCCAAAATTTCCCCCACTCTTTATCTGTGCCTAAATCAAAACGTGGATTCCATGAACAAAGCTTCTTTCTTAGAACTGCACGTCTGTGGAACTCTGTTCCATCTGCCTGTTTCCCACCTGACTACAACTTGGATGTCTTCAAGTCCAACGGTAACAAATTCCTAATGAACCGCCCCCTTAAGTAAACACTTCATC
This sequence comes from Euprymna scolopes, assembly GCF_053919585.1. Lineage (NCBI taxonomy): Eukaryota > Metazoa > Mollusca > Cephalopoda > Sepiida > Sepiolidae > Euprymna > Euprymna scolopes. Next base: position 17,363,705 of record NC_136522.1, on the reverse strand, counting down.
AAATCTCCACACTAACGTACTGTACTTGCAATAACCCTTATCCCCGAGTGGCTTCCGGGCCTTGATAAGTGGTGACCACCGTGTAAAAAAAAAAAAAAAAAAAAAAAAAAAAAAAACCAATTCAATTGCATGCCGTAAGCATGTGTAATTCGATGCGTGAATGCAGTATAGTAAAGTCAGTCAATTCATGATAAATTGAAGGTGACCCCCCCCCCCCAAACAAAAAACAAAAAAACATGAAAATATTGAAAATCCAATACGTTCATAGGAAATCAATTTATAAATAAGTAATTAATTCTATAATCTCGGCTTTTATCTTCTGGGATTACGAATTTTGATTGTTAGCATTTTTATGAGTTCGAAACCTGCTACTTTGTTGCCAAAATCTGTTGTCTGTCACATGTAAGTTTGAAATAGCAGCAGCATCAGTGCTAAATATACAAATTGAATAGAAACCTTGAAAGATCCGTTCCCTTTTTTTTTTTTTCTTGGCTTTTTGTTGTACGGAAATGTCAGGAAGTTCTCCTTTAAGAAATTTCCTTCATTTTTCAAAGTAGTTTCTTCCTTTTTATTATTTAATTATCCAGTTGCTGTCCCCAAGTTACTCCCGCGTTTCAACCCTACACAAACATACAACAACTCCTGGGATTACGCTGTTACTAACTCATGACAACTCACAGTTGTTTCGTACTTCTCAAATTTGTAAAATATAAAAGGCTGAAAGCAAAAGTGTGTGTGTGTGTGAGAGAGAGAGAGAGAGAGTGTATGAATAATGTATATTGAGGGATGTAAAAGGAAACTCTTGAGTTGTAAGCTATGTTTAGTTTCAGGGGAGTTTCTGATAGGTAGTTATTCTATACAAGTCCTGGAGATACGAATTCTCAGTGGACAGCTGTGCTGTACAGGTTCCGGACTTTATAGTTTTGCAGCCAGTGAGTAGAAGATCCTTCTCTTGTTGACACGAAAAGAATATGTGCAAGTTTGTAAAAAAAAAAAAAAGTTTAATTTTTATGAAGCAATTCTGGTTTCTGATTGGTTGATAGCAGAACGTGAATTAATTTGATTCGTCAGTTTCTAGCAGCAGCGTTTATAAATAGAATTTCCCAACTGTGAGGGATCATACCCCATATACCCCATTATATCTCTGATGTGATGGGATGTCTCTTAGCGGCTTCGGCTGCAGGGAGACAGGGTAGTACCAGTCAAGGATTCGTCACTTGACACTCAGACCAACAGGTGAGGGGCCAGGAACCGGCCCAGCACCTGTTGGACTGAGGTACACCGCCTGGGTAATACCTAGGAGGTCCATCCTCCCAGGCCTTGCCACCGGGCTTTCCGGTGGGGCAAGTTTATTGCTTGCTGCCTGAGGCGCCCCGACCGGGGAATGCCGACGGGGTTACTCGGGCAATTTTTAAAATTGCAGGAGTGCCCCTCCTTTAGGGGAGCCTGCGGGTATCGCACTTTCCAGGCCTTGTGCCAAATAATGCTGATGTGGGCAGCATTTAAATAAATACCTCATTATAGTTCACTATGATGGGATGTGTCTCCTAGCGGCGTCGGCTGCAGGGAGACAGGGTAGTACATGTCAAGGATTCGTCACTTGACACTCAGCCCAACAGGTGAGGGGCCGGGAACCGGCTCAGCACCTGTTGGACTGAGGTACACCGCCTGGGTAATACCTAGGAGGTCCACCCTCCCAGGCCTTGCCACCGGGCTTTCCGGTGGGGCAAGTTTACTGCTTGCTGCCTGAGGCGCCCCGACCGGGGAATGCCGATGGGGTTACTCAGGCAATTTTTAAAATTGCAGGAGTGCCCCTCCTTTAGGGGAGCCTGCGGGGTTCCAACTTTCCAGGTCTTGTGCCAAATAATGCTGCCGTGGGCAGCATTTAAATAACTACCCTATTATATTCTGGTATGATGGGATGTGTCTCCTAGCGGCTTCGGCTGCAGGGAGACAGGGTAGAGTACTCGGCAAGGATTCGTTCTTGACACTCAGCCCGGTGGTACTTAATCTATTACGATGTGAGAGCCTGATAATGATGTCAATTTGTGATTAAATAGTTTTTTTTTTCTTCTTAGTGCTTCATCATTTGAGTCAGATATTTCATTGTTTTTTTTTTAGTTTCACTTTCCAACATTCTTTTAAATGTTGACTTTTGAACCAGAACAAAGCCTTTTTGATGCTCATGACATTCAAGTTTTGTTTTTAACATTTCTAATTATTTCACACTAGTGGGACATGGAATTTTCACGGCGGCTTCTTTCATCTATCTATACTATTAATAAAATTCTAAATGTTTATTTATTTGTGTGTGTGTGTGTGTGTGCATATATACCAATAAAACGTTCGAACGGATGCATCGAATTGAAAATTTTTTTTTTCCTTGAAAGATGTGAGTCCCTAGATTGTCCTTATCTATATATGGTTCGTAATGAACAACGCAGAGTCGCACAAAAAGCCCGAAAATAAGGGTTTTTGGGCCGCTTTGTGAAATTGTTGAAAAAGTTACCTGCCCATGTCGATGGAATTTAGCACTGTCTGTATGCAATCGCAGTAACATTTTTCAGCATGCGGACAGGACTTGTGGCGCAATGGATAACACGTCTGAATACGGATCAAAAGATTCCAGGTTCGAATCCTGGCTAGTTCATAATAATTTTAACCATCATTTTATCCAACGTTTACTCATTATCCTTATCCTTAGTTAGGGTATTTTTGTTTTTTCAGTGATTTTGTTTTGTGCATATGGTAATTTCCCATACTTTAAGTTCACAAGGTAAGCGTTGATGGTAAGACGATGTTGAGTGTACTTGATTTTGTGTTGGACTCAGCGTTGTGTGTGCTGACCCGGCGCAGCCGCTAGTATGTAATATATTGCTGCTAGGCTTTCTGTGGACATTCATCATGAATAGAGACTGCGATGTAGCCCTTTTGTTAAAATTGTAAAAGTATTTATCTAAGTAATCTAGTGTCAGAATATATCTGGTTATTACAGTTTATCTCCAATAGCCTTATTGGAATCTGTGGCATTTTTCCAATGGACGTCCGACAAACGGAAACCTTGGAATATCATTATACCATCTTTAGACAGAACAGATACTACCCTTGGGTTCTAGACAGAAGACCAAGAAGTTATATTTTAGTTTTATGTATGACCCAAAAGCAACAAAATTCTTTTTTTACATGGTGTCTTCAGTGATCGGGAGATCCTATTTATTAAAAAGGAGGGTGGAAGGTGATAACATACTACGCACATTAAATTATTAGTAGATAAATACACTAATTTAATGTTTGTAGTATGTTATCAACTTTTATCCTTTTTAATAAATAGGATTTCCCGATCGAATAATTTATAATCTGGAAACCATGACACGTACGTACGATTGTATTAATATATGGATACTTAACAATGAAGTTAATGACTTGAAGTAGAACACAATAAAACAGAATTGAAAATTAACATCTATACTTTTAAAAAAAATTATTATTTATTTATTTATTTATTTTTTTTGCATTTTCACTCCCAAACAAGGCACATTGCCACTTTGTTGTAGGGGGCTACTATTAGGTACATAAGCATCAGGGGTACTGTGTAGGGAGTTGGGCAGCAAGATGTCGGTTCATATTACACTTGAACTTCTGCATGTCAGTACAGTTGGGGAAGCAGGGACCCGGAAGGGAATTGCAAAATCTAGCGGTTCTGGGGAAGAAACTACTGGAGTAAAAGGCTCTCTTACATCTAAGGATTTCTACTGTGAAGGGGTGGGATTTTGCTGCTTGTCGTTATCATTCTCCATTTTGGTGTTTCATGCTCATCTCTCTCAGATCAGTTGAAATATGCAGCTGATCTAAAAGTTGAGCTGATTCTGTTGTGAATTGGGCTATGAAACGGTTTCTTTTATTTAATCCTGTTAAAACCCAGCTGATGTCTTTCAGTCGTAGGTGTGTCCCTTTTCTTCCGGAGATTTTCATGGAAGGCCCTTTTTCTTGATGAGAAATTGACTCTAAAATTTCGTGGTCTTTCTTTCTCATCAAATCTTTCTTGACGTTCATGTTAGGCCAATTGCTCTTTCTACTTTAAACGCTTTCTCACAGCTTTCCTATATGAGAACAATGAAACATGTAATCGAAGATTAACAGCTGTTCTGGTGTTACATCTCGCTCATGAGACATGGGGCGCGTTTGAAATTTAATGTTTTTGTTTAGAGCACAATTGAACCATAATACTTGATTTTTGCATTTTAAACTTCAATTCAAGCCATTATATAAAACTGATTTAGTAAAATCAACAGTAAGTTCTCTACAATGCAATCTAGACAATGTATTGTGGACTAAGTCACTGTGGGGAGGCATGTGAAGCTTTCTCCTGGTGCACCTCCATCGGTCCCTGGCTAGAGCAGGCAATCAATCGATTTGATTGAAAGATGGGGAAAATTATACCATTCTCCATTTTGATGTTGCTTTTCCCTCATCTCTCAGTTCAGTTGATCTAGAAGTTGACCCGAGTTCAGTTGTGGATTGGGATACAAATGGCTTGTTTTATTTAATCCTGTTAAAACTCAACTGATGTCTTTCAGTCGTAAATGTGTCCCTTTTCTTAGATGGAAATGATAAAGATAATCTTGAGAGATAGAGGGATAAATAATAACCTGTCCAGAGATAGGTTAGTTTGGAAGTCAATTTTTAAAAATCAACAACCAACATATGTTGGCATGAAACTCAGACTATAGACACTATATGATGATGATGATTATAAGTTAAGAGAGATTTGTCTCCCTTACTCTTAATTGGTCCTAAAGTCATGTTTTAATGTTCAGATTGAAAATCTAGTATATTAATCTCAATTTGTTTCCTTTTTTTTTTTAAATTTATTTTATTTATTATTTTATCTTTTTTCTGGCAGAACTTTGTATAACTGTTCGTCTGTTGAAAAAAATACCATGAAGCTGCTTTCCAGCTGACTATAACATGTTCGTTTTCAAGTCTAATGTAAATAAGTTTTTATCGAGCCGTCCTCTTATATAATTAAACTCTATCCAAGTTCCACCATTACTGATCAGTGTCCTCTCGCTGTCTATTTAACATTCATTAACACTTATCCTCGAGTGGTCTCCAGGCCTTGTTGATACACCATGTAAAAAAAAAAAAAAAAAAAAAAAAGTGTAAACAATCCCTTACACTTTTAAGGGAACAGATTTGAAACTTTCCTTTCGAGATGCAATTCTTTTAGCCTTTGTTGCTGATGGGATCACCCTGTGATAATGTGCCTTGCTTTTTTGTGGATTAGATTAACGTCTTCAGATGTTAGATAAACTTGGGAAAGTGGGAGGGGGCGTATTTGTAAACAATTTTCTTATCTTCTCAATAGCGTCCGGGGTCAACGGGGGAGGGAAAGAAGGCCTACTTTTTCCTTTTTATTCAAAAGTTGCTATTTAGGTTATAGTCAGCTAACGTATTTCCTAACTTCCGGCGTAGCGCTACCGGAAGCGGTGACTAGGCAAATCAGTTCCTTCGCTTTTTTTCTCTCGCGTTTATACTTCCCCTGTGCATGTACCCCCCCCCCCGGTATTTTTATACTTTCATAAACGTATTTTTATATATATATATATAAATTCAAATAAAACACTTATTTTTAAAATTAAAAAATAAAAGAACAACTTTTTATAATTTCATAAACTTATATTTCTTATAACATTTCAGATAAAATAAAAAAAACTTCTATTTTTGTTATTAAAATGTAAATAAAGACTAATCGTATTATTTTTATCTTTGTAATTTTGTTAATTATTATCGTATATTTTTCGATTCTTCTATTTTATTTCAATAAATCGCTTTACAATAGAAATACTGAAGAATAATAAAAGATAAGGAATTGATGTGACTTGTCACCGCTTCCGGTAACAACCACGCCGGAAGTTAGGAAGTACTTTAGCTGACTATAACCGTTATTTACTATGACGTTGCAACGTTTCGGCGGCTCAATTCTCTGGCCTTCTGAAATGCTATTTACATGTTTCGAACTATTATTTTCATCTCGAGTATTATATTAGTGTTTTAGATTTTTACCGTTATCAACTGATGGAAGAGTCTAGGACAGAGGATCCCATTCGAGCACAGGATGTGATTGAAAGAGTTAAGAGTGGGTGAGGTTAGTTCAGGGAACTTTTGTCATTACTAACCAGCAGAGCGTTACCATTGTCAAACAAGGGAAGAGTATCAGACATAAGCGCACTTGTAGGTGTGTCAGAAATTTCGTGAAAATAGTGAATAATTCCACCCCATCTTTCCAAGCTTATAATTCATCGAAAAATGTAATTCAAGCTCTAATTTTTTTTTTCAATTAAAGGAGCAAGGACCAACATGTTTTTTTTTTTTTTTTTTTTTTTTTTTTTAAAGGTTTTAAACTTCGGACTTTACAGGTAAATTTCTAAAAAAAAAAAAAAAAACTTCTTTTTTTGTTTTAAATTTGAATATACTATTTATTGATCTTTTCTCTTCAATTTGTGATATATAAAACTTTGGTACATAAATTATTTACTTTTTAATAGACATTTCAAAATGGGAGGCGTGAATTATTCGACCCCCCCTGTCTTTCCAAGCTTATAACTCCTCAAAAAATGTAATTCAAGTCCTAATTTTTTTTTTTCAATTAAAGGAGCAAGGACCAAGGTTCCATTAAAAAAGAAAAAACAAACAACGTGGTTTAAAAAAAAAAAGGTTTTAAACTTCAAACTTTACAGGTAAAATTCTAAAAAACACTACGTTTTTTTTTTGTTTTAAATTTGAATATATTATTTATTGACCTTTTCTCTTCAATTTGTGAGTAAATTAATTATTTACTTTTCGGTGAGTAAATTAATTATTTACTTTTTAATAGAAACTTGAAAATGGGGGGGGAGCGTGAATTTAAAAGAAAACGTTTGTCTAAAATATTATATTCGGTTTATTGGAAAGAACATAAAATTTCACATTGACTCTGAAAATATCGTAAAAATAGAATCAATAGAAAAATTTTGATAGATTTTTAAAGTTTAAAAATTGAAAAATATTGAGTTCGGAAAATTCATTACTGTTTAAAAAAAAAAAAAGAAAAAAATATTTCTATTACTTTTAAAACAGCTTTAAAAGTTTATTTTGGAAGTATAATCCATAAAGAAAATAAATAACCCACTTTTAACAGAGAAATTACGAGATTTTTATATTTTATTCGCAGTTTCGTGTCAGGGGTGTCAAAAATTCCTACAAAAATTCTGATACACCTAGCGCACTTAATGCAAATGAAACCTGGACACTGAGGATTGAGGACATGCGTTGCATGACTAGAAATTATATTAAAATGATAGCATAGATAGATAAAAGAAAACATGGGAGGAAGTGATAAAGATGATCTTGAGAGAAAGATGGATAAATAAAGGCCTGACCAGAGATAGGTTAGTTTGGAAGTCAATTTCTGAAAGTCGTCCAACACATGCCAGCTTGTGAAACGGAGATTAAACCAAATATGATGAAGCACCTTCCATTCTTCTGGGATGTGGTTTTATTGTTTGTAGGATTTAATCTAGCCAGAAATAATTTAGCTTGTTTGCAGTCAATTTCAAAAAGCTGTCCACCACATGCAAGCATGTAAAATGGATGTTAAGGATATGAGAAAGGAAGACCAGAGCCACGAAAAATAATTTTTGCAAATAATTGGTACAACAGATTTTAGTGGATTTCGGAAGAATATCGAAAGGGTTTGTATTTAGAAGACTTAATTTAAGAAAAAAAAAAAAAAAAAAAAACCCCCAAGAAAATACTGACAAATCTTTGATGTATGTGTCCCTCACAGAACGAAGATAACATCTTCCAAAAATTATGTAAATTGATCAAGTAGTTAAAAAAACAAAAAAACAAAACAAAACAAAAAAACTAAAATCTAATTTTATAATGCGTGAGATAGCTGCTGGGAGTTGCCATATTTATTCATTTATTTATTTATTTTTTTATTTATTTATTAAATTTTTTTTTTTTAAATGTGCTGAAATTCAAGGGCGACAACTCGATTCGACTACCGAAATTAAAACCTTTTACTTGTCAAAAATCGTAACTTTTGATTTACTTGGTTAAAAATCCCCAAAAAACATGATCAATTTATATGATCTTTGGAATATGACAATTTCGTTCCATAATGAGTACAGCCACCTTTGTGATGTACTACATCACAAAGGTGGCTGTATTTTTTCTTTTCTTTCTTTTTTTTTTTTTTTTTTTTTTTAATTAAGTCGAATTCTAAATAAGAACCTCTAAAAGTTGGGGGAAGGAGGCTGTTTTTTTTTGGGGGGGGGTCATGTGGGGGTGACAGGTGCGTGTTGGGGGGGAAGCGTAGGTGGGAGAATGCTGAGCAAGAAGGGGAGTGCCTAAAGGAAATGTTGCTTATCTTTACCAGATGATGCTTTGCTGCAACCATACCCCCTCCCCCACTCGCGCCAACCCCCCATACCCCTCGGGCCTATCCTGGTTTCATATCTTCTGGTATTAATGGGTTGCTGGTAGGAAGGAGGTGCAAGCCAGGAAGGGAACCACTCTCTTTTCTTTCTCCTTCCATTTCTTCCCCAGTTTTCTTTTATTCCCCCTCTCTTTCTCTCTCTTTTTTTTTGTTGTCTTTTGTTGTCTTCTTTTGTGTTTGTCAAAGACCTACAATCTTCTCAGCAGATGTGGGTGTGTCTTTCTTCCACCCCTTCCTCCTCCCGACCTAGAATCTAAATTCTTGCTAACATTACAGGTTGTGGTCCTAGAGGAGAATCTTCTGCTAGTTTCGACCTATTTGCAAACAACATTACCACTTTTTATCACTTGGAGGAAGAGGGGATCTGTACTTATTTTTAAAACGTATATTTATTTTTCTTTGTAACAATCTACTCAATAAATGACAGCAAATAAGTTAATTAATAAAATGTCATTTTGCAAGACCAATATGCAAATATGAAAAAAAAGTTTAATTGGATTTCCTGCTTGCTTTATTTCTTTCCACATCTCTAATATATATTTACGAGATGCCAGACATTTTTTTTTTGTACAGATATTTAAAATTGTTGTAGACTCTTGAAAATTCAATATATTATGGCTATACATCCTGTGAGGTGACTGACCAATCTATATATTAATACGATAATGTGTTATTGTGTGTGTCATGCTTAGATCTTTTTTTCTTCCAAGTGAATGTTGTTTATGACCTTCCATTTCTTGTAATAAATAATTTTACCAAAAATTCTTCATAAATTTTGGTTTCAGTTTCGATTATAGCTGAAGGAACTCAAGTTTTATATATATATAAATTGTTTTTTCTTCACAATGGTGCTCCCAAGCCATATGGATATTTTTTTATTTTTGAAATCACAACTTCATAATATATAAGAATTGATAGAAAATTGACTATAATAATACATACGAAATCTGCATAAATTAAAATACCATATTTAAGCATATTTTATGACTGGGCTATACCGGGCGTCCCTGCTAGCTTAGATAAATACTTCTGCAGTTTTTAACAAAAGAGCTGCAATAATATCAGGGCATCTCCATTTACGCTGAGCATCCACAGAATGCCAACATCAATATATTACATATGAAAGAGTCCACTGTGGAATTTCTACAGGCCCCACTAGTTTTTATGTTTTCTGGTTCAAATGAACAGCTACAGCAGGAATTGGAATACACCCTACTAAAGCCTGATTATCACAGTTGGTGAATTTCACAAATGCAATCTGGATGTGAGGGAAGTCGATTGAATCCGCCAAGGGTGAGATAAAGGTTCAAGAAATTGAATGCTTAAACAATAAGTAAACATTAATTATAATATTTATTTGAGAGGAGAAAGTAGGCGTTGTTTATTATTATTTATTATTTTTTTTTTTGTAATTCTTGTTTCCCTTATTTTATCCTGTAGTCATCACATTTTGTGAGTGAGGTTTCTGACAAAGGGAGAAGAATTGCTGTTTTCTCGGTCGGAATGTATCCATATGATACCTATTGTTGGCTGGCTTTTGATCTCAAAGTAGTATTTTATTTATTTATTTTTTTTTTTTCAATATTTGAATTCAAGTCTCCAGTTGGCCACTTCTACACTTCTTTCATCAATAAGGTGTGATTCCTAAAAGAATTATTATTAATATAAAATCGATAGTTTGTGATCAAATCATTGATTTAATGGAAAATGAACTTATTTTGGGATTTGTAGAATACGGTTTTTTTTTTTTTCTTTTTTTTTCTTGCTAATAAGAAAACACAAGAATTTTCATCCAAGACATCAAATGATGATGCCCCATCTGGGGGAATGTGGAGTTGTTCCATAGTTACTATTGCTCTCAGGTCCACTTTGGCATGGAGTGGTAATACATGTTAGGGCATCTAGTGCTACCAGTTGAGGCTGTCTGAAGATATTGGTTTCCCGACCAAATATTACAGGCGACTGGGGACCATCTGTGAATTTGATATTCTCTTGACATTTCCTCCTTTGGAGGAAGCCGTTTCAACTCGCCTAGGGTAAATGCCATAGAACAAGAAAAGGGTATTTTTGAAATTTAAATCCATAAATTTGTAACAAGGAGAGACCTTTGGTTGTATAAATGGGTGATATAAGACTGGCTCTTTGCAAAGTTTAAAATTCATTTTCAAATGGAGAAACTTGGTCACATCTTTGAAAACATTACGTAAACTTACTTTGAAAATTTACAAAACCAAATGTTATACAATTTTTTTTTTTTTATTGAATGATTAAAATTTATTTATTTATTTTTTTTCTGAGACTTTTGTTGTAAAAAACAACTTATTCATAGAAAAAGACATCGTTGGTGGTATTAATGGGAGGGGTCAGCCTCTTGTGGAGAGAGAAATGTACATATCCGATGTCATTGACGGTTGATGTGAAGTCTGAATTGATGTGCATTGTGTAGTTAGCGCAAATTGAAGAAAAAAACAAAAAAAGAATACTAAGTCTAAAAAAATAATAATAATAATAATAAAAAAAAAAAAAGAATTATATAACACTAACCTGGGTGCCTGGCGTTGCCCGGGTGTTTGTAGGTGTGTGTTGAGCAAAAAAAAAATTTAAAAAAAAGTTGTGGCAGGCAGGCAGGCTCGAACCCATGACAAAAGAAAAGAAAGTGGAGGTGTGTGAAAAGGAGAAAAAAAAACGTGGTAGTATGCAGGTAGGCTCAAAGCCATACTGCGAAGGAGGAAAAGAAAGTGAAAAAAAAAAAAAAAAAATAACGTGTTAGCTGTTGTTCCCCCAAACTGAAAATGATATAGGTTTAAATTAAGACGAGACAATCGAAAAGAGGCGATGACTTTTAAAAATATTAGCGAAAAAGCGACCCTTCCCTGTAGACAAGTGCCTAGTTGAGGGTGAAGGAATGTTTTTGGCCAATTTTTCTATATTTGTCGTCCGAAGGGTTGAGCTTCAAAATGATACCAATCTTGTGAAATTCTGTCACTTTGTCAAAAGTTTTAGGTAGACAGACATACATACATACATTTAAACAGATAGATGAGATTTATATTATAGATTATTCAGTTTTCTAAATTCAAATTGAATTACAAATTATTAATCCTTGGGCCATAGAAATTAATTCTTTGTAGTTTTTCGCATTTTAGTGCTAATATGATGAAAAAACATTTAAAATAACAAAGATCAAAATTTGAGTTTCAGAATTTTTTTTTTTTTTACGTTTTCATTAGCAATTTATGGGACTGTAATGTAAAGATTTTGTGTCATGGTTAAGGAAAATGAAAGTACATCAAAGTAACTCTGTATTGATGAATAGAGTTGCACCCCCCCTTTTTTTTTAAATGGCATAATTTAAAAAATTATTCTGGTTGGTTGAAAAAAATTTTCTAACAAATTAAATTGAATTACATTTTTTTTTTTTATAATATGTACGAACGTTACACAAAGAAAACTAACAGAATCAAATATTGATTTTTATAGATCAAAGCAATTACTACTAAAAATTGACAAACTGATTAACTTTATATATAGCTTATTGCTTTTTTGCAGCACCATTATATTAAATAGGTATCACAAATTAGACTAATGTTTGGTGTGAAAATGGGTAAATATAATCAAATTCACTTTAATTTCAATTTGTGGCAATTAAAATTTTTTTTTTAGTGTTTTTGATAGTTTCAATGTAAAAAATTATTTTTTTATAAACTTACAATTCTTTCTCTTGTGTCATTAATAGATTTATTTTTTCAGGTTATTTCAAGTTTAATGTTTTCACTAATGGGTGATTTATTTTTTTTAATGTTGTCGTTTTTTTTTTTAAACTTAATGTGTGTACGCTGTTATCTATATAACTCTCCTTTCTTAAAAAAAAAAAGAAAAAGATTCACTTGACAGTGTGAGATGGGTTTAATATAGGGTTTTAAGTTGTTATTTTTGAAAACAGTCAAAGTTGAACTTTTTTGAATGAATTTTTTTTCACTCATCAAATTATTTCTGTCTGTTTTTATATGGTTCATGTCTGAAATATTTTTTTATCGATTTATTATAAAGAAAAGACTATTTTGCTCTCTAATACTACATGAATCATATTATAAAGATTCAATGTATTAGCTGTTGAAATGAGTCTTATATGAAACTAGCAGTCAGCCCGGCTTTGCTTGGGCCCTATATACTGTTCATAACTTTATGTGCATATATATATAAAAGTTTGACTCGTGTCCAGGTAACCTACATCTAAAATTTCAAATGTTTAGACCCAAAATTGACGGTGGAGTTTGGTAGAGTTTGCAAAAGTCAACTCTTTCAACTTTGACATCTTGGCCGCCAAATTTTCACCTAAAAACTAATTAAAAAAGCTTGCATGTCTGAATACCCTTTATGTAAAATTTCAAATGTTTAGACCCAAAATTGGCTGAATCATTTGCTAGAGACTGGAAAGGTCAATTTTTTAAAACTTTGATCCCAATTTTGACCACTTAACATTTATTGTTTTGGGCTCTAATCAAATGAAAAAGTTTTACCCATTTCCAATTAACCTACATCTAAACTTTCAAGTGGCAGAGGAGTTAGGTAGAGTTTTCAAAGGTCAACTGTTTCAACTTTGACTTCTTGACAGTCAAATTTCTGGCTGAAAACCGATTAAAAAGATTTTCCTAAATCTCAATACCCCTTATGTCAAATCTCTAGTCTGTAGACTGAAAATTGACAGAGTAGTTTGGTAGGGAAATGTACAGACACTTTTATAGATATATAGATTATGATCGCATGCATTTTTCTTTTTTTTTTTTTTTTTTGAGAGGTAATGGAATCTTGTCCAATTACACACAATCATAACTTCATATAAGACTAATTTCAACAGCTAATACATTGAGCCTTCATACTATGATTTATGTGAGATTAAAGATAAAATGACATCATCTTAGGTTAAATCAAAAATTAAATATAATGGAAGCAATAATTATTAGACGAAGCTAAAGATATTACATTTTATGATTTTTCACTCGTCTGAAACCAATATATTTAGTTATACACTGAAAAATATACAATTTTACAATAACACACAAAATGGCAAATTTTCAATGGTAAATTTACATGGTCATAATTTGGGGGTTAATTCAGATATCAAAATATATTTGATACGATTGCTTATGTTTTGGAAAAATCTATTTGTCCACATTAAATGATTTTAGATATGACCAAAAAAAATGTTTGTTTGGGATAACTAATAAAATATTGATGTTTGTTCAGAAGTTCCTCTGTATTAAACAAGAATATTAAAGACATAAATTGATCAAGTATTTTTTTATTTTTTTTATAAATAAGAAAATCGAATTTTATGGCTAAATGAGGAATGACTGTTTTGCGACATTTTGAAAACGGACTGAAGGAACAAGGGAAAGAACTAAAAAATAATTAAAATTTTTCCGATTTCAGAAAGCCATTCTTAACATGGGAGTGACATTGGGAAAACTCAAACTCGCCTATAAATATTTTTCTTCATATAATAAAATATGATTTTTGGAATATGATAGAACTATGTGCTTTTTGGAATACAATATTTGCTTTTACGTCAACGTACATCATACAGATTTTTACAAAATTTGTTTTTTAATATAGGGAAAATTCTGGACAAGCACCTGGATTTTGCTTGCAACAAGCTCTTAATCACTTTTCAGCAACAATTTTCATTTTCGTCAGATATGAATTTTTTTTACCCCGATTTTTGGCAATAATGGGCCTATTCTGCCTCAGATGGAAGTATGCATAGGTACTTTATTTCATTGTTTTAGATTTTTAAGTTTTTGGGACAGTGGATGCATACCTAACATTACCTTTAAATATGTATCATTGTTTTATTAATGTAAATGTGTGTTTCATTTTATTTTATATCTAACGACTCCTTTTTGTTTATCTTGCAGATGGTCACCTCTGTGAACCTAAGATGGCTGAGGAGGTGATTGTGATAGCCAAATATGACTACAAGGCTGAAAACAGCCAGGAATTGGACATTAAAAAGAACGAGAGGCTACGACTTCTCGACGACAGTAAAGAATGGTGGAAAGTACAGAATTTGCAGAGCAAAGCGGGCTTTGTGCCGTCGAATTACGTCAAAAAATCCAAACCTTCCTTTTTTTCCGGTTTTCTCACGCGGAGAAAGAACAAATATCCGCCGGCCAGCCTCCAGCCCCCGCGCAATGGGGTCACGACGCTTGACCAGAAAAGCCCCGGGGGTGCCGACATCCAGATATGCGAACATGTCCCCGCCATCGTTAAATATGGGTATGTCGCTCAGCGGCCGGATGAGATATCGTTGGCGAAATCCGAAAAGGTGATAGTAATGGAGAAATCGATAGACGGCTGGTGGCGGGGGCGTAAGACTAACGATGAATTTGGTTGGTTTCCATCCAACTACGTCGAGCTGGAACAGAACTCAGATATGTCTGGCGGAATGGCTGCCGCTCGGCTGGATTTGGTTTCTATGGATAGCCTACAAGTAGTGGCGGCATTGTACACGTTCACTCGTACTAATCAAGAAGAGCTTAGTTTCGAAAAAGGTGACCGATTACTAGTTCTCGAAAAACCAATCGAGGACCCAGACTGGTGGAAGGCTCGAAACAAGTATGGCCAAATTGGGCTTGTGCCGAGAAATTATGTACAGATTATTGATGACATTGAATACGACACAGCAACAAACGATAGTTCGTGTACTCCACACTCTCAGTCAGCTAGTAGTCTTTCGAATGCTTCCTCGCTCAGCGTGCTTGGTAATCAAAAACCGCAGCATTTATCGGGACCTCTAGCTGACAAGGAGTGGTATTTTGGTAAGATCACTCGGACTCAGTGCGAGGAAATGCTTAGTAAGCATGCCGAAGATGGGGACTTTCTAATTCGTGACAGTGAATCTACGGTGAGTATCTAATCGATCGATTCTGTCAGGGGAAGACAGCATCGGAAGATGACATGACATGGCAATGGGATTGGGAGGGTGGTGGTGATCCTTTTTTTTTTTTTCTTTTTTTTTTTTTTTTTTAAACGCCAGTCTCTTTGATATTGGTTTGGGAGAGGGGTCAAGAGTGGCTGGAGTGGTGCTGGAATGGAAAACAAAAATAAAATAAAGCTAATCTCTTTGATACTGTATGGGTTCAAGGCTGGGGATCGAGTGATGCGATAATAAGTGAAGGTGGGGAGTAAGTCTCTGTGATTTAGTGTTGGTTCAGGGCCTGGAGCGGGCGGAGAGGTAATGATTGAAAGAGGGGGGGGTCAGTCTCTTTGATTTAGTACTGATTCAAGGCCCCACCTGAGGGCTGATGGAGAAATAATGGGAAATGGGCTGGATAAAAAGGTCTTTTTGATTTAGTACTGGTTCAGGGCTGGGAGCAGGCAGAAAGTGGAGGTGTATTGTTTTGTTTTTTTTCCCCCTCTTTTATTGTAGAAATTTTCAAGTGTCTGTTTTTTTTTTTAAATACAAGTATTAACTGTTATATTTGCTAACACAGAATGCTTCCATGCATTTGCAAATCACAGCAAATCCTGACCCTCCCCTGATCCCTTCTTGGATCTTCTGAATTTTATAATAAGTGGAGGTATGCATGTCCGGCTTGCTTCAATAATTATGCATGCAAATTTAATTCTCATGAGCAAAGAACAGGAGGCTTAATCTTAACTGATAATAAAAAATATGGGAAATAAATTTTTCTCTGTTAATAGACACAACAAAAAAAATATTCCTTATCTATATATATAAAAGCGAAAATGTATGTATGTACGCTTTTCCTCGATGTCCACAAAAGGCTTCTTTCAGAGAAGCGCTCGCTCGCTTCACAACATAAAACTTTTTATATCATCTATGAATTGTAATATCTCACACTTAACCACGGAGCTCGCCTGTCTATTTAATTTTATTGACTTTCAAACGTTAATTATTCGACATTTCCCGCATCGGCACGCGTTACATTCGGTTTTCGGTATAAAAAAAAAGCGAAATTTGACTCTAATCACAGACCCAGAGCCAGTGGTCTCTAGTGAGCTAAGTAACGTTTGGTCAATGTTGACTTCGTCATATCAGACGGTAGCTCGGGTTTTTAAAAACAAACAAACCGAGTTATTTATATAACTGCTGAATACCTATCGCCGTCACGTCAATCAAAAACGCGCACCTGCTTTTTTTGTTTCACACTTTACTATTTTCCAACTGCGCGTCGTAAAGGCTTCGTTTTTTTTTCACGGGCACCTGTTTTTTTTCACACACACCTACAAACACCCGGGCAACGCCGGGTACTCCTCGCTAGTTGTTAGTAAAATAGAAATTAATCTACTAGCACACAGGTGCTTTATTTACAAGTCTTGGAGATAGCAGATGTGTTTATATTTTAAAAAAATAAAACTCGTCTTGCATATTTTTATTTTATTTGTTTTAGTTGTGTATTTGTTCTTTATGTAACAACTAGTGGGGGGTACCCGTCGTTGCCTGGGGGTGTAGAGTAGGGAAGCCCCCCCCCCAAAAAAAAAAGCAATAGTGAAGGAGGAAAAGAAAATGAAAGAAAATCTGACATCATAGCCAATGTCTCCATGACGTGACCGGAAGTCAAAGGCATTGAAATTAAGCAAACTCAATCAGTGACAATGACTTGCTAAAATATTGGTGGAAAAAGCGACCTCCTCTTTGCACAAAACTGCCCAGTTTAGGGTGAAGTAATTAATGTTTTTGGCCAATTTTTCGATATTTGCCATCCAAAGGGTCAAACTTGAAAACAATACCAATCTCGTGAGGATTTGTCACGTCTGTTGAAAGTTTTTTGTGAGACATATAAACACACACATACATACACACATTTTGCCCTTTAGATATATAGAAAATTTAACTTGCATTTTTGATCTTGACAATAAGATTTACCTTGCATGTGACACGATAATCAATTCTTATTGCTATAGTAATTATTATATATAAAAAAATAAATCTAAGACATTGAGGACATTGCCAAGGCTGCTGCAAAGGAGGTGAGTTCCTGCTATCGTGCGAGAAAATTACTCCCATCTGAGAGTATCCTGTATGTCTTCAAAGGCCACCATTCACCCATGCAGGGAGTATTGTTTCCAAATCTGGGTTGATGCATCTACCAGTAATCTCTCCCTCTTACACAGGGTTCAAAAACGAGTCTCAAATCTAATAGCCCCACCCCCATGATTAACAAAGCTTCAACTCCTTCTCTCATTGCCACAATGTTGCATCTTTATGCCTGTTTTACAAGAACTCATAGGATGTGCTCTGATGAACTCTTAGCACTTGTGCCCCCTCGATATACATACTCTCGACTAATTTGACAAGCAACAAAATCCCACCCCTTCACTATTGAGGTCCCTAGGTGCTGGAAAGCCTTTTATTCTAATAGCTTCTTCCCTCTAACTGTTAGACATTGCAATTCCTTCCCTGTTTCCTGCTTCTCTGACTGTACTAACATGCGGAAGTTTAAATGTAATGCGAACAGACATCTTACTACTTAACTCCTCACATTGAAGAATGACTTCCTGTCCTCTCTCCACCATGCGTACTCAGTGTCATTTTCATAATTTTAACCTTCTTAGTAGGAACTGATTAGAGTTGTTTTGGAAAAAAACAAGCAAACAAATTATTTTGTGTCTTAACTTTTCTCTAAACATGTAGGGGGGCCATAGTACTCCCAGGTTGGGAAATTCATCTTTTTTGCCATCGGCTACTCAGATCCTTGAGTCTCTTAGTGTATGCCAATTGGATTGCATGCTCTTTGAATGCAGGTTACGATATTTAATGGCATTGAAGATTGACATAAACTCTCTGAACCTTGCACCTACTCCCCTCACTATTGTGTGATCCTTTATTTGGGAGGTACATGATCTTGTGCCCCTTGCTTTATTGTGAAGGCCAAAATGATGCTATTTACCTGTATTTTCAGTCAATAGGTAACACACATGAAGACAGGCAAATTGTAATTGAATATATCATTACTATGACAACAGAATATTCTTTTCATTGTTTTGACTCTCGAGTATATATCCGACACAGTTAATCAACCGAGAATCACATCACTCTATATGAAAAGCATATAAGATATTAACGAATACACACTCGAGGGTCAAAACAATGAATGAATATGGTAGTTATTATTATTATTATTATTATTATTTATTTTTTTTTTTATTCATGTTCACCCATTACAAAGCATATCGCCACTTGGCCATAAGGGGCTACTATTTGGGGTTATGTCTAGAAAACAAGATATTTGTTTATGTAACATTTAAACTTCTGCATATCAGTACAACCAGGGAAGCAGGAAGGGAATTCCAAAGTCTAGCTGCTTGAGGGAAGAAACTATTAAAATAGAAAGCTTTCTGGCATTTAGGGACATCAACAGTGAAGGGGTGAGATCTTATTGCTAAGCGGGTTTGTCGGGGATATGTATGTCAAGGGGGATACAAGTGAAACGAGTTCATCAGAACATTCCATTAAAATATTTGTAAAGCAAGCACAGTGATGCAACATTGTGGCGATGAGACAGAGGCTGGAGCTTAGTTGATAAAGTGGGACCGATTAGATTGACAACTTTTTTTTGGACTTTATCTGAGAGGGAGAGACTAGTGGTAGATGCACCAGTGCAGATGTGGCAACAATATTCCATGCATGGGTGAATGGTGGCCTTGTAAAGGTACAAATTACTCAGTTGGGAGTAGTCTTCTAGCTTGATAGCGGGAACCCACCTTCTTTGCAGCAGCCATTGCAATGTCCTCTATGTATTTGTTTCAGTTCATATTGCCCGCAAATGTTAGGCCAAGGAGTTTGAAGGAAGAATTCTTAGGTAGTGTGCTATTTGTCATGGATATAGGGGGTTGGAGAGGCGTCTTGTAATTGTCAATAACATGGGACAATGATTAGAAATGGTAATTGGCTAATAAAAATCAAGAAATTTAAATGCTATTTAGGTCAAACTTTTAAAAATCTGTCTTTTTCTACATATCAGATAAGTATATATATATATATATATATATATATATATATATAAAATAGTAAAAATATCTTGAAACTCAAATAATTCAGATTTAAAAATTTTTTTTCAATTTCCTAACGATGTCAGCACTAACTGAAGCATACCGTTTGATTAAACATTAACCATTCTGTGCAGGGTTGCCACTTTTAAGTTTTTAAATCCAGATCTGATTTTTTTTTCCTTTCATTTTTTTTTTTTTTTTATTAATCTAGATCTTTTCTTAGGAACTATATATATTTTTAAATATCTACTAAAATCTAATATCTCTCTCTTTTATATATGCATATATATACTAGTGTTGGGACAATGAATTGGAATCGGGGAATCGAAAAAATCGGAAGCTTTTGGGAGTATTGGAATCAGAAAAATTGATACCTATTTTCCGATGCCAAAATGATTCTTTTAATTGTCATTTTTTTTTTATTTTTATTATTTGATTTTGTTTAAACCAAAATCTTCCCTTGCTGGTAATAATAATAAAATAATACATGTTTATTGATTTTAAATTACCAGTAAAGCTAAAATCGGTAGATCATCCCCCACAAGTGTATTTTGACGCTTAGGAAAATTTTTGCATATTTAACATGTTTTCTATGAAAATCAGCTGAAATAACTATCTTATGATTAGAAATTCATAAAGAATCAGTAATTGTATTGGAATTGGGAAAAATATTGGAATCATCTCATCACTAATAAAAAAGTAATTCAAAAATAATCTAAGTTCAAAACCCTTCAGTGACTTTGTGTGTGTGTGTTTGTATATATATATATATATATATATATATATATATCTATATATATAAAAGGCAAAATGTGTGTGACCATTTCGCGTATGTCTTCAAAAGGTTTTTCTCGCACACGGTTCCGAGGTCGTTACAATTGCTTAAAACTGTAAATAGGTTCTAGATAATAATATGTAGGATTTGGGAACGCATGTATGTCCTTTTCTCTTCCTTGCAACCTCTATCTCACAGAAGAGATGTTGCGAGTTTGTCTCTGATGTATCGTTATTTTCATGAAAAGTGTTCGACTGAGCTTCAATCTATGGTCCCCCCTCGCCAAACTTTCACAAGAAACACTCGTCTAGCTGTAAACACTATCAATAATTCCCCCCACTCTTTATCTGTGCCTAAACCTAAACGTAGATTCCATGAACAAAGCTTCTTTCTTAGAACTGCACGCCTGTGGAATTGTCTTCCGTTTTCCTGCTTTCCGGCTGACTACAATATGGTTGTGTTCAAGTTTAACGTAAATAAGTTCTTAATGAGCCGTTCCATATAAGTTATCAAATTTACCAAATTTTCATTACTAATGATTACTATATTGTCCAATTTCTACTGTACACTCTTTAACCCTTATCCTTGAGTGGCCTCTTGGCCTTGATAATGTGGTGATGCCTATGTAAAAAAAAAAAAAAAAAAAAAGCTTATAGATTTATTTACGTCGACTTTTACAAAATTATTGCTATTTTGGCTTCTCGCGTGTTGATTGGGCTTTTAAGTATAAATAAACTGAAACTAAACTCAAACGTAGGTTCTTGGCATTGCGCTGGGGGAAAAACGTCCAGCGTGACTCTATTTGGCCTTCTTAATTAGGTCAAATGGGAGCAGCAGAGTTAACTTTTATTGCGCACGCCTGTTTTTATAGTTAAATAATTTCAAACCTGTTTAGCGTTGTCTGTCGCCGTAGCTCAATGGTTAACGTAGCACTTTTTTTTTTTTTTTCACACATTAATTTCCAACTTAAGGGTACGGGTTCGATTCTGATACTCACCTACCAAAACATTTTTTTTTATTATTATTTAACACAACCCCCCCCCCCCAGTTTTGATTTATCTCAAGACCCCCCCCCCCCTAGTATATATATGTCAAAATACACACTAAAAATAGTTTAAGATTAATAAAAACTGTGCAAAGAATGTATTTTGATGGTTTTATATAATACATTACAGTTAATATTGAAAATCAATATAATTGATGTTTACTATTTTTGCATATTAACCCATTAAATTCTTAAAAGCAATCAACAATGTAATCTCTTATATTATTTTTAATGGGAAAATATGATTCATTGTTTTGAACAGCTTTTCAGAATGAATTATTCGAAAAGCAAAGTTTCATTATACATTTAAATTTATTGAGCAAACACAAAAATGCTGTGTTGCCTGTCTGAATTATAATTGTGTTAAAATAATAGTTGGGGGACAATGTAGATAGTGGCGGGCAGTATTATTGGTCTTTAACTAGACACCTTCAACACCTAACTTGCAGCTTGACTATGAATCAACTTTTGCTATTATCCTTTCTTTTTTTTTGTTTTTTTGTGTAATTTTTATTTTATTTTATGTTTTTGTTGTTTTTCATTATTTTGTTTTGTTTTTATTTTAAAAAATTTAATTGTAATTTGTTTTTCTTTTATTTAAATAATCATGTTTATTTTTTCGACTATTAGATGACTTTGACTTTATAATTGCTAGTTATTTAAGGAGTACTGTTACCTAGAGGTTGTGAGATCAATCCCGAATAAAGAAACTAAAGCCATCTTTTAACTTTTTATTTGTTTACACATTTTTAAAATTTATACAGAAACTGTAATAAAATTTTAGTTGTAAGTTAGGCAACTCTCGTTATATTCAAATAAAAATGAGTAATCTCCCTTGCTGATTTGCAGTTTAAGGTGATTATTTAAAAAATGTTTCATATAGGCAGATGTCTGGACTAAATAATTAAAAAAAAAATAATAATAAATAGTAGCAAAATATATTACATTACTAATAGCATGTTACAACAATAACAAAATAAAATTGGCTAGTATAAATCAAATTTTGATTTGTCAGCTTAAATGCTATTTCAGTCTGACTTTAAAGGTCCAACAACATAACTTTGTAAGTTATGTACATATGTGCACATATACACACAATGCTTTTATATAACTATTTTTTCATTATCTACAGACACTAATGCGTCATGCTTATGCAGTCATCAGTGTAGGAAATGTTAATTACTGTTGGTCAAAGGATTCAAACACCTTTGATTTTTTAACCTGATATTCAACCCCTAGGCCAACAACGATTAACATAGGAAAAACGAGAATTTAAACTCTGTATAATGTCAAATCAACAGACATATACAAGTAAGCTTAGTCATGTTGTATTCAACAGCAGAGGCTGGAACATCGCTTTATGCTTAGCTTGACTGCTTATTATAAATTTATCTGGAGGCCAAATTCTTGTTTTTAAGGGAACGATAGCAATATTTTTATATAAATACTAGCAGTTCCGCCCGGCTTTGCTCAGGCCCTATGTACTGTTCATAAGGTTATGTGCATATGTATATATTAAAAAGTGTGAATATGTGATGTAATGCCTTTCTGTATAATAGCCTTCCTTAACTACCATAGAGAAAAGACACATACATTTTCACTTTTATAGATAGATAGATAGATTGGATGCAATATATAGTAATGATTTAAAAAGTATTTAAAAAAAAACAAAAAAAAACTCATGCGCCACCACCGAGAATCGAAACCAAAACGTTCAGCTCACGATTTATTTTGCCTGCCGTCAATGACTGAGCTATGAAAACATGCTTACTACAAGTCTAAAAATTAAAACATAAACCAATAGCTACTACGTGATGCATTCGTAATGCCGGCGTTCGACCTTCACCTGGCAAATTTCATTTTTTTTTTTTAATTTTCACACTTTTGCACCGATTTTTCCGGGCTAAAATCCAAATATAAAGTTTTGCATGGATTCAAATACCTTATATATGAAGTTTCATGTCTGTAGACCAAAAACTCTAGGAGGAGTTTGATAGGCAAAATTTGTTAAACAAAAATATATACGTATACATAAATATATATGGAAACAATTTTCTGTTTACTATAAACTTTTTACGCAAATATTATGCAAGTAAAAATCATGTAGAATATCTGCGTGGATATAATTACACGTAATAGTTAACTAAAGATGATTATCCCATTAGAAAACCGAAGCAACTAATAGGGAATTAAAATGAATGTTTAAAAGAATATGCAAATTAGCTAGATCTTTTGCTAGTGAATGCAATTCAACAACCCATGTATGAGAAAATTGTATTTGCTTTTTAAATAAATAGAAAAGAGTGATTTTAATATGAATATCGATACACACAAAAGAAAAACGAATTTATAGGAGTATAGATAGATTATTAACTACAGCTTATTTCATGCTTAGGATCAATATAGAAAGTGATAATTACTGCTGGTTAAATAATTCAAACCAAGTTGCAAAATCACCATTGCCTCTGTAGTTATATATATATATATATATATATATAGATAGATAGATATATAGGCAGAAAAGCTTTGAGAGGGAATTTACTCATCAAGGGAAAAGCAAATTCCAAAATCAAATATAAATATTAATATTTATATCTTAATCCCAACCAAATGAAAAAGCTCAATATGTTTACTGACAATAGTAGAGCTTACGATAAATAATAATAAGAACAGAGATGTAAAGTAGAAATTTACAAAAAGTGCCTAAGATGGTAATGAATAATACTGAAGCGATAAATGTTTTGGTTTCGATTCTAGCTGATGGCACCCAGGTCAGATTTTTAAATTTTGAAATCATTACTATATATTGGGTACAATATAATAATCAATAGGAAATTTGGCTCTGTGATAATAAATACAAAATCTGCATAAATTAAAATATCATATTTAAGCATATTTTATGACTGGACAATGCCGGGCAACCTGCTAGTAATGTATAAAACACAGAACGTTTCTACCCAACTACTCTGTCAATCTTTGATTTTCAGACTTGAAACTTGATATATAAGGGATTCGAACCTGTGGAACAAATTTGATTTGTTTTTTAGCCAGTAAAAATAGCTACTTAATGTTAAAATTGGAACTTGACAGGCATAAGTTGACTTAAAATACTCCTCTACAACATGTGCAAATATACATCTGTATGTTAAACTGTGTTAATTTTTAAAGTAGCGGATACTGCTGGAGTGCTACATGCTTTGGTTTCGATTCTAGCTAATGGCACTAAAGTCATATTTTTGAAAACTTTTGAAATCATTACTATATATTGGGTACAATATAATAATCAATAGAGAATAATAATAATAATAAATACGAAATCTACATGAATTAAAATATCATATTTAACTGTATTTTACAACCGAGCAACTCCAGGCGACCTGCTAGTTCCTCTAAAATAATGAAATCATTGTATACTGTGCTTACATACATTCTACCTCATCAAAAATGTATGGTATATCGGATATTGTACAAATATCAGGAAAATGAATATAGTGTACGTGTCATGATGTGTATGAAGTGGGGTGCGAAGACATCAAATGTAGTTTTGGCTAATTTGGGGAAGCATGCAAGTTTTAAAGGATACAGTGTCTCATCAGCTAACAAATGATGCGGGCAGTTCATTCTATGCTCCATCAATTCTGAGCAGAAATTATTTTTGAAAATCATGAGAGCTTTGCTGTTTTTCTGACTTTGTAGGCATGTGGATATTATAAGGATGCTCAGAATGCTCTTAGCTCATATGGTAGTGAATACTTATGGAGAGCTAAATGTTTTGGTTTCAATTCTAGCTGATGGCACCAAAGTCATTTTTTTTATTTATTTAGTTTTTTAACTTTTGCTTTGGGCTTAACGGTTCATCAACCACTGTAAGGTCATTTCAGGGCCAAACATTATTTCTGATTGTATTTGTCTTGGTCAAAGTTAATTTCTTGGTTAAAGTTTATTTCTTGGGCAGGGTCCATTTTTAACTTTTGAAATCAATACTATATATTGGGTAAATCAGTAGAGAATAAGCGCGATAATAATAACTACGAAATTAACATAAATTAAAATATATCTAAGCATATTTTATGACCGGTTAATGCTAGGTGACCTGCTAGTTCCTCTATAATAATGAAATCGTGTACCATGCGTAGGTACGCTGCAAATCGGCAAAAGTTTAAAGTGCGTCAGATGTTTTATAAATGTCTGGGAAATGAACAAACAATATGCGTGAATAGGGGGGGAGTCAGGTGTAATTTTGGTGAATTTTAGCGATCATGAGAGTTTTGAAAGATGTAGCGTCTTGGAAGCCAACGACTGTTGTAGGCAAGTTGTTTGATGTTTCAGCAATTCTTAGTGTGAGAAAATGTTTGCGAAAGTCATGGTAGCTGCGATATGAGAAATTAATAAATTATATAATTTGAATATGAAAGAATTTAATCCAAACTTTGTTCACAATTCATTGTAAAAAGAAAAAAAAAAAAAAGGATCGTTTGCTGAGATTATTTCGATGAATTGCAACGTTTTGCATTTTAAGAAGCTGGTTTAAATTTTAAAATGGTCTATTTTGAGTTTTGTCAACTGGAACAAAACTACGAACATAGAAATAATTTGCAATATCATAATGGACCAAAATCCCTTAAAGATTGTCTTTGCTGAATCCTAGTGTTTTGTGCAAATGCAGACTCCTCCATAAAGCTGTTTAACCGAAAATAAATGGCGCCACGAAAGTCCATGTCAAATAAAAAAAACAACAAAAAAAAAAACAGAATTAGTAATAAGGTCATTAAGGCATATTTTTTTTTGTTTCTTCTAAACTCAAGCATTTGCATTTATATATATTCTAGGGTCAGGTACCCAAGAGGTGTGGACCCCAGGCTTGTGACTCCCCTGAAGGAAAATCTGCAAAGGTACGGGATCATTCCTACCAAATTTCATGTTCTTAGGTCTAATAGCCTAAAAGTAGTTAGTGAACGCACAGACAGCCATATCATTATCAATTAACATTATACATTTTTTCTTCACCTTGTATCTTGTTATCAGATGTAGTTTTGCATTGTCTTAATTCAATCATATTTTATCGTAACAAAACGCATAAAAAAAATATTTCTCTTTTTATTTAAATCCAATATCCTCATTTCTATTTCTAAAAATAATAAAAAAGGATTTCTTTTTTTTTTTTTTTTTTTTTTTTTATAGGTTATCTTTTATAGATTTTTATAAGGTCTTTAATTTTGATATCACTTTTGTATATTCGGATTATATCAAAGCCATACTTGTACCAGGATTAGAGATTTAGCATTTGGTGTCTTTTCATAGAAGCAAGATTTCAGCAAATAAACATATATATATAAATATATATATATATATATATATTAGTTATTAACAATTCGTTCTCGTTGTTCAGAGAAAATTCTGCAACTTGTATTGAAATAATTGAAAGGCTCAGTAATCTGAAACTTTAACAAAATATACAAAGTTAAGTAGAAAATTTGTCTGAAAAAATTAAAAATATGAACTACCGTTTTAATGTTTTTTTTTTTTTTTTTTAACTAAAAGCATAAATAAATTATAACTTAAAAATAAGAATTTTGAGCGAAGGCCATTTCTATTTGAGGCTGATATATTTACAATTTGGATTTTTTTTCTTAGAGGCCTGATTTCCCACTCGGTCAACAAATATTCTAACCCATCAAATTTATTTCAGCTAAGGTTCCATTTTATATCATAAATTTGCTAATTAATTTTTTTAATAACTTTAATTTTAATATCTTTTGTTTATATTCGGATTATATCAAAGCCATACCTATATCAGAATTAGATTTAGCATTTGTGTGTCTTTTCATAGAAGACAGATTTTCACTTGATCAGTGTTTTTGTTTTACGGCATATCAACCCATTTCAGGTTATTTAATGTGGAATCCAGTGATTTTGAAGAAAATCTTTTTAATAGAATATATTTGTTTTTTGTTTTTTTGCCAAGTCGGTTTCTATTTAACCCATAGTTGGAACCCTAACAGGTATTACCACTCCAGGTCAGAGTGGACCTGGGAGCAATAGCAATTAAAGGGTGCCTTCACACTCCTCAAAGCCCGTAAGCTGGGGCCTCACCATTGAATATAGTTTAAAGTTATATCTCAGACCTTTAGTTATTAACAATTCGCTCTAATTGTTTAGAGAAAAATGTGCAACTTGTTTTGCAATAATTGAAAGGCTCAATGACCTAAGACTTTTACAAAATATACAAAAGTAGAAAATTTGTCTCAAGAAATTAAATTCCTATGAACTACTGCTTTAATGTTTTTTGTTTTGTTTTTATTAATTATAAAAAAGAAGATTGTGATTTTTAAAAATAAGAATTCTAGCTAAGGTCATCCCTATAAGAGGTCGAGATATCTAGCATTTGGATTCTTTTCATGTAGACAAGATTTTCACGCAATCATCCAATATTTTTTTAGTTACTGTCATTGCTCCAAGAAAAAATTTTTCTGAAAGGGAATTCTAATCCATTAAATTTATTTCAGCTGAGGTTCTGTATTGTATTCTCCATTTGCTAGTGTCATATACATTTTGTAAAAGTTTCATGTCATAATCTTTTTTACCCTTTGGCATCAGTGTTTATTCAAAAAAATTTTTTTTTTTTTCATTTCTTTTTATAAACAAGTTACAAATTTAAACTTTCCTTTGAAAAATTGAGTTTAGAATTTTATGTTTTTTACAAATATAAAATTTAACATAAAACATTTTTGTAATATATATATAAATTAGTAAATTTGATCTAAGAAATAAAAGCATGCTTAAAAAAAAAATTATTGTTAAGAAATATAGTTTTTAATAAAATTCAGTTTTTAACATCCTATACTGTTCTCACAAATTTCTAATAATCAAAATGTGATTGATGATAAAATCTCAACCTCAGCTGAAATAAATTTATTAAATTTAAATTGCCTTTCAGAATGAAATTTTCTTTGAGCAATACGAGTGACGTGTTTGCATCTAAAAATATATTTGGTGTCTGAGTGGAAATTTTGCCTTGAATAAAAGATGGTCCTGGATATAACCTTAAACTATATCCGATGGTGAGATCCCAGCTTGCGGGCTTTGGGGAGTGTGGAGCCACCTTTTAATTGCCATTGTTCCCAGGTCTACTTTGACCCTGGAGTGGTAGTACCTGTTAGGGTTCCAACTATTGATTAAATAGAAACCGACTTGGAAAAAATATATATTCTATGAAAAAAATTTTCTTCAAAATCACTGGATTCCATATTAAATAATCTGAAAAGGGTTGATATGCCGTAAAACAACCAACCAATAAAAGACCATAAGTGTTAAATCTCTCAACCTGTTATATGAATGGCCTTGTTGTAAATTCAATTAATCCATTCGCCTGTCCAGAAACTTTTTGTAACACTTCAGATCTTTTCTGTGTGAACATTGTCACACACAATGTCCATGGAAATTTGGATACAACTGATGCTCTACAAATTAATTTGTTAAAAATTAAATTTGAACTTTTTACAGTATACTCACAAACTAATCCGGTCCCGGATATGACCTTAAACTATATCTGATGGTGAGGCCCCATCGTGCAGGCTTTGGGGAGTGTGAAGCCACCCTTTAACTGCCATTGCTCCCAGGTCCACTTTGACTCAGAGTGAAACAACAAATATATTCTATTAAAAAATTTTCTTCAAAATCACTGAATTCCGCATTAAATAACCTGAAAAGGGTTGATATGCCGTAAAACAAAAACAACCAATCACAAACTAATCTAAATGTGATTCATGATATTATACAAAATCTCGGTTTAATAAATTTTGATGCATTAGATTTAGCTCCTTACATTAAGTGGCTTCATGCCTTGTTTGGAGTGATTTCCATAAAAAAAATACATTTTTTTATAATTCAAATCATAATCTGATACAGAATCTCATTTGAAATAAATTTCATTAATTAAAACTCAGAGTAAATTTTTTTTCAGAACAATACGGGTAAAGTGTTTGCAGATATGAATATATCTGCTAACTGTAAATCTTTCTTTCAGTAAAAGACCCCAAATGTTAAATCTCTCAGCCTTTTATAGGAATGGCCATGAAAAAAATGCTGCCAAATTAATTTTTAGTTATTGAATATTACTAAATTATTTAATGTAATTAGAATAACCAATGTTTTACATCACACCGCCATGAAATAGTTGTCTTATGCTTTAAACTGACAAATTTTTAGAGTGAATACATGAATAAATGTTAATTTGTATGAATCGAAATTTTGTATTAAATAAGACAATTTTGAGAGTAAATATTCCAATAGTTGGCAAGTCTTAGAATGTGGGTGCATTTTGATAACAAAATATTAGTTGATAAAATTAACATTATTCATTGAAGGAAACTAGGGTATCAATAATTATTTTAATACTTACTAATTGTCCATGACCAAGAAGATAATAAAAGCAACCATGTCTAAACAAAATCAATTTTTTTTTTAACACGAGAATCTGAAAAAATACAATAAAATTAATGACCAAAGGATGTAACCTGAACACCCAATATATAAAACTTATCGATTACCCCTTCCTCCTCTCACCCCATGTATCATACATATTCATCACGTTTTTTTTTAGATTTTTAATTTGTATTGATTTATAGAATTTAATATCTTTAACAACTAGAATAAGACCGCTGAAGCGGAGATCTTAGTAAAAAGAAAATCTACATTTGACCGATATCAGTAACTTTGGTTTACCTACCACAATTGGAAGAAAAAAAAAAAAACTGTTTATGATTATAAAAATTATTCTACAGAACTCAATTATTTGAACAATCTATAGATTTGACATCCCATTTGTTATCGGTTGAACGAGTTTAACATGACGAAGCATTTCATGCCACGCTTTTTCCAAATGTCAACAAATCATTTTTTCAAATTAATTTGCACTCAGAATAACATGGAAAAAAAAAATCATATATAGGTTTACGATGTACTAATTTCATGACCATATATATATATATATATATATATATATATATATATATATGTGTGTGTTACAGAAGATCAGAAAAACATTGGTACCATCGGTTTCAGACACAACATAAGGTGGACTAGTCTTTGGCTCTTTATTTTGTTGTTGGCATTGGTTTCACTCAGATTCTTTGTGGAATCAAATACATACAGGATGAATCCTGTGAAGTTTGCCAGCATCCATAGTGAAAGAGGTGTGATGGAACCAACACGATTTGAACTTGGCACGTTCAGATTGTGTGTTCACATTGATGTCCACTTCATCACCGTCGCCTCTCATTATTTGAACATTATAAACTTTTTTCGATGTGATATGGCCACAGTAAAGGAAATGTTGGTAAAGGAAGAAATCCAAATTGAATGGATCAGGGGACAGGAACAGGTCACAAACTGTTTGACAAAGATGGAAGCTTCTCCTGAAATTCTAAAAGACTTGTTTTGGTAATAACCTTTTTTTATTTTTTTTTTCGGAACTTTGACTTACACCAGAAAACACCAGCAATGTTAAAGTTGGAGTTATCAAACATGGTAGCTTTTTTTGTCCTTGTCTTGAGTGAATATTAATATGGCGTCCGGCCAACAGTAACACATGTTTATCGTACATTGTAGAAAGTACTTAGTGAACCAACATTTTATATTTCTGAATTTTTCAGACGAAGATTAATTAATCTTTGGACTACTGTTTTCATCTTGAGTGTTATTTGCACAATGTTGTGGTCGATCTTGTTAATGGCATATAAAACTTCATTGGTTACAATATGGACCACATAGTGAGTCTTTGATGAACAGAACCAAAGTTATTGCCAAATGTTTGCCTTTTCACTTTTTCTGTGACTAACTTAAATCAGTCCTAAGTTGGACCGTGCCTGATATTTTGACAAAGTTTGGTGATGATTGATCAAGCGATGTGGACATGAATATATTGACAAACAAAACAAACTTAACTGAAAACATAATCTACTTGACAGAGGATTTAAAAGAAATAAAAAATAATTTATGCCAAACAAGCCACAATGTAACTAAAATGTAAAGGGTTACCGTGAAATTGGGGGTCATATCCATAGGGACAGCCTAAGTTGAGAGTTGTGTTGCAAGACGTTTGTACACATTACATTTAAATTTCTGCATGCTGGTATAGTCTAGGGAGCAAAGAGAGAATTCTAAAGTCCGTCAGTTTGAGTTAAAAAGCTATTAAAGTAGAACGCCTTCTGGCATCTGGAGGATCTCAATAGTGAAAGGGTGGGATTTAGCTGATTGTTGGGTTGGTTGGCGGTACGTATGTCAATGAGGCAACAGAGTAGTAAATTAATGAAAGCATAATCATTGGTAAATATGAATGTCGTCATTTTGTTTGTCCTTGTATTAAATTATGGTACAACAAAACATTCTTTCCCTATCATCTTTAAAAGTACCACATACGAAAGTCTGTTGTGTGTGACGTTCCTTGTTATGTTAATGTGTCATTAAACCATTATCTTCGGCAATGATACCACATTGCATGTACCTCCACTGGACCCTCTGTAAAAAATTAAACATCCAGTGTATCAGCAAATCCTGGGAACATCAACCTGAAAGAACAGTTGGAAATGACTTATATACCATACATTACGACCATGTAATCCCTACAGCCACCTTCTTTGAAAATGCTGCTGTCAAACCTGATATAGTTATATGGAATAAGTCAGAGTTGCAACATTGGTTGAAGTGAGTGTCCCTAATGATGGAGGTCTGAACAGAGCTGAAAGCGAGAAACAGACCAAATATCAAGGTCTTATGTATGATATGAAAAGAAAGTGGGAGATATCAATCATACCAGTTATTATAGGTGCCACAGGGCTTATGAAGAAGAACCTGAAGTCCTACCTAATTATATTCCTGGTGAACCAAGTGCAAAACAAATCCAGATAATTGCACTTAAGGGATACTAAAAAGAGCTCTCGGTTGGTTTCAATAAAAAGCAGGGCAATGTTGGCAGCTGGTTTGGCTGCCCCATACCCAGTGTTACAATCTTCAAAGGAAGAAAATTACTTGTTTTTCTTTAGTTGGTGAATTCTGACATTTGAAATATTTTTTCATGTTCGTTCACAAATGAAAACTTGAAAACACATTTATTGCTGGCATATGTTGATATTAACCTTACATCCACACTCATTTGTTTTTTTTTTTTAACTAAAAGTGATTGTTACTCATCAAGGCCAGATGTCACTTGAGGATAAGGGTTAATGAGATGAAATAATTGCCATTGAATATTTGTGAGGTAGGTTCTGGATAAGAATCTGTTGATAATGGGCTTTGAAG
Organism: Euprymna scolopes; assembly: GCF_053919585.1. Taxonomy (NCBI): domain Eukaryota; kingdom Metazoa; phylum Mollusca; class Cephalopoda; order Sepiida; family Sepiolidae; genus Euprymna; species Euprymna scolopes. Next base: position 17,331,083 of record NC_136522.1, on the reverse strand, counting down.
ACAATCAAGTTGTAATTCATCAGGAAGCGGTCCTGCATAAATGTGTTCCACATGTAACATAGCATGGATGTATGTATGTAAATGCATGCGAGATGATGTCACCTGGGGGTAAGACTATAAAAACAGAAAAAGAAAATGATCATGTAAGAACCGGAAGTGGGGAGGGGTATATATATATATATATATATATATATATATATATATATATAAAGAGAACGATCACGTTAGAGATGAAATAATGTTCGAGATCTCGTGAGAGACATGGAGAACATTCTACATCATGTGGGTGACGTCAGGGCTGTACCAATGAGGAAATAAATGTTGTTGCTACAAAGAACAAGCGAGTTGGAGTTATTTCCTATTCTTTGTCTTGCTCACTTTTGCGACTGAAATGGCACACAATGTGTTGGTCTGCAGGCAATGTAGCACACAGACAGGAAGTCCTTGCAAAAAGACTCTGTTCTAGGCATACTGAAGAAGAAAGGAAAGTTTTTTTTGTTGTATTAAAAAGATGAGTTCCTGCTGTGAATATACCATAGGTTCCTTGCCAGGCCTTACCAAGAGAGCACTGATTCCATGACAATGTTTGTTCCCCGGTTTTTCAATTGCTGATAGTATTTATCAAAATTGTTCTTGTTTTTATGCAAACAATACAGTTGACGGATGTGTATTTTTCAATGCATGTCAAAATAGATTCAGCCTTGAATTCCAAAAGCAGAGAAGTACATTCTGATCTTAACCTATATTTTATTAGCCCACCTTTCTAACAACTCCAGTTACTCCTTCATTGTAAAGCCTCTGATCGCATCTTTTGGCTAATATATATATATGACGAATGAGCATGTACTACACTGTCCCCTAAAAGAGGAGGTGATGCATGGAAGGATGGTCTCGCTTCCCATACAAAATACAGGAAATAATGTCTCTGAGGATTGTATCATGACAACAGCAAAGATACTAAACTAAACTTCCCTTCCCCTTCCGAGTTCAGTATTCAAAAATGGTACAAACTCTGGCCAAGAAAAAACTTTAAGAAACCATAATATCGAGTTGTTGCTCAAACTTGCGGCTTCAGACACAAATATCAAATCTGTAATAATTACAGATATTATTTTTAGTGGTTCTTGTGCACTTATCGAACCGTGCTATTTTTAAATAGTATTTTCAAGTTTTACGATATTTTTTTTTTATTAAATTGTTAGGTGAAAGTACAGAATAACTAGAAAACACCCTCCTCTCCCCATGCTAAGAATGGCTTTCTAAATAATGTTATTATTTCAGCACGGTTCAATAAGTGCACAAGTAACTTTGTAGTAGTGGCCAATACATACCAGCATGTGAAATTATCATTAAACTGAACCAAAGCGGCACTCACTCTGGTCGGATTGAACCGGCTTCTTCCGAAGGAGTAAGTTTCATGGGAACATCAAATTCACAAGCGGTTCCCAGGTGCTTGTATATATGTGTCAGAAGATGATGCTGTAAGACTTTTGCAGTTCTTGCGAGGAGGTGTCGGCCTCCTTACAATGCCTGATATTCCAAAATGATCACCTATCCAGGCCTCTACAGACAAATTAATCTTTAGTTGACAACTAAATATTTCTGTTTACTAGCCAAATAGAAAAGTTACTAGCCAAACCCACGTGATTTTTGGAATATGACATTTTCGTTCCGTGACGAGTATGTGCATCATAAAGATTTTTCTGTATTTAAAAAAAAAAATATATAACTAATTGTAAATAAACACCAAATTTTATGTTGAGACTTGAAAGTATAAACGTTCGAATTTCCTCAGATGTTTTTTTTTTTTTAGACAATCTTTGTTTAAAAAAAAAAGAAAAAAAAGAATATTGTTCTATTAAACCTTTTATTGTTGAAAAAATTTTACTTTGCTCATTTTATTGAAAAGAAATAAAGGTTGAAAATTTTTCACTCAGTAATGAGCTTTGGAAGATTGTCGGTAGAAGAAACACAATCGCCAAAAGATAAGCGTTTTATTATTTCTAGTCACCGCTTGGAAAAAAATCACTTACAAATGCGACTGTTTCACTCGCAACGTAAAGCCCTGCCATCTGGTACTGACCAAGCTCAACATTGCTGATCTAATGAGAACCCTTGCATCGACAGGATTTTGTTGTAACTGCATTATGTTAAATTCTATATGATGATGATCTCTAACTCCTGACGGATAATCTTGTTAGCTTATGATCACCTAGGTTTTAAAATAGTTATTTTCTCTTAAGAATAAAAATGACATCCATAATTCTAAAATGTCTGAAATTTTAAATGCACACATACACAAAAAAAAAATACATACTCGTTTTGAACTATTGGAGTATTCAATCCAAAATTTGATATATAAAAAAAAAAAAATTGATATATTAAAAAAAAAAAAGAAGAAAAACGCATAAGTAAACCCCTTTTTTCATGTCATGGCAGTGTGAGATAATTTTGCAACCATGCACGAACTTGAGAAAAAAATCTGTTTAGGCATTAAAAATAGTTTTACATTGTTTTTGTTATATATATATATATATATATATATATATATATATATTACAAAATGATGAGTTATTTCCATTGAAACTCAAGTTAATATTATGAATCTAAAATTGAGAAAAGCATGCTTGAAAAAAATGTTAACCTGGAGCAAAACAAAATGTACACTGAATTTGACCTGATGTTGTGTTTATCTTACAACGAAATTTGAATTTTAACTCTAAATGATTCCTCATTTAATAATAATGTGAATTAATATATAACAGGAACAATATAAAACTACTTTTAATGCATAAACAGATTTTTTTCTAGTGTTTTTCTATAGCCGTAGTCTTTGAGAATTACCCAGTGTGATTTCAAAGGAGGCAATGGGTAATGTTTGTTTTATCATTAAACATTAATATATTTATTTTAATTAATAATAACCATCTGTTGAAAAATTTATTTCTTTTTTTACTAATATTTAGACAATATTAAACATTACTAAACTAGATTTTAAAATGAAAAACTTAACATTGTAGGACATGGATTTACGGGACCTGCACACATCTGTGAATTATTTTGTTTCAAGGAAACTCAGGGATTTATTTATTTTAAAAATATTTTTTATTATTTCAAAATTAAAAAAAAAAAAAGAAAAAATTAAAAAAGTATTATTAAAATCAATTTTTTTTTTTTTTTTTTTTTTTAAATTATTGCATGTGGACGTTATTGGGTTTTCTTTCTCATCTCTGATCCTTTATTCTTTTCTTTCGTTCTTTCATGAACTTTCCATGATGACCACTCATGTTTTAACAATTGTTAGTTCATGGATGAATGGTTTGTAGGGAACTAGGATATATAAATACCCCAATCCCGTTACAAAAGAATAATGAAACGAATGGGAATTGAAGGAAACAAAGACTCAATTAATGGATAAGATAAATGTTTATTTGCTGTTGAAAGAAATGAACGTTTTAGTTATAACATGTCCGCGCGTAGGTAACCCATGTTCGTTACAGGACTGGTGTTGTAGCAAGAATAGGAAATGTTTGTTCATCTCAAGTTCGGGTCACTATTGTTTGTTCGCGCGTGGGAAGAGAAATAAATGTTGTAGGAAAATTGAGAATGGTAGTCCAGCGTGTAGACAAAGAATTTAAACAAATTTTAGTGAAGGTTCTGCTCGATGTGGGTGTTAAGAACCAATTATATTATTAGATTTTTTTATTTACTAGTGAGGTTTCCCGGGTGTTTAGGCGGTGTAGTAAGGACCCCGGGGGGGGGGGGTCAAAACAATAGTAGGCAGGGGTGTTAAAAAAAAAAAAAGTGATAGTAAGCAGGCAGGTTTGAACTCGTAATGTAAAGAAGAAAAAAAGGTTTAAAAAAAAAAAAAGTGTTGTCTTAGCCAATGTCTCTATCTCCTGATCGGAAGTTCGAAATATTGAATTTAAGCGTAGTCAATCCAACGATGACTTGCGAAAATGGTGATGCATAAACCGACCCCTTCTTGTAGAAAATTTCCCAGTTGAGGGTGAAGGAATTAACGTTTTTGATTAATTTTTCGATATTTCTCGTTTGAGACGTCGAGCTTCAAAAAGATACTGATCTCGTCAGGTTTGGCAGACATACAAACATACATACATACATTCACACAAATCGATGATTGAGATTCATATTATAAACTAGCGGGGGTGCCTGGTGTTGCCCGAGTGTTTGGAGGTGTAAAAGAAAGAAAAAAAAAAGTTTTTGTAGGGAGGTAGGCTCGAACCCATAGCCTTGAGGAGAAGGCGGAAAAAGTGACACGTTATCGTGACGTTACGCGGCAGAGAAGTGATAATGGTTTAAATTAAACGTTTAAAAATGCAGGTGGTTAAATGAACGTCAACGTATGGTTTTTTAGGTCAAACATCACGCCATAGTAGTAGAGAAATGAAATCACAACGCAAATTTTGTATTTTGTAAGATAAAAGTCGCTGAAATAAAAGATAGACGCAACCTCGTTTCATAAATCAGAGATATTATAATCTAGAAAGTATATAAAATGTTGTAAGAATTAGTGACCCCCCCCTTCCCCAGGCGCTCCCCTGAAAAAAGCCTTTGCTGGACATACAAAAAAAAAAAAGATGCACACACACATTTTCGCTTTTATAGTATCAGAGAAATTGTTAAAGATTCAAAGGCGGGAAAGTCTGTCTATTTTGAAAATCATAAGAAAAATCTGTACTGAAATAATTGTCATAATTAGAAAAAAGAAACATTACTAATTTTCTTGCATCGCCTTCTTTTCTTTTCTTTTTTTTTTTTTTTTTTTAAAGAATAGAGCCCAAATGTTGTTCGGCCATGTTTTTCTTAAGCGCTTTCTATCGGTGCATTAGAAAAAAACCCCAAAAAACTATAAATACACCAAGCCTCAAAGGAAAAAAACCCCCCCGAAAACTATAACAACTGCTCCTGATGATAATCAGACGCACCGATAGAAAGCGCTTGAGAAAAACATGGCCGAACGACAACATTTGGGCTCTATTCTATATAACATGCCAGTCGATATAAAAATGACCGCTCGGCAAATAGAAAAGATTTCTAGAAAAATCAGAAAAAAAATAACTGTCGTGGTCAATCAGACTTGCCCGAATATATATATATATATACACACACACACACTATTGGACTATTCGTTTGCATCTCAACATCTGACCAATCATTTTCCTTGGATTGCACAACATTTTTCATCTTTTTCTTTTTCGAACCTAGACTTTATTTGGAATATCCTTTTAATCTCTACATTTCTGCACTTGTATCAACTTTCATGAAAATATGGCTTCTCATGATTTGTAGCTTTCAATTTATGTACGAACCAATAAAATTTATAGCCCGCCTATCAATATCATTTTGCTGACTAATTTTCCCTGAGGATAAATGCCATTCTTTGAAACTCCATGAAATAAGGAAATTTTTAAGTTTTCAACTTATATTCGTTTCCGAATAATAAATTTTTGTAAATTCTAATTTACAAAGTTTAAATTATATCTATAAAAGTGAAAATGTCTGTCTGTGTACACTTCCCTACCAAATAACTCTGTCAATTTTTGGTCTACAGACTCGAGATTTGACATAAGGAGTATTGTGATTTGGGAAAATCTTTTTAATTGGTTTTCGGCCAGAAATTTAGCTTTTAACGGGTCAAAGTTCAACGATTTGACCTTTGAGAACTCTACCAAACTCCTCTGGTAATTGTAGGTCTAAACGCTTGAAATTTTAGATATAGATTACTTGGGCATGGATCTAACTTTATAATTTGTTTTGAGCCCAAAACAATAAATATTAAGGGGTCATAATTGGGATCAAAGTTTAACAGAAAATTGACCTGCGGTGTCTACCAAATTGCTCAGTTAATTTTTGGTCTAAACATTTGAAATTTTACATGAAGTGTATTCAGACATAAAGCAATCTTTTCAATCGTTTTTTTTTTTTTTTTCTGAAAATTTAGCTTCCAAGGATTCAAAGTTAAAAAGATTTTACTTTTGTGGCCTCTAGCAAACTATTCAACCAATTTTGTGTCTAAACATTTGAAATTTTACATAAAGAATATTCAGACATGCAGCAAGCTGTTTAATCAGTTTTTTGGTCGAAAAACTGGCTGGCAAGAAGTCAAAGTTTATAGAGTTAACCTTTGCAGACTCTATCAAACTCCTCCACCAATGTTGGGTCTAAACACTTGAAATTTTAGATGTAAGTTACTTGGACATGGTCAAACATTTTCATTTAATTTGAGCCCAAAACAAATGTTAAGGGACTCAAAATTGGAGTCAAAGTTAAAAAAAAAAAAAAAAAAAAAAAAAAATTTGACGTCTGTGGTCTCTACCAACTTTTCTTTATGGTAGTTAAGGAAGCCTATTATATAGAAAGAGAGTACCGTACAAAAGCACATAATGTTATGAACAGTACATAGAGCCTGAGCAACGCCGGGCGGAACTGCTAGTATATTATATTCTTTTAGACTGTATATTGGATTTGTAGGTTCTATATGACTAGGTTTCCTTTCTCTTATTTGCTTGTCTTTTATTTTTTAATATAAAATACCCCAAACTTCTTCACACACACACACACACACACACACACACACACACACACACACACACACACACACACACACACACACACACACACACACACACACACACACACACACACACACACACACACACACACACACACACACACACACACACACACACACACACACACACACACACACACACACACACACACACACACACACACACACACACACACACACACACACACACACACACACACACACACACACACACACACACACACACACACACACACACACACACACACACACACACACACACACACACACACACACACACACACACACACTTTTAAAATTCCCGAAGCAGTGTTTCATATTAAACGACTGATCTCTTTAAGAACATTGATACTATTGCTTGTTCATGTAAGTAAAACTATTCAGCGATAAGGGAGATTGACTTACTGAGAAAATGTTACCATGACGGACAAATTTTTTTTTTTTTTTTTTTTTTTTTTTTTTTTTATAGTTTGAATAATAATATATATATATATTTTTTTTTAATAAACAAAAAAGAATGTAAATATATAAAGTACTAATCATAGTAGGGGATGATAAGTAGTAGAATGGATTAATCCTAATCTTATAAATACAACACTGGTGAATTAAAAAAAAAAGTATGTCCATTTTGAATTTGGAAACAGACAAATCTCACTGGTAAGGAAGACATTTTTTTTAACATGATTAGGTTAGGCAAATTAATCAAGAGTGCGTAACTTGATTTAATATCTGGAACATTTTTTTGTTCTTGTGATCAAGGAAGGTGGTGTTTGATCCACACTGCTGGGGAGCCATGATTTAATATACTGTTTTGTTTTTAAATCCCGAAACAGTGTTTCATGGTAAACAACTGATGATCCCTTAAATTAACATTAGGACTATTGTGGATTCGAGAGAGCAAGTGTATGCGGTGATTGCAGGTGATTAAATGACTTACTGACTAAATAGTTTTCCAAGGAATGATAAAAAATATAAAACTGAAGTATTTTTTGTTTTAAAGGTTAAAAACTTCCAAAACTATATATATATATATATATTATATATCAACCATTATATAATATATATATATATATATATATTATATATCAACCATTATATAATATATATATATATATATATATATTATATATCAACCATTATATAATATATATATATATATATTATATATCAACCATTATATAATATATATATATATATATTATATATCAACCATTATATAATATATATATATATATATTATATATCAACCATTATATAATATATATATATATATATTATATATCAACCATTATATAATATATATATATATATATATATTATATATCAACCATTATATAATATATATATATATATATATTATATATCAACCATTATATAATATATATATATATATTATATATAAACCATTATATAATATATATATATATTTATATTATATATCAACCATTATATAATATATATATATATTTATATATATTATATATCAACCATTATATAATAATCTGTGTAATTACAGAGCAATATATAGAATAAATGACAAGAAGTCATATTCCAAAATTCATGATGTTGACCATTTTATAACTTATTCCTTTAATTCAGTTGACTTATACAATTCTTGACAGTATCTGCTTCGTAGTGCAAAATCAATTACTTAATCATTATATCAATCAGTGAATCTATTATGCCCTTAACTCGGTGGTGGCTGGTTAATTCTAATACATCTAAAACCCAGCTTCTATCTTTCCATCATTAATGTTTTGACCCCTATCTGGCATCAACTGAAATGAATGGCTCTCGCCTTGAGAGGCTCCATGTTTTGACAAGCTTCTGATCAGAAATGGAACACGTACATCAAATCCATTGCCAAGGTCACTAGAAAAATGGTGGGATCATTCTACTGCTCCAGTAGATTTGTCACTGCCGATGCAATTCTGTCTGTATAAGAGCCAAGTACATCCAAAGATGGAGTACTGTTGTCGCATCTGGGCAGGAGCTGGTAGATGTACCGTATTCTTATTGTTCGTAGCCTAGTGAGGGATGCTCTTTTCACTTCTCTGCAACCTCTTTTCCACAAGAGACATTGCTAACATGCTTTATCATTATTTTCATGGCAAGTGCTCGTCTGAGCACCAGTCTATGCCCCCCCCCCCATTGCCAAACTTTCACGGAAAACACAAGTTTAGCTGAAACCACTATCAGTAATTTCCCCCACTCTTTATCTGTGCTTAACCCTAAATGTGGATTGTGGAACTCTGTTCCATTTGCCTGCTTTCCAGCTGACTATGATATGGTCGTATTCAAGTCCAACGTAAACAAGTACTTCATGAGCTGTTCCTCTTAAGTAATCCAATTTACCAAATTTCCACTACTAACAATTACTACAATATTATCTCATTGACTACTGTACACTCATTAACTCTTATCCTCGAGTGGCCTCTGAGTCTTGATAAGTCCTTTGTAAAAAAAAAAAAAAGAAGCAAAACCCAATACTACAACATAAAAACTTGCATATATATTTCCAACTTGAAACAAGTTAAACTTTTTTGTTTATTTAATTATCAATATCACGGTAGGGAAGGTCGATTTGCAACATTTTTCAGAAAATCAACATGGCACTGGTGATGATAGTTGGGATTTGATGTGATAAGAGCAGATACCAAAAATCAGATTCCTATCTTGAACAGAAAATTGAGCATTTAATTTTAAAAATTGTGTAGAAAAATGCTGAAAAATCCTTCATTTTCATAGCATTTTACACAACACTGACTTTGAAATTTCACTATTTTTTATAAAAAATCCAATTAAAATTGATATATTTGTATGAAATACATTGAAAGAAAAATAAATACATGAATTATAATTTTAATTATGAATCACAACTAGCAAAATTTCTCAACTTTTACTGCATTGATTAAGCAAAAATTGTAAAAAAAAAGCTAATTAGCAACTAAGTCTAATTTCACAATCTAAAAAGATATGTGGAGATGTATTACACAATATTGTAATTCTGTAACTTGATACAAGTTAAAGAACCATGTATTTTAATTTTTTATCAAATACAATAATATAAACTGTTATAATAGAATTATATTGTTCTGTATAATTTCTTTTCAAGAAAAATGGTCTAATTTGCTGGCACGATGATTTTATAATAATGTATCTATGTCTTGCTTCCTGCCCATATACAACTCTTTTAGAAAAATCAATCAAATTTGACCAATGTTTGGCTGCAAAATTGATAGCCATAATCTTTTTCAATCTTTTTTTTTTTTTTTTTTTTTTTTTTTTTTTTTTTTTTTAGTTGTTCACTGTTTTCGAAAAAAAACAACACAAAAAAACATTATTTGAAAACACTTATTTTTTTTATATTTTTGTGATGAAATATGAATAAAACTGACTATTGTTTGGGTAAATTGAGAAAACTAATAAAATTTAATGGATAAGTATTTATTTACCTAATGGACAAACTCGTTTGAATGCCCTCTTCTCTCACATACAATTCATCTGAGTTTAGCATCGATATTATATTTTCCGGAAGTAGTGCAAAAGCACTATATTTGGAACAGTTTAAAACAATGATTTGGATTTCAGTTAACTGTTTTGTTCTCTGAATCATATTAAAATATACTGTTGTTGGTTAAAAAAATTGTCGGTTTGGATTTCAAACCAACTAACTGCATACACTTGGATGATAAATTTGACCAGAATGTTTAATTTATCATAGTGTTTGAGGATAGACACCTCTGGTCCATAAACACATTAACCTTGTGGCTTATGTTAGCCATCTTGCTTGATTCAAGAGCCCAATTTTATAAGCTGCATATCTTAGTTTAACTTCTTGAAAAATGCCAACAGCATACTCTCAAAAAGTAGACTCTGGTCTTCACACTTAAATTATTTGTTTCTTCTGCTGTCAGATAATGATGATCGGGAGGGACACTATTTTTTTTTAAGAATTCTACTTGAGGCAAATCTTGATAATTATTGATACAAAGTTTTCCCAAAGGACCAGTAAATGTTGTTAGGCTTTTTCTTGTTCCATCAATTAATTTAAAAATTGATCTAAATTGCACTTCTTCTAGTGGAACCTGAAAATTGCAAAATTTGCATGCTTAATAATAGGGCCAGATTACATAATAAATACCAATATATTATTTTATTTTCCACAAAAAAGGAACATAATTGCAGGTGAATCTATAGAATTTACCTCCTTGTTAAGAGGACAAGTGTAGACTATATGTCTTTTTGACAATTTCCTGTCTTGCACTTTACTGCAAAGTCATCACTTCTCAAGACAGGAAGTTTGCAGCTACAAGAAAATATATCAATCTGTCTAGCTGTTCCTTCATTTTTTTTTCACTTTGGTTGCTGCAATCTGTTTGGTCCTCTTATAGCAAAATATATTGACATTCTGTCCTATATAACGTTCCCCTAACAAGGGTAATTGTGAATTAACTACTTGCCAAATACTAATTAATTCCTTAGCAATTAACATAGAAATCCCACTATTTTAAGTGGCAATAACTGTTTTTGAGGAAATAACTAAACTGAATGACTTGCCATGAAGTTGGAGGTGCTGTTTCATCCAAATGACAAGATGGACCAGCAAATTTTGTGAACCACGGGTTAAAACTGAACGTTGTGCCTTTATTGACATTCTAATCTGAAAAGTAAAATAAATAAATGGATTATAACTGAAGGAAACTGTTTTAGGCTATGTTCCAATTTTATATGTAACAAAAATAAACGCTGGTTATAAGAAATAATGAAAAACTTTGTAGAGTCGCATTAGATGTATTGAAGAGAGGACAAAACCAAATCAGGAGCATAGTAGTGTTTAGTTTAGACATTTTTAGCAGACTTTACCTCCTTCTTCGATAACATGAATTTACTCATAAAGAGATTCATTCTTGCTGTTGCTGTGTCATTTTAAACAAGCATTTAGAGTTTGAAAAACCAGTGCTTGTGCATCTATGTTACCATGCTATTTTTAATAGTATTTTCAAGTTAAATTTAATTTTTATGAAATTTTTGTTTATTAAATTTTTAGGTGAAAGTACAGAACAGTTACAACACAACCTCCTATCTTCCTCATGTTAAGAATTGTTTTCTAAATAATAAATTTATTTTAGCACAATAACATAGATGCATAAATAAGGAAAACCTTTAAAGCAGTTTCCTTATTTACTCGTATTAATCTTTATGGGTTATCTGATTTTAAAACTATAATTTTAGAAGAAAAATACTGCTTAAAAACAATTACTCCCTGAAAATAAAAGAAATAAAAATTTGACACTAATTTTTTGCAAAGTATTTTTTATTAAGTAGAACAACTTGAAAATTTACGTGGTTATGTTTCGTAAAGAATGTGTAGAATAAAATTGTATAGACTATTTTTTTTAATATAAAACTGGAGTATTACCATATTTTAATAAAAATTTCAAATAGAATTTGATGTGAAATATTAAGTTGGTGCCAAAATAATATTTTTGACGTTCGTTTGAACATTAAAAATATGCCATTATTTTTGTACCAACCTAATAGAAAAAAAATTAAAAAAGATAAAACGAATATATTTAAATTCACTGCAGATACTTGAAATATAATACTACATATTTTAAACAAGTCTTTTTCGTTTTTCCTTTCGAAATAATTAAGCCTAAATCGTAATGTTTTCAAATTAAATAATAAACGTTAATTTTCAATATCAATAACGAGCGTGTTTTACGACGGTGAAATCTAAAATGTTTCCACCCATAAAAAGTTCCTGAAATGAAAAAGCGGACTTTGGTCGCTATTATTTAAAAAACGTAATTTTGCCTTTACACTTAATATTTATTTTATTAATTCATTATCTTCACTCATTTTATTTAAAAATGTAGTTTAAAGTATATTCTAAATAATGATTCCATTTTCTTAACAGTACGGATTGTTTTGATGACTGGACCTTCTTGGCAATTCATCGAAAAACTTTTAATAGCTTCAATTTTTCAACTTTTAAAGCAATTTCCTCAAGCGAAGATAACGATTTTGAGAAAAATATTTCGTGTAGGTCTTTTTTATGTCAAACTCCAACTATCATAACCATTGCCTCACTGGGGCTCCAAAATCGACCTGCCCTAATATCACAGTAGTTTAATAAATTTGAAGTTAATCTTCAAGACATAACTTGAAATATGTATATTTAGGCAGCATTTTTTTTCTTTTACGCATATTTCATTTAATAAAATAGACGTTTTTTTTTTTTGTCTATTTATTCTGTTTTTGATTCTTTCCATCTTCTGGCCGGAACTGACTGATGTAATCACCAGATTTTATGATGGATCCGAAAGGATTGGAAAGTACTCGGACGTACAACAAATATGGCAATTACATCAGCCAGTTCCTTTGTCAACTGCTGCTCTCTTTTATAATTTCTCAATCCATATAAAAGGATTTCGCAGATTTATCTGATACTAGCAGGCCACCCAGCATAACCCGGTCGTAAAATATGTGTAAATGTATTTAATTTATGTAGATTTTGCATTTATTATTATTAGAGACAATCCTCTACTGATTGTTATATCGTACCCAATATAATGAAAAAAAAAAAAAATATTGAAAGAAACTGAGACCTGTGCATGCAAGTATTGTTTTTTTATACAGTTCATTTCTTGTAAGTAAAAAGAAAAAAAAAAAAAAACTTTAATTGAGATCCAAACCAAAACCTAAAGACAGTGAGTCAAGTACTCAAGTACGATAACCATTAGGCCAGCTTGCCACAATCTTTAAAAAGTGTTTTCAAACCTACTTATTCTTAACATAAGGAAGTTGTGAAACAGTTGACAAACAGATAAAAATCTGACCCCCCCCCTCTCCCTAGCAGCCCTTTCTTCTGGATGAAAACCAATTAAAATATTTTCCACGTGTCTGAATACCATACAGTGGCCCTAGGATACGTTTTTTTTTTTTTTTTTTTTTTTTTTTTTTTTTTCCAGGTTATGATGTGGAATACAATGTTTTTTTTCGGCCCCTGGTTACAATATTTGCCCCGCCTTACGGTGTTATTTATAATGTTATTTGATTATATACATGTGTATTATATACTGTACTGTATTTTCTTTACTAATTTTTAATGCCGTATCCCAGGGTTCTACTGTATACCAAATTTCAAGTCTGTAGATCAAAAATTCGTTGAGTATATAGGTTAAGAAGTTGCCCTCACACACATAGACACATTCTCATAAATATATAGATAGATTTCGTGCATATGTACATGTTACATTAATTAATTTGGAGGTTGTCATCGATTATTCATTAACTGCAATTAAAAGCTACCTGACATGCTTCATAATTCATTTAACTTAACAAGACAATCTTAAAAGATGAATGATTTATTTGACCATTGATTGCCCAGTAGGCTGAAAGGTGAATGTAGGAAAGTGAGATAGTGAATTACTTAACTTTTTAAGGGGATTTTTCAGTTGTATTGAATACAGATGTTATGTAGTTGAATTATAGTATATATATATGTTGAATACAGATGGCATATATATATATATATATATATATCAAGGGTCCGATGGTCCCGTAGTAAAACACCAGACTACTTATCGAGCTGTTGTAGGTTCGATCCTTGTCAATAAAGTATAGCTATACTGATGAGAAAACTCTGAAACATGCATGTATATAGATGACTTACTTTTATGCACGTAGTAATTAATAATATCTATATATATATATATATATATATATATATATATATATATATATACATACATACATATTATATATATGTCTGACGAACTACAAATCCTTATGCCCCCTCGACGTAAATACCCCCAACAAACTTAACAAGCAGCAAATTCACACCCCTACACAGTAGAGATCCCTAGACGTAAGGAGGCCTTCTACTCTAATAGTTTCCTCCCCAGAACTTATAGACTTTGGAATTCCCTTCCAGGTTCCTGCTTCCCCAACTGTACTGAGATGCATAAGTTCAAGTGTAATGTGAACAGATATCTTGCTGCTCAACTCCCTTCATAGTATCCCTGCAACTTATGTCCCTGATAGTAGCCCCCTACTTCAAAGTGGCACTGTGCCTTGTTTGGGGTGAAAATGTAATAAAAAAAACAAAAAAATATAACTTAGGGAATCATTACCAAAATTATTTATTTTTTTAAATATTTAATTGTTAATATTTCAATCATGCATCATTTTCTGCTCATCATTGTCACTAATGCGTGTGTGTGTGTGTGTGTGAGAGAGGGTTTGTAAAGGCTTGAAAAGTTCTTGAATTTTGACTTTTGCCTTGAAAAGACCTTAGTTCTATTATTATCTTGAAAAATTCTTGAAAATATGGAAAATGTCTTGAAAAGGCCTTGAAAATCGTATTCTTTATGTCCAGTTAAAATTTGTGTTGCAATACAGGATGACCCCCCCCCCCCTTAAAAAAGGACAAGAGGACATCCAATTGTTTTTCTGGGGATTTTACAGTCAACAAAGAAAACAAGGCCAAAGACCCTAGTGTTTTGATGTGATGTTTTGAATATAATAAACTAGTTATGACCAAAGTTTCATTTCATTCGGACAAAACACTAAGAAACGGGGCCTAATTAGAGTTGGGGCCCGTTTTTTTTTTTTTTTTTTTTTAATTCTTACAGGAAGTCAGCCTCTGAAACAAAAACTGAACTTGGCCAAGCCCAAATACTTCAAACTAAACAAAAACTAAAAATGATTCAAAATCACTGAATGACAAAATGTAGTGGTGAGCTTAAGTTGACCAGTTTTGTTGTGCGTTAGAGAACTTCGGGCAAATAACTGACCTTTAAAACTACTTCAAGAAATAAATGAAAATGACCTTTTATGTTAAGTTTTTTGGTTTATTATATCATTGTTTATATATCAAATTTTGTTTTGAAAACTTGAATTTTCTCTGGAGAAGACATTGGAAATGTTTGTGTTATTGCTCAGAGCACTGAAGTCAACCACCTGACATGCTTTATAATATAACTAGCCGGGGTGCCCGGCGTTGCCCGGAGGCGTGTGTAAGGGTTGAGCAAAAAAAAAAAAAAAAATTAGGAGTAGTAGGCAGGCTCGAACCTGTAACTCAAAAAAGGAAAAGGAGGTGGAAAAAAGCAAACAGTCTTATCCGATGTGTCTACTGCGATTGTGACGTAAATGCTAAAAAATGAATGATTTATTTGTCCATTACAGTGGATATGTATGGTCTGCCAAAACTGAGAGGAGCCATACTAATTCAACAACTCAATCTTAAAATATGAATGATTTTATTTATCCATTGATTATTCAGTGGGCTGAAAGTTCAAGACGGATGGGGGTGAGAGAAAGAGACAGAGATAGTAAATTATCTTTAAGGGATTTTCTAGTTGTATTGAATATAGATGTTACATAGCTTAGGCAGTTGTTATAAAAATGAATCATCTCCATCTTCCTCCCACCACCCCTCGGTCTTTCTCCCACCATCCCTCTCTTCCTTGTCTTCTGGTCATAGTTGTCACGAATGTGCTTGGTTTCTTTGAGGATTGAGGTTAGCTCCATTAGCTGCAATCAAAAACTAGCTGACATCCTAATTATTCAACGCAACAATATTAGAAAATGATTGATTTATTTGACCATTGATCGTCCAGTATACTGAAAAGTCAAAGGAAGATAGAGAAACAAATATTTTAAAACTTGAAAGTCCATGGGTTTATTGTATCATCATTAGATTAGCAGCAGAATTGATAAATCTTGCTTCAACCTACAAAGACTTATTATTTAATGTTGCCCTAGATCAGACTGAACAAATGTGCCTAGTTAGCTGCTCAATCTAAACTGAAGTATTCCACCATCTTTGCCATATGTCTAAATCTTATTGACATCCTTTCTCACAAATTTTAACTTGTATAAAAAAAAGTTTGAAACATTTAACATTTTTCCCTTTGGTGAAAATATTCTTGCTTTGCAATCGTGATCCCTTTGATGAAAATAGTTCTGCTTTCCGATTGTGATCCCTTTAGTGAAAATATTTCCAGTTTTCAATTGTGATTCCTTTGGTGAAAATATTTTTACTTTTCAATCGTGATCTCTTTGGTGAAAGTATTTTTGCTTTTCAACATAATCCATTTGTTGAAAATATTCTTGGTTTTCAATCGTGATCCCTTTAGTGAAAATATTTCCAGTTTTCAATTGTGATCCGTTTGATGAAAATAGTTTTGCTTTCCGATTGTGATCCCTTAAGTGAAAATATTTCCAGTTTTCAATATCATGTCAAATTTATGTAAATTAATTTATTTTAACTGATATTTATTACTTATACTATCTGTTGATATTTAATAACTTGTTTGCTGAAATTTTTATATCTTATGATTAAAGGAGCTTAGTTGGTGGTTATTTTAGTGTGTTTTTCAATCCACGCAATAGATACATGAAACATTTTTTCTAGAGTTATCTTTTATAGTAAGTGGTATTTATTTTACTTTTCCGTGTTTTAGATATTACCGTTTCTACAATTGTTAATGATTAAATCCCTGCTAATGACAGGGCGAGTACTGCTAGTATATATATATATATATCAAAGGCAAAATGTGTGTGACCATTTCGTGTATGTCTCACAAAGGCTTCTTTCGCACACGCTCCCGGGGTCGTTACTATCGCTTAAAACTGTTTATATAGGTCCTATATAATAATATCTAGGATTTAGGAAAGCGCGTATAGATTTATTTACATCGACTTTAACAAAATTATTGCTATTTTGGCTTTTCGCGTGTTGATTTGGCTTTTTCGTATAAAAAGTGAAACTAATTCAAAGTTAACGAACGTGTTCTCGGCATCGCGCCAGGAAACGTCCAGAAGCAATCAGCTTTAA
This sequence comes from Euprymna scolopes, assembly GCF_053919585.1. Taxonomy (NCBI): domain Eukaryota; kingdom Metazoa; phylum Mollusca; class Cephalopoda; order Sepiida; family Sepiolidae; genus Euprymna; species Euprymna scolopes. Next base: position 17,313,639 of record NC_136522.1, on the reverse strand, counting down.
TCAATGTGGGGACAAAGTCCTCTTATATCAGATAGTTGCTAATCAGTCTGGAAAATGGGGAGCTGGTTTCTCCCTCCCCAACATATGTTGGGGAAAAAACCAGTCAAACCCAAGTTAACTGTTCTATTTGACCTCAATAATTAGGTAAAATAGAAGCAGCAGAGTTAACTTTTATTGCTGCCACCTGTCAATAGTTAAATAAATAAATTCAAACGTCTTCCTTTGTATGTCGCGGTGGCCCAGTGGTTAGTGTTGCACTTTTTTTTTTTAACACTTTAATTTCCAACTTTGCCTCAAGGGTTCGATCCTCATACTCACCTACCAAAACTTTTTATTTTTTTTATTTTACCCCCCCCCCCCCGGAAGTTTGGATTTACCCAAAACAATACACACCTCAAAACACCCGGGCATCGCCGTGTACCCCCTGCTAGTATATATATAACAGTGAAAATGTGTGTATGTATGTACGTTTGTTTGTGTGTCCGCTAAAAACTTTCGACAGATACAACAAAAATTCACAAACTCGGTATCATATTGAAGCCCCATCCGTTGCCCGAAAAATATTGAAAAATTGGCCAAAAACGTTCATTTTTTATTTTTTTTACCCCGAAATCGACAATTTTCGACAGGGGGGAGGGTCAACAAAACCGGTTCTACGCATGCGTCAGATGATGTCAGAACCTGATTTACTTTAAATAGTTGAAGAACTGTACGTCATGTTAGCTCAGTTGGTTAGAGCGTTGGTTCATTATCTAAATGTTTTGGGTTCGAATCGTGGTGTGAGATGTCTTCTTTTTTTTTTTTTTTTTTTGCCGATTTTTTAAATTTAAATATTGAAGCAGTGTTATTTAAGCCATTTTTCACGTAACGTTCGTTTTTCTGGTTTTTTTTTTTTTTTTATACTTTGCTTATCCATCCCCGACCACACACCCGAAAACACCCAGGTACTCATCGATTTTTTTAAATTTTAATATCGAAACAGGCTTATTTAAGCCATTTTTCACATGTTTTTTTTTTTTTACGTTCGTTTTTCTGTTTTCTTGTTTTTGTTTTTCAGATTTGTACATTTACATCGTTCGTTTGCCTTACGTTAGCTTTTTTTGTAGGTTTTTTCTTGATGTTTTGATTACGAGGTTTTACCGTTCGTTTTTATGTTTTCTTTTTTTACTTCGCTTATAACAAACAAACCTGGTCATTGACCTCATTAAAAACAACTGCTGAATAGCTATTGCTTACGTCGTCGTTGTAACGCTCGCACAAAATCTTAACTCTACGATTTCCGTGCAGGCACCTGTCAATTTTGTTCTTACTTAAATAAATTCAAACATCTTTCAGTAACTCATTCTGGCTGGCCGAACGGTTCATGTTTTTTTCACATTTTATTTTCCAACTTCGCCTCAGGGCTTCGGGTTTGATCCTACCAGCTTACCAAAACTTTTTACCCTTCCCCCCACACACAGGTTTCTTTTTTTATTTAAGAGCACACACACACCTTGAAACACCCGGGCAACACCGGGTATCCCCGCTAATATATATATAAAGCTAAAATATGTGTTTGTGTGTGTGCATTTTTTCTGTATGTCCGCCAAAGGCTTTTTTCCGACTGCTTCTCGGGTTGCTCGCTCATTCTTATAACTTTTTATATTCTACCGAGATCACAATATCTAACACTTACGAAACAACAAAATTTGCGCTGTGAATTCGTTTTCTCTGCTACTGATATTTGACCTAGAAAATCACCTGGATTTTTAAACACTTATTTTCAACTCTTTCCAAGTCCCTGGCTTTGTGGCATCAGGCTATGTCATCAGACAGGCTATTAACCTCAAGGCTCTGGGTTCGAGCCTACCTCCCTCCCAAAACTTTTTTCACTTTTTTTATTTTTTTTATTTTTTATTTATTTTTTTTTTTCTAATATTTAACCTACCTTCCCACCTTTGGATCTACCCCCAACACACAAACCTACAGAGACCCTGGCAACACTGGGTACGCCGGCTAGTATATATATGAATCTTAAATAATCCAACTTGTTAATATCGATAAAAGTTGTTAAAATATCATCAGATAGTATTTATTTATTCACATTGATAATAAGTTATGAAGAATTTGTGTCCCAATTTTTGTCATTTTTTTTTTATCTCCCGACAAAAGGAGAGTGGACCTGTAAATTCACCCTTGTCCTTTCGTCTGTTTGTCTGTTCGCACTTTTCTCAATAACTACGCCTTTGAATTTTTTGAAATTTTGCACAAACATTAAACATTATATGAGTAAAAAAAAGTAATAGAACAGATTTTCCGGGAAAACTCTGATCTCCCCCCCCCCTCCATATGTCTATACTTCGCGATAACTTATGGGTGTGCCTCAGGGGCTCTTTTAGGGCCAATAAAAACACTCCAATTTTAGGACTATTTTATCATATTTGTCCAGAATTTTCTGTTTATGTGTATTTAGCAGTTTTGCATGGTGCTGAACTCAAATATAAATATGTTAAGGCCATGAGGATTTTTGGGGCTAAAAGGGGGGGGGAGAATGATAGACTTAGTCATTTCTTTTTTGCGTGGTGCAAAACTCAAGTTTACATATGTTAAGGCCTAAAACTGCACCGTTTGTTCATTTTCACCAGGATTTTACGTCCCCTGGAGACTTTTGGAGCTAAATGAGGCGAAGGGGAATACTGAACTTAGTCATTTTTTTTTTTATGCCTTATTCACTGTTCACTTACCAGGGACTATGCATGCTTCACTTGTTTCTATATGAATAATTTTCAACTGTAAAACTTTTATTTGATTCTACTATCAGAGAGCTGTGAAACGAGTTCTGTAGGGATCTCCTCTTCTTTAGCTGTGGTGGGAGGTTGGTGTATATTTCATCTGTTTAAACTTTGCTCCTTGTCTGTGTTGTCGCTTTCTGATATCAACTGATCTCATTCCTAGAATTGTTTGATGCTTGTTGCAGTTAATTTTCCTGAGATGACGACATTTATGAGACTTGTTGGGAGCTAATCTGATAAAAATCCCCCGAATCTCTTTGAGATTTCTATTTTGGTATCAAGGTCATCAGATATGGCACGGTATGAGAAGGGCTGGCGATTATGTGTCATGATAAACGGCGAGTAAAAACCAAAGACAAACACTTGAGTAACAAGATTAATACTTGCTGATATATTAGTCGGTAGGGATTAAAATTACATCCCTTTGATTTTGCTTTGTATAGATTTTCCATACAAAGTGTTAGCGTTCGTCTTATATCATTAAATATAACATCTTTTATGAATCTCAGATTAAGGTGCTCTCTCAAACCATCTTTCTTCCTTCATTTTCCTTTTCCTCTACCCCTCCCCTATTTTCATCTACCCCTCCCCTATTTCCATCTACCCCCTCCTCCTTTTCATCTACCCCCACTCTCCTCTGTCCCTGCCCCCATCTCCTCTAGCCATCCTTATTTTTTTCTACCTCACCATACCTCCCTCTATCCCTCATTTCATCCATCCCATTGCCCATTTCTTTCTCTCTTTCTTTCTTTCCCCATCTCTTTCTTTCCCCCCATCTCTTTCTTTCCCCCCATCTCTTTCTTTCCCCCCATCTCTTTCTTTCCCCCATCTCTTTCTTTCCCCCATCTCTTTCTTTCCCCATCTCTTTCTTTCCCCATCTCTTTCTTTCCCCATCTCTTTCTTTCCCCATCTCTTTCTTTCCCCATCTCTTTCTTTCCCCATCTCTTTCTTTCCCCATCTCTTTCTTTCCCCATCTCTTTCTTTCCCCATCTCTTTCTTTCCCCATCTCTTTCTTTCCCCATCTCTTTCTTTCCCCATCTCTTTCTTTCCCCATCTCTTTCTTTCCCCATCTCTTTCTTTCCCCATCTCTTTCTTTCTTTCGTTCCACCTCGCTCTCCTTCGCTCCCCCTCGCTCTCCTTCGCTCCCCCTCGCTCTCCTTCGCTCCCCCTCGCTCTCCTTCGCTGCCCCTCGCTCTCATTTGCTCCCCCTCACCATCTCTCTCCGCTCGCCATCGCTCTCCTTCGCTCCCCCTCGCTCGCCTTCACTCCCCCTCCTTCACTATCGCTCTCTCTCTCCTTCCTTCCCCTTTGTGAGCTTTCATCTATATATTTCACTTGTATCCAAAATGAAAGATTACAAGAAAACATGAATTGTTTCAGAAGATGATCAGACAACCTTGTTCTGAACATTTTAAATATTTTAACAATCATTTGTAATTTCCTGAGATGTGGTATAAATAGGTGCAAAGAGATTTATTCAGGAAATAGGCAAGTGAACTCTAACCAGCTGATTGACAGTTTTGAGGTATGGCATGCGGTATTCTCTTGTTGGAAAATTATATCACTTGGAATGTTATTAAATATTTTAGTCAAAGAGGTTTGGTAAACCTGAAGAAGCTACACAACTCCAAACCATTATGCTTCCTCCTTTAAATTTATCAGTTGGAACTACACAATCAGGATGAAATGCCTCTCCTTCCCTACGGCAAACATAAACCACTCCGGGGCCAAAAAAAAATCTGATAAAAAAAAAAAAGAAGAATTTGTTACAATTTTTGAATAAATGTTATGGATCTGTATTGACAAAAAATTTTAATTGTTTCTTTCAAAGTTTAGGAAATAGAAGCTGTTAACTTATTACAAAGTTACTTTTGTCAGACCAAACAGTTTTGGCCCAATCATCAGGTGTCCAATTTTCATGTTTTTCTTTTTGCAAATTCCAGTCGTTTTTTTGTTGTTTTTTTTTGTCCTGAAACAAGTATGGCTTCTTCCTTGCTTTGCAGCCTTTTAATCCCGCTTCTAATAACCTAACTGTTCGAGCTGATATGTTTTTGTTTACGTCCTCCCTAAGTTCATCAGCAAGCTCTGAAAAACTGAAAGAACTGACATCATCTCCACTGACCGGGATATACATGCAACTGTGTACTGCTTGTGAATTTAATATTCTCTTGACATTTCCTCCTCTAAAGGAAGCTGGTTCAACTCTAAGGTAGATACCGCTGGCATACCCATATATTTTCAAGTAATTCCTGTAGCTTATATTCTTCTAGTTTATCATAAAACCAACCAAACCAAGAACCAGAAATGCTTGGACCAATTCTATGAAGCTTCCACCCGTCATCCAAGAACCAAAATATTAAATCATCAGTTTCCTGCTTGATTTTGTTTTGTTTCAGAATAATTATGATTGTTTATAAGGAGAGGCTGTGAGGGTTAATTGGCTTTTTATTTTCTATCAACATGGAGGATACAATTAGTCATCTGCCATTTTTTTCCGCTCCACTAAGCTGTGCTCTGTTGGAATGCTGGCTGTGTTGTGGAACTTTAAGGATGTGGATGAGATTGTCAGCTTCACGTTGACTCAGGAAGGTAAAAACAAGTTTTTAGGCAAAAAAGGCAAAAAACTTGATGCCTGTCAGAATCATTGGAAGGTTCTTGTCTTCTCACACTGCTCTCATCACCATTTGGAGTTGCTCAATTCTTTGGAATGAAGACAGCAAAGGGGAAGAAAAATGATAAGCTTTTAAGTTTAATTGATTATGATTTGCTTAAAAAGAAAATTATCTTTAACCCGATTGTACTCTTTTTTTTTTTCTTCTTTTTTATCTCCTTTTGTTCTCTTTTTTCTATCTCCCCCCCCCACCTTCTCTCTCCCTCTCTCCCCCCACCTTCTCTCTCCCCCACCTTCTCTCTCCCTTTCTCCCCTACCCCTTTCCCTCCTCCCCCCTTTCCCCTACCCCTTCCCTCTCCCTTCCCCCTCCCCATTCTCTCTCCCTTTCTCCCCCCCCCTTCTCTGTCTCTCTCTCTCTGTTCCTCCTTCTCTCTCTCGTTACCCCCTCTCTTTGCCCCTCTTTCTCTCTTTGTCTCCCTTTTCTCTCCGTTCCTCCCCTCTTCCTCTCCCCTTTTCTCTCTTAGTCCTCTCTCCTTCTCTTTTCCTCTCCTCTTCTCTCTTTTCCTGACCCCTTTTCTCTTTTCCTCTTCCCCTTTCCTTCATGCCTCTTTCTCTCTCCTTTTCCTTCTCTCTCTTTTTCTCCATCTCCCTCCTTCTCTCTCCCTCCCCCTTTTTCCTTCTCCCTCTTTCTCCCTCCCTCTTTTTCCCTTTCTCTCCCTCCCTTTATCTCTTTCTCCCTCTCCGCAACTCTTAAATAGCGGCACACCATGACACAACTACAAAATACACAGTTTAACAATAATGGCATCGATGCTTAGAAAAAAGACTCATCATCACACTGAAGTATAGTATCTTAAAAAATGCACGCATCTTTATCAGTGAAACTCTAATGCTGCTATGCACATCTGCTATCACGGCTGGGAGTTCCGTGCTGTTTAGCAGAATTTAAAATCCATAAAAATTGCTCAAGCCTCATTTATATTAGTTCTCAGTTTTTTTTGTTTTGTTTTTTTCGAATTTTATATATATATATATATATATATATATATATATTAGTGTTGGGTCGATTAATCGGAATCGGGAAAATTTTGTGCAAATCCTCATAAAAAATATATGCAGGTAAGTAGAAAAGTAACTATTATTGCCTTTGGTGATAGTTATTTGTTGAAAATTTTTTTACTCTTTTTTCCCTTGTTAACTATAATGCACCATTGCCGTTCTGTTCACTCCTTGGAGGTACACCATTTTAGATTTTAGCTTCTCTCTGAGAAGGGGTTAGTTTATTGCTAATCGCTAGAGATGCCCCTATCTGAGAAGGCCAACATCGGAAAATGCAATACAAGGTCGGAAAGTGAGGATATAAAAGCCAGCACCCAAGAAAATACTTGGACAACTTCATTGGCATTCTTCAGAAGGGGTTCCTAAGGCGATTCAAGGCATCTGTTCATTCTCTAGACAATGGATACCCCCTGTAAAAGTGGTTGCATGTACAATTATGAAGCAAGTATTGCGAAATCTCTAACCACACATTTGAATTGGCATTGATTGATTCCAGTGGCAAGAAGTGCAAAGTGATTGGAAGCAATGCTGAGATAATGCGGAGGGCATCTATAGCACTTTGTTATTCCCAAATGGTCACCCACTTTAGTACTGACCAGGCTCTACATCACTTGTGGGATCTAACTGATATGTGAACATGATTATGCTATACATAATAAAATGATTAGCAATAAATTAACCCCCTTCTCAAAGAGATAAGGTAATACCTGGAAGGATGGACCTCATATAACTTCACAGACGCATACAAAAAAAAAAGTCCACCTAATTTAAACTGACCAAACTGTATTGGACTGATTGTTGAGGTCATACCTTTGATTTCCAGTCAGCAGAAATTATTTTAACTGCTAACTGTTTACCCACATCGCTGAGAAAATTGAAACTGAACAGATACTAGAAGTGTGGAATGGGGAATGAAAGCGATCTGCTCCAGTGGATTAAATAATGAGTCAAGTTCAAAGTTTTTCTGATAAAAAATAAAATCTATCTATACTCAAATTCGTTTTTCTTTTGCGTGTATTGATATTCATATTAAAAACCCTCTTTTCTATTTATTTAAAAAGAAAATACAATTTTCTTATATATGGGTTGTGGAATTGCATTCACTAGCAAACGATCTAGCTAATTTGCATATTCTTTTAAACATTCATTTTAATTTCCTATTAGTTTTTTCGGTTTTCTTATGGGATGATCATATAAAGTTAACTATTCAGTGTAATTATATTCATGCAGATATTCTACATGATTTATACTTGCATAATATTTGCGTAAAATCTTTACATTAAACAAAAATTGTTTCCATATATATTTATGTATACGTATATATTTTTGTTTAATCTATTAGTCTATCTTTCTATATATCTGTGAAAGTGTCTGTCTGTCTGTACATTCCCCTACACAATAGCTCTGTCAGTTTTAAGTCTACACACTCGAAATTTGATATACAGGGTAGTGAGATTTGGGAAAATCTATGTGATCGGTTTTCGGCCAGAAATTTGTCTGTTAAGGGGTCAAAGTTCAACGATTTGACCTTTGAGATCTCTACCAAACTCTTCCGACAATTTTGGGTCTAAACACTTGAAATTTTAGATATAGGTTCCTTGGACATGGATCTAACTTAATAACTTGATTTGAGCCCAAAACAATAAATTTTAAGGGGTCATAATAGGGGTCAAAGTTAAAAAAAAAAAATTGACCGCTTTTTTAATTTTTTTTTTTTTTTGCTCAACATACACCTTCAAACACCCGGGCAACGCCGGGGTGAAATGCTAGTATATATAAAAAATAAAGGCTGAAGAGTGAAAATGAAAACAAAGGTAAAGAAAAACCAGTGCAAGGAGAGGCGACAGGTTGATTTTTTAATTTTTTTTTATTTTAAGTGTTTTTTTTATTTTTTTTTATTTTAAAATTGTTTTTTATATTTTTTTATTTTATTTTAAATATGTCCTTTTAAGTAAAAACTATTAAAGGGTGGAATGATAAGTGTTGCCCTAAAGAAAACGACATTTCAACTTTATTTGAAAAATTTTATTGAAAAAAAATCAATTCCGGTAACTTGATTATGTAGTAGAGCAGACATTTATTCAATGTAGCCGACTTTAACCTTAATCACCACCTCTGAGCATGGCAAATAGTTGGCAGATGGCGATGATCAGGTTGTTTTGGTGCTGTGGGAGGTCATGTTGGTGATGTTCTTGATGACCAAATGAAGTAGTGCAGTGGGGTCAGGGTAGGTAGGGACCAGTGAGAGAAGGGTACAAAGTCTTAGCACTCCTTAAGCCAAGCCTGGGTCTCTTTGGATTTGTTGACCGAGTCCTGCTGCCACACCCAGGGTCTACCAACGGTCACCTGACTGCACCAGGGGATCACCACACTCTTCAGCACATCCAGATACACTTTGGTGTTGACTTTCAAGCCGACTTTGAAGATGTGAGGTGGCATGATGTGGCCCTCACTTGAAACCACACCAAAGACCATAACCGTGGCTAGGAACTTCCCTGTTATTCATGGCAATCCAGCAATGCATTTTGAGGGTGCTGGCAATGGTCCTGTTATCATAAGTTAGATCGGTAGAGAGCATGAGTTGCACAGTGGCGCATCTCCAATCTTGCTCGTAGAACATTGTGTTATTTTCAGCCATGGTAGGAGGCTCCTATCCCTCTTGGGATTTGTACACAACTGGCCAACTAGTAGATGGTCTGCAACAACAAAAAAAACAAAGAAAACCAGTTTTTATAAAATGGAAATGGAATCATGTCGTCTTTTCTAGGGCGACAATTTTATCGTTTCACCCTGTACTTAATTGACATGTCGAAAATAGTAATATATCCAAAAACTACGAAAATTCATCTAGAACAAGTGCTATTGTGTTTTTAGTAAAAACAAGTGAAGCATGTATGGTCCCCTATGAGTGCACAAGGAACGAAGCATAAAAAAAATGACTGAGTTCAGCATAAACGGTTCAGTTTTAGACCTTAACATGTGTAAATTTGAGTTCTGCACCATGCAAAAAGAGAAATGACAAAGTCCCCCCACCCCCCAATTTAGCCCCAAAAGTCCTCAAGGCCTTAACGTATTTAAATTTGAGTTCAGCACCATGCAAAACTACTAAATAGACATACACAGAAAATTTTGGACAAATATGGTAAAACAGTGCCAAAAATGGAGTGTTTTTATTAGCTCTAAAAGAGCCCCTGGGGCACATCCAAGAGTTATTGTGAAGTATAGACAAACAAAATTATATAGAAATCAGTTAGTTACAACTTTTCTGAAAGTTTTATAAAAAATCCAAAGCGTCATTTTTTTTTTTTTTTTTTTTTTTTAAATAAGCACAAAAGTGTCAATTGTAGCCATTTTAACCTGGAAGGCACCCCTATGGGGGCAATCGGAATTTTCCTGGAAAATCCGTTCTGTTATTTTTTACTCATCATGTTTAATGTTTGTGCAAAATTTTCAAAAATTCCAAGGCATAGTTATTGAGAAAAGTGCGGATGGATGAACAGACAAGGGTGAATTTACAGGTCCACCCCCCTTTTGTCAGCAGACCAACAAGTCTTTCGATATCACTACACATGATGGTCGCCATGCTTCGAGTTGTGTCCACTGTTTCTGCACGGTTCACGGTCTACTCTAAAATATCTACAAAAAATGCAATTTTCTGTAAAAATTCGAACCATAAATAGCTTTCTACTCGATTAATTTTTGTAATTTTTGGATATATCACTATTTTCTACATGACAATTAAATGTTGTTTTTGCTTAAAGGTGTTAAAAAAAAATCGATCTGCTACATCTCTTTGAGCAAGCGCCGAAAAACGTCCCAATTGTTACTGAAGATAAGAACTGTGTAAGGGAGATAACTCTCTTTTTTAAAAAAGTTTGTTTGATTTTTTTTTTTTTTTGTTTAAACATTTGTTATGGTATTATTGTAAAGTCACACCTTCAGTTAAATGTTAATGCATTGGTTTATCTTACACATTTTTTCTTTTCTTTTTTTTTTCCTTCTCCCAGGTTGGTCATTACACTGTTGTGTTAAAAGCCGCTGACCGGAACAAGCACTTTCGAGTTCAAGTGAATGATGGAGTATTTCAGATCGGACAGCAGAGTTTCTCTTCCCTCGATGACATGATTGAACACTACAAGAAGCATCCGATTTACAAACAGGAGGCGGAGAAACTCTATCTTGTCAAGCCTTTTAATTGCCCTGCGGATTTTTAAAGACACGAAGAGGAGGAGGAGGGAGGAGAAGAAAAATGGCGGACAACATGTATAGCACATCCCTACTCTATATCTCTGATATTTTTTTTTTGTTAGTCATATTTTGAAATATCGAATCAGTATAAAATTTTCAGATTATAAAATCGACTAGTTTAATTTTTAAATAGGGATTCAATTTTTCTATGTATGTTTGATATGTCACAAAAACTTTTTCATCTCTCTAAAAATAGTTTTATTTTATTATTTAAAAAAAAAAAATACTTACATTACTATATTTCTTAAACACTAAATTCTTGAATTATGGTACTGACATGAATTATTTTAAAGGAAATCTGGCTGGAAAATTATTAAAAAAAAAATAAAACCAATTCATTTTACTTTTACTTAACCATTTGTGATGGATTTGTGTTTAAAAACAACTAATGAGTAGTGCTATGACAAAAGCGTATTCTTTTCATTATTTTGACTCTTGAGTATATATATATCTGACACAGTTAATCAACAGAATCACCTCAATCTATCTAAAAACATACAAGGTTTTAACTGATATATACTCGAGAGTCAAAATAATGAAAAGAATATTCTCTTGTCATAGCCCTACTAATAAGATATAAGTATTTTAAAATATGGGTTTTGAGCAAAGTAGCCATTTCCTTTCGTCATCTGTTTAGATTTACTTTGGCTGGCTACTTTGCATAGAGCAGATACCTATGCCAATTTAAAATACTTACCCTTTTTTTTCTAATTTGTTACAATTAAGCAAGCAAAGTAACATGAATTGTTTTTGACTAATTTTCCAACTGTATTTACTTAAAAATAATTTATTGTGAAAACAGGGTCAAGTCCAAAAATTCAGTACGCAAAGTTAAGGCGCCAGAAGTGGACTTGGTTTAACTAAGTATGAAGTGGAAGCCAGTAAGCATGAAACGAAATACAAAACCGTATGGAAATAATTTACTTAAAAAAACTATTTTAGTTTTAACATTTTTTTTTTTTTTTTTGCTATCATAATCTTTCATTTTTGACATTTCTATAAATAGTATTTTTATTTTTTTTGTTTAATATTTGTGTTATCATGGGGGTGGAAAAAAAACTATTGCAAATTTTTATTACTTTTACATTTCTATTAATGGTGTCTTTTTAAAATATGTTTGTCCTTCCCAAATTTATTCACAGAATTTTGTCATGAATAATGTATGAAAGTTTTTTTTTTATTAACGCTTCTGCACCAACTAGACTCTCACAGATGATTACAGATAGTTTAGATAATTCCTAATTCTATGTTCTTTGCATTAGTTTTATATTTTGAAATATATATATATATATATATATATATATATAAGACCCTAGTGTTACTCAATCAGGCTGTCTAAAAATACTGGCTCCCTTACCTAAACAAACTTATTTTAAACATTTGTATATATATAAAAAAAAAAAAAGTTTCTTAAAATGAACAAACGGAATATATTTTAAATTTTTAGAAAATTATTTCTAGAAATGTAAACTATGAAAGTTTAAATTACTTTTTTTTTTTTAAATAAAATATTTGGATATAAATATATTTTAAATATTAAACAAATATTTACAGAAATGTAAAAAATAAATTTATCTTTTTATTTTTTATGATAAAACAAAAAATGGTTCCTTAGGGTTTCGTTTTTCGTTTCATGTTTAGTGACTTTCATTCCATATTTAGGTAAGCAGAGTCCACTTTCAGTGTCTTCACTTTGCATAGATAATTTTTAGATTTAACCGATAATAGTGATGATTACTTGAATCATATATACATATATAAAAAATGATAATTAGTAAAAACCTGAGGAGATTGCTCAATACTATTGCAGAGCAAATATATATTTTTTATTACCATTTTATCTGCTTAGTTACATTGTTCAATCGTTGATATGATTCGATAATTAAAATGTGTAACCAAGCAAAAAAAGTGTAATAAAAAATATATATATATGTGTGTGTGTGTATGTTTTCTTGTAAATTTACCATTTAATTTTTAGGAAAATGCAAACTAATACAATATAGATTTAACTTAAAATGATTCCCTGGACTCTACTTGAAATTCTGGATTTTTTTTTCTTGTTTTAGCTAAGCTCGAGTTTAAAATATTAAGATGGAAGGGGGTGGAGGATTTATGTTGAAGTTAGATAAGTAAAATGATTCCCGACCCCTACAAATAAAAAATTTGGAGGAGAAAAAAAAAATATTTAAAAAAATATTTTTTTTTTTTTTAAGTAATCTGAAAATTTATAGAATTCTGTAGAATAATAAATAAAAAAAATAAACAAAATAATAATAAAAAAATGATTTAATTATAAGGATGTAGGGAATTAGTTGCGTATATGGTTGACGCTGAAAAATATTAACTAACCCCCTTCCTGGCTGCGTATTTAACCTGTCTCTTGAAAGTGTGGGGGGTGTACCCCTATTTCATATCACCTGATTTTTTTTCTTTTTTAACTTTTTAACTTTTTTTTGCTTTGCTCTGAAATTTATGAGCAAAGACTTTTTTGTTTTGCTTTTGGGTGAATAGCTGTGAAGTAGGGGTGACATAGTAATTTTAGGTCCGAAAATGCAACAGGGACACGGTTCAATATTTTGCTTTGGTTTAGGAGCACAGATGAACCATAGTACCTGACTTTTGTTTTCAAATGCTGATTCAAATTAGAAATTACCAGTTAGGGAAACGAAGTTCAAATACAACTTTTATTAATCATAAATTTTGGGTCAGTGTTAGTACATTGTACTTTAGATAAAAAGAACGAAAATTAAAAGGATTTCAAAATACATTGTGATAACATATTAGATTCTCTTTTTTCTGCTCTTGATAAACAGATAAAAAGAAATAGCTGCAAAGTAAAATGTTAAGCAGGTTTTGAATGCTATCAATGTTTTAAGCAACTGTAACGAAATCAATGGATAAAAAACGTTTACATTGCCCACAAAGTCAAAGCGTTTAAAAATAAATTTTAATCCTCTATCTCCCTCCCACCCTCTATATCTCAACATTTAGCAAGGGTGGATAACTCATTGTAAATTGAAGACTATAATAAGAGTTCTTTTCATCTTCTATTATATAAAGGGCAGTTGTCTGTGTATGTGTGTTTGCTTGTCCAGCTAAAAGTAAAAAATTGCAAAACAAACACCCACAAAGTTGGTATATTCTTTGTTGGCATTGACCTGGATGAATGATATCTAAGATTTAGATAATTGTATTCATTCTCTCTCTGGGGGTCAACTGAGCCAGGTTTCGTCAGGAAGGGTCAGTTTTTCAATGGTATTATGTCGTATTTTGAAAAATATATGCCAACTTATTACTCAAAGAATCCATTAGAGTTGTGTGTGTTGATCTTAAGAGGAATAGGTTGTGCAGAGGATAAAAAAGGGGTTGATGAGACAAAGAGAGAGAGAGAGAGAGAGAGAGAAATAGAAAAATTGAAGTTTTAATAGAAATAGGTTAGTCTTGCCCCAGATAATGCTAGTCTATTATAACTTTAAAGATATGCAAACAATCAAAAACTAAAAGTTCTTCGCTAGAAGGTGTGAAACAATGCGTAGAAGCACGAATGGACTGTGATACTTGACTTCTGTCTTCAAACACAAATTCATGTTAGAAATTATTAGTTGAAGAAAGTTCAAATGCAACTTTTATTAATTGCTGAATGGTTTGCCACGTAGTCTGTTCTATCTTGGATAAATAGATAAAACTAAAAGAAAAGTAAGCTTTTTTTTTGACATGGGAGTCAACACTTATCAAGGCGCAAAAACCACTAGAAGATAAGGGTTAATGAGTATGGTAGTCACTGAAATAACAACATATTAATAGTAAGTGATGGAAATGGGGTAGAAATGGATTATTTAGAGGAGCGGCTGAACAAGAACTTGGTTACATTGAACTCGAAGATGATCATAATGTAGTCAGTTGGAAAGTTGTGCAAGTGTTAAATAATTTCAGAATACATTGTGCGATAATATGCATTCACATTAGTCCCGCTGCATAATCACACCAGTATTTGCGCAGAGATGTACAGCTGATCTCTTTTTGCCTTTTTTTTTTCTGCAGTCCTGAATGTGCTGCCTCAAAACTGAACGAACATGTATCATCATCACATTTTCAGAGTTCTGTATTGTCTACCGTGAAGTTCCTCAGTTTTAGGTCTTCCCTAATTAGCTAGGTAGCTTCTGTCTATTGCTAACAGCTATGATCATGGCTTAATAAAAAAAAAAAAAAAAAAATGATCTGATAGATCTCTCTCTCTCATGTCCCGTCTCTGTCTTAAAATTGTACAAGGGAGATAACTCGTTTTAAATTGAAGAATATAATAGATGTTTTCTATCATAAGTTTAAAAATGTACGAATAAGAATTAAAAAAACTAAAAGGCGTTCACTGCATTTTAGAGCAATACTGAGTAGGTCGACTTGATATCAACAAATGTTTATTAAAAAAAAACGTACGAGAATTTTAATTCTAACTTGATGCAATCTCGTAAACAGTTTGAAAGACTTCAAAATCACTTTTTTTGTCAGACCATCTGTCTTTATCTATTATTAGTTGTATCGACCCGATGTTGTTCGGGATTCGTCACATTCAAACTCATGTACATATTTCTATATTCTATAAATTCAATTTTCTTGTTTAGTTTCAGTGTCTTAGTTTTCCTTCTTTTTGCTAACCGTTATTCAAGAAATAAGAGTTATTTCTAGTTCTTTATTTTTACTAATCAAATATATAAAAATAGGTCAGCCCGGTTTTAAGTTATGCTTAAATAGTATTTAAACTGACAAATCAAATTTTATTTTGACTAGCCAATTTTCATTTGTTATTGTTGCACCATGTTATTGGCTATAAACTAACATACTTAACTACTTTTTTTAAAAATTTATTTTTAATCTCTTCCTGCAGTTTGCGAATATGTAGACATTCTTAAATTGATGCATATAAAAAGAAAAATAGCTACTTCTACATTATAAAGACGAAAAAACATTAAATTTCAAGTAAAACAAGTGGTTCCTACGTAATTGTCAGGTATCAAATAGTAAAATATCCAAATATGAAAAACTATAAGGTAGGAAAATAATTATTCCTGAAAAACAGTTTCAAATAAAGGTTATGATTTGTTCAACACTGTGTTACGTGATGTGGATTTCTGATACAAATACTTATGACATTTCTGACAGGGGAGGTAAATATTTTCATTTGATTTCTCAAGTGAAAAGTGTCAATTTACAAAATTCTTTTTTTTTTTTCATGAATAATTATTTCTCTACCGTATCATTTTTCATAATATTTGGATATTTTACTTTTTGATACCTGACAATTATGTAGGTACTATTTGTTTTACTTAAAATTCAATATTTTTTCGTTTTTTTTGTAGAAGCACCTATTTTTCTTTTTATATGCATCAATTTAAGAATGTCAACATATTCGCAAATGGCTGGAACAGATTAAAAAAAAATTGTAGTTAAGTATGTTAGTTTATAGCCAATAACATGGTGCGACAATAACAAATGAAAATTGTCTAAACAAAATAAAATTTGATTTGCCAGCTTAAATGCTATTTAAGAATAACTTTTAAAATCAGACTGACCAGATATTTGGTTAGTAAAGGATTGGAATGTCCTACAGCATTTATTTTGTGAATGTTTGACATTGGAATGATTTTGAAGCCTTGATACTGTTGATTAGAGAGTAATTTTGGCTAGAATTTAAGTTATCATAGATTAAAATGGCTGACTTTTGTTTACTTTTAAAATACGACAATGAGTTTCAAGGTAGTGACAAATAGAAATTAATTTTTGGCTAAAAGTGAAATTTTAAGACAAATATTATGGTTGCGTTCTCCTAAAAACAAAACAAAACAATTGTTACAGTTATGAATTTTTGCAAAGAGGTATGAATGTTGGTATTGTTTAGATTAATCGGACAATGTTATCTTGTGTGTTATCTGCACAACATTTCAGTCGATGTAACGTTTGACGTTCTTCAGGTGTAAAAGTTGCCATATTTTGTCATGGAAAATTTACGGCTAATCACATATCAACAACCCAGTTGAGCTTTAAGAACAAGAACACAACTTCATATTTAAGATACAAAATAAAAAAAACATTTAGTTTTTTTTAATACCCTCCCCTCTTCCCTTTGGAAATAATGTAAAATTTTTTCTTCACCTCCTTTCTTTTATTAGAAATACCCCAAAGAGATAGTCCCAAATAGTCACCTCATTTTTTTTTTCTAGAGTTGTCCCCCTTTACCGTATGTTTTTTCTTCTCACTTATAAAAAAAACTTTGATTTTAAAAAATTTTTTTTATTCCCTCCTTTCCCCCCCCTCTTTCTTTTCTCCCCACGTTTTTTTTTTTTTTTGCTCACACCCCCTTTTTTTTCTCCTATCAGTCATAATGATAACATATATAAAAAAAACAAAAAACAAAAAAATTACATCTGGTTAAAAAAAACACAACATGCGATTAACCATACTGAAACCAGCAACCTCTTAGTTTCGTAAATATTATGCTTCTAAGCATAAAATTGGTCGATGGATTTGATTAAAAATTCAATCATAAATTAAAAATTATACCCCTAGGATCCCTTGATAATTAAATTGTCTTTATAATTTGTGTAAACTTACTTCCAATTAGATCTTAGAATGCAGAGTACCCCCCTCTCTCTCTCTCTTTTTTTTTTTTTATAACCTGATGATGGTCTAAGGTTACATCGATCGAAATGTTGTGCAGATATGTGGAGAACAGGGTTGCCTGCTATTGTAGATGGTGATCCCATCCTTATGTTGTAAGGATAAGTGAAAGAAGCAAAGGTTGCATAATAAAGACACGTGGTAAAGGATAGATAGTAAACGTTCAGTAAGAAAAGATTATGAGTGATGTTACTTGCGTTATTGTATTTTGATGAGAGGTCGACGGTGAGGTCAGAAAGCGGACTGGCCGTGCCAGGCCGGAGTGCGTCATCGTTACATCTTCACTTGTTGAGAGTCTCAGCGAAAAGAGGATGAAATATACAAAACGGAAGTGAACATAGCTGTATCGCCCCCTGGTGGCAAGGCATGGTGTTACCAGAGTTGAAGGGCGATAATCGTGTTTACCTTAAGGTCCTCCATTTGTATCTGCGTGTGGGAGACTTGGTTCCGATAGATAACACTCGCGATGAAAACAATTGTCTGATTGATCTAAACAATACAAAAACAATACTTCAGCCTGTCACATGATTTGACCCAATGATGCTCATACACACACACAAAAATAACAGCGAGGATACCTCCTTCCTCCCCTTTTTTACCACCCTCTTTCACCGGCTTAAGTTTTGGAAAGATTTAAAAAAAAAAATTTATTTTTATTTTGCCGGGGGAAAAAAAAAAAAAAAAAATTCTTGGTTAAATAACCCTGGAATTAAACTGGCAGGAGCGGGCGGGGGTCATTCCATCTGCATCCCTTTCCCCACCCCAGACATGCTGCAAAAAAAAAAAAAAACAAAAAAAAACAAACAAATAAACAAATAAAAACAGCAATTTATGGAAAAAAAAAAAGCAGGGGGTTTTGTTAATCAAAATATATCGGAAACAAAAATTTAAAAAAAAAAAAAAATTATCTTATGTTAATTAGAGAAAAAAAAACTTTTAAATTACTAATGAATTTTGAAAATTAAAAGAAAAATTTTAAAAATTAACTAATTGATAAAAATAAAGGCATTGATGATGGGTCGACGGAGAGCGAGGATTCTAACCCCTCTCGCTCCCCTCTGCCCCCCCTTCCCTCTCCCCTGATCTGCTGATCTGGAAAGAAAATGAGGCTGCAAGTTTGTTTTTTTTTTTCTCCCCACCTGTGGATGCTTCTAAAGAGAAGAAAAATATGCTATAGATTTTTTTTTTTTCCACCTCTTCCATATTTTCTCTATCTCTCCTCTCTGTGTCCTTTCTTTTTTATAAAAGTTTTTTCTCTCTGTAGCCCTTCTCTTTATCTGTCCCTTTACCATGCATTTTTTTTTTTTTTCAGAACTCTTTCTCTCAATTTTTTTTATCGCTCTTCCTCCTTTCCTTTTTTTCTCCTTTATTTTCAATCTGTTTCTCCTCTCTTTTATTCCCTCTGTAATCCCTTTGCCCCTACTTTTCATTCTTTTCTTTCCTCTTCTCTCCAGAGCCAAAACATCAGTCTTGATACCGCAGCAGCATTACGAGTTTAAACTCGTCGTGCATTCAAAATTTCTACCTGCAACAGAAGCTTCTACACATTCATGGCATGAGGTGTGACCCATTAAGCTGTTTGTTAGTCAAGAACAAACAACTCTGCAAAATTTTCCCTCTCCTTTTATTATTCCCCCTTAACTTTTCTCCTACTCCTCACCCTTTTCACTTTTCTCCTTCCTCCTACCCCTCCCCATCACTTTCCTCCTACCCCTCCCCTTCACTTTCCTCCTACCCCTCCCACCTTCACTTTCTTCCTCCCACCTTCACTTTCCTCCTCCCACCTTCACTTTCCTCCTACCCCCTTCTCTCCTCCTACCCCCACACCCTTCTCTCCTCCTACCCCCACACCCTTTCACTTTCCTACTCCTCTCACTTTCCTACCCCCTGCACTTCGCTTCACTTTCCTCCTCCTCGTCACTTTCCTCCTGCTGTTTCTCTTTTTATTCTTGCCTCATATCTTCTCTCTTCCCCTCCTCCTCCTCCCATCTCTTCCCCTCCTCCTCCCATCTCTTCCCCTCCTCCTCCCATCTCTTCCCCTCCTCCTCCCATCTCTTCCCCCTCCTCCTCCTCCTCCTCCTCCCATCTCTTCCCCTCCTCCTCCTCCCATCTCTTCCCCTCCTCCTCCTCCTCCTCCTCCTCCCATCTCTTCCCCCCACCCTCCTCCCATCTCTTCCCCCCACCCTCCTCCCATCTCTTCCCCCCACCCTCCTCCCATCTCTTCCCCCCACCCTCCTCCTCCTCCTCCTCCTCCCATCTCTTACCCCCTCCTTCCATCCCCTCCTCCTCCTCCTCCTCCTCCAATTTCTCCTCCTCCTCCTATCTCTTTTCTCTTTCTGCTCAATATCTTTTCTCCTCCCCAACTTTCAATGTCTATCTTAACCCTAATCCTATCTCACATTTCTATGGTAAATACGGATAAGAAATTCACAGTTCAACCGAGGCACAAAAAAAAAAAAAAAAAGTGTGCGTTTTGCTTCGATATTCAGTCTCTAACAACAACAACAACTGTGGTTATGGTGTCCTCAGCACAGAATGCCCACCACTGCCTCTTTTCTTCTTCCTTTTTTTTTTTTAAACAAACAAACTTAAATTACAAAAGAAATAATTCCACCTCCACCCCCAAGAACCCACAGTTCAGCTGAGGCAAAAAGTACATTTTGCTTCAATGCATAGTCTTTAAAAACGACAACTGCATCATCATCATCATTGTGTAATGGACACTGACACAATGTTATTTTTTTCTTCTGTTGATGAAATAAGATAATTATTAAGTGTTTTTTTTTTCTTTTTTTTTTTTTTTTTTTAAAAATGAAAACGTAAAAAGAAGTTTCTTTCCCAGTTACGACAAATGTTTTTAAATTTTATTTTTTTGTTATCAGTGCGTTAATCTTGAAAGGGATTGCAAGTTGGACGCGTGAGGATTTTTTTGCCAAAAGAAAGAAAATCGATTTAAAAGAAAAAAAAAAAAAAAAGAAAGAAATTTTTAAAAGAAATCATTGTCTGAAAATTTTCCCGCCGTCTTACCAATTTAAAAAAAAAAAAAAAATAAATAAAAATAAAAAAGATGGAAAAAAATTTTTCATTCCTTTAATGCTGGGTTGGTTTCTTCTCAGAATTTAAAATGGAAAAAGAAGTAAAAGAAATCAAATCAAAAGAAAATCCTAAGATTTAGGATTTCTGAAAATTGCTTCCTTCAACAACACCACAAAAACTAAGAAAAACAAACAAACTAAAGATAAAAAGTAATTAAAAAAAAAACAAAAAAAAAATAACGAAATAGACAAAAGTTAAAGGATTTTTATTCTGTGGAAAATGGTTGGGAACACTTTGTCATCCTTTTTCTGTTTACCCCCATTCCCAACTTCTTTTATCCTCCCCTGCCCCCAGTACCGGATTTACTTACAGGCTGGAGCTCAGGACCCCACCACACAAGAGTGACCCTCCCCAAAGGCTGCTCTAATTGTGGGGCTCCTTATAAAACTTAATATAAAGTAATAGGATATATTCGCTTATCGTTTAATTAAATAGGCCTCCCATGATTTAATTAGAAACGATTTAAAGTGATTGGAGTGATACAAGTAATAAGTTGAAAAGTGCTCAATATTAGATAAAATAGAGCAAAAAAAAGATGGCACCTGTACAATTTGGATTTTTTTTTTTTTTACTAGGCATGTCATATTAGGTAAAAAAAAATGACGACGGGGCTGCTCAAGCATTTTTTGGGGCCATAGTGTGTGAATCCCAGTGGGCTAACTTTTCAACATTTCACCGTATACAGTGGGAGTGGGAAGGGTTCTTAAGGATTAAATCCGATCCAGAAAACTCCCTTCCCTCCAAGTTGAAATGCAAAACCTGCAATCCACGAATACATTAAAAGTGTCAGTGTGTGTATGTGTGTGTTGTATGGTTGCGTGAGCATGTCTGTGTATATGTATTTGCATCGGTTAGATACAATGTTGGCTTTTAATATGGGAGGAAAAAATCTAATTTCCTGTGAAAGTACAAAAAATTAAAAAAAAAAAAAATTGCCTCATTTTAGAAGGATTTCTCCTTCACTTACAAAGGACAAAACAGATGAAGTGTAGTATTGGAACAGATTAATTTAATTTTAGCTCAAAAAGTCCGAAATGTGAGTATGTGTGTACGTGGGTTAAAAAAAAAACAAAAAAAATACGTAAGTGGGTTTATCGAACAAAAAGGTTTCTTAAAAAAGTTTAGTTTCAGCTGTGTCTAGATTTTCATTGATATATATATATATATTTTTATTAGCGCTCCTAGCCTGCTCCACCGTCTGACCCCACCCTCCAATCCCACCCCAAACGAAAGGAACAGGTTCTTCTTCGTCTTCTCTGCATCTTGTCACAACTTGCCTCATGCTTTCTGGTTTCTGCAAATAAAAGAAAATGCCTACCATTTACAAAATCCATCTTCACCATTCTGTCATGTTGGTTCGTCCTTGTTCTGTCTGTCTGCTTTTTGTTGTTTTGTTTCAGAAGTTTGGGTACTTGTACAGTTTAATTCAGACATTTAAAAATGAAAAATCGAAAAAAAAGTTTAAATTGTGCGTATCCGTTATGGAATGAAGTTCTCCGAAAAAAAATTTCACTTAATTTCATCAAATAGTTTTTTTTTATTTTTATTTTTTTACAGCAAACAACAAAAAAAACAATTTGCTATGATACCGAGCAAAAAGGTTCGATTTTTAGGAAGAAAAGCTAGAATTAAAGATGGGGAGGGAGTATCAGCGCTTTACATAGAGTTATCTCCCGTGGCGCTCCTAAACTACAAACAAAAATTAAGAAAAATTCCAAGATATCTGCCTTCAACGCGCTCTCACAAAAACATTTTTTTCTGCTCTAAAAAAAACAAAAAAAAAACTACTCGATCAAATTAAGTGAAATTTTTTTTCGGAGATATTCAGTCCAAAACGGATACGTACAATATAACGTTTTTCGATATTTTCATTTTTTAATGTCTTGATTAAACTGTACAAGTGCCGAAGTTTGTTATCAGAAAGATGAAGACAGTAATGATGCTGACCGTTTTCTTAGCATTAAGAAAACGATGCAGATATTTTCAAAAATCACATCCATTCGTTTTCTTGTTTCTTATTTTATTTGAATCAAGGTTATCCCTATAAGAGGCCGAGAGATCTAGTATTTGGGATCTTTTATTGGTGGCAGGATATGCAGTCGGTCAACAGAAATTTTTTTTGGTTGTTAAGAATTAACTCTCATTGCTCCTAGAAAAATTAATCCTAATCCATCAAATTTATTTCAGCTGAGGTTTCGTATTATATGATGTGTTAGTTTTATATTTTTTGTAAAGTCTTTTTTTTTTTTTTTTCTCATATTCACAGCTTTGTTTATTTAACCTTCTAGCGCCACCCGTGCCATATATGGAACAATCCTAATCAGGAAGATTAGAGCCCAAGGGGGGACAGATATGGCAGAGTTCATACCTTTCAAGTTTTTAAATGAATTCACTTTGTTTGTTCAGATTCATGATTCTTGATCCAATAAAATCTATAATTTCAAATTTCAGAATTTTTATTAATATGCATTAATAAGTATTTATATGTTCAGGCCCTATAGGTTTAAGAAAAGCATTTTTTTTAATGTCAGGCGAAAAATATCTTTGACAAATTGAGTTTTTCAACAACACTTTTTTTTTTTTTGTTTTTTTACTAAAAAATTCATGACATGAAACTTTTACAAAATACATATAAAAAAAAAACTCTACGAGATTATTTGAATCAAGGAATTCAAATGTATGAACTGATTTTTTTTATTTTAATGGAAATTGCTCTAGACAAGGCATGAAGCCACTTGATGTAAGTAGCTTAAAAAAATAGTACTTAAAGATCAAAAACTATCCAATGAAAAGTGTTAGATGGAATAAATTCCGACCCAGAAAATAGTAATTTTTTTCCTTTTTGTTAGAAACATGACCGATGACCCTCCCCAAAGGCTGCTCTAATTGTGGGTCTCCTTATAAAACTTAAAATAAAGTTTTAGGATATTCGCTTATCGTTTAATTTTAGCCAAATTTTGCGAGGACTAAAGGACAAAATAAAGAAAGCAAGAGTTAACACGGCTGCGTAAATCCAAGATTTACTTTCTGCTCTCATTAAAATAAATGCCTTTTTAATAAATTATTTCAGTTATTTTTGAATCATGAATAAACTAGAAAAACAAAGGATCTAGTTATGTTTGAATTAGTTGTCAGAAAAATGTTTTATTTATTTATTTTAATCAAAATTGTTTAAAAATGTTAGAAATACAATTTCTTTTTAACTTAAATTAATTATTGTCCATTTACGACCCCATTCCATTAAAAACTGAAGGTCATTTTGTAGGGTTTCTGCCAATAATTTGGATATCTGTACATTCGAATCAGCAAATATACTCATCTCGGACACAATTGTATTGAAAATATCATTTATGAATATCAAGAATAATGAGGGTTCACAGATTGACCTTTAAGTCACACCATTAATATCATGTTGGATAACTTGGCCTTCGGGCCGGGATCAAAGTGTAGCATCTGTTCCGGCAGATGCTGCAAGCTATGACTAGCAAAGACCAGATGTGGGGGCAACCCCACATGCCTGACCTTTAACCAGCTCCCATTTCCCACCTCTAGGGAGCTGTTCCCCTTTTTCCCTTCCCCCTCCCTCCACTCCTCACATTAAAAATTGGCCTTGTGCCTAATTTGCTCAGTGGGGGAGCAAATAAATACCATCTGTTCTGGCAGATACTGCAAGCAAAGACCATATGTGGGGGAAACCCCACATATAAGACCTTGGTCAATGTAGGGCAACCCTTCATACCAATTGTCACTATCCAGCTCCCCGGGGAGTTGGTTCCCATTTTCCCTTCACTCCTCACTTTAAAAATCGGCCTTGTGCCTAATTTGCTCAGTGGGGAAGCAAATAAATACATCAAAGTGTAGTATCTGTTCCGGCAGATACTGCAAGCAAAGACCATATGTGGGGGAAACCCCACATATAAGACCTTGGTCAATGTAGGTTTTTTTTTTTTTTAAAAATCATTACTATATATTGGGTCCAATATAATAAAGACAAAATATGCGTTAATCAAAGTATCATATTTAAGTGGCTGGTTACTTTTAATGCATCTAAAACCAAGCTTCTATCCTTACATCATCAACGCTCTGTTGCCCAGCTGCCATCAATCGAAATTAATGGCTCTCGTCTTGGGGAGGCTTCATGTTTGACAAGCTTCTGGGCTTGATCTTTACTCCCGATCTGAAATGGAACACATATATCCGTTCTGTTACTTCTTACTCATATCATGTTTAATGTTTGTGCAAAATGTCAACAAATTCCAAGGCGTAGTTATTGAGAAAAGTGCGAATGGACAAACGGACAAGGGTGAATTTACAGGTCCACCCACCTTTTGTTGGGGGACCCAAAATTTAGGAATGTAACAAATTTTATTTTTAACTAAAAAAGGAAAAAAAGGAAAAAGAAAAAAAGGAAAAAGAAAAAAAAAGGAAAAAGAAAAAAAAGGAAAAAGAAAGGTTGACACGAATACAAACATATATAAAACTAGTTAGTATATTCGGATTAATGAAAACAGTATTAACTATTGTTTTGTTATTTTAGTTAATAACTAGCAGGCCAGTCATAAAATACACTTTTTTTTTCTTTACATGGAGATCACCACTTATCAAGGCCCAGAGGCCACTCGAGGATAAGGATTAATGGGTATACATTAGTGATTGTGATTTTAGCATAGTAAACATTAGTGGGAATTTTGTAACTTAGATTACTTAAGGGGACGGTTCAGTAAGAATTTGTTCACATTGGACTTGAAGACAATCAGATTGTAGTCAGCTGGAAAGCAGGTAAACGGAATAGAGTTCCACAGGCGAGCACCTAGGGGTGCCTTTCGGGTTAAAATGGCTAAAATTGACACTTTTGTGCTTATTAAAAAAAAAATTGATGGCTTGGATTTTTATAAGACATTTTGAAAAGAAACAACTGATTAAGAAAAGAAAGAAAAAAAACTAACTGATTTCTATATAATTTTGTTTGTCTATACTTCGCGATAACTCTTGGGTGTGCTCCAGGGGCTTTTTTAAGGTTAATAAAAACACATTATTTTGGGGACTATTTTACCATATTTGTCCAAAATTTTGTGTGTGTGTTTATTTAGCAGTTTTGCATGGTGCTGAACTCGAATTTAAATATGTTAAGACTTTGGGGACTTTTAGGGCTAAATGAGGGAGAGGGATAAATGATGGACTTAGTCATTTATTTTCTTTGCATGGTGCAGAACTCAAATTTACATATGTTAAGGCCTAAAACTGCACCGTTTGTTCATTTTCACCAGGATTTGACATCCCCTGGGAACTTTGGGGGCTAAATGTCTCGTTCACTGTTCTCTCACGGGGGACCATGCATGCTTCATTTGTTTAAATAAGGATTGATTATTCGTATTATGAATCTTCTAATTATTGTTTTCATCTTAAGTGTTATTCGCACAATGTTTCAGTTGATGCAAGATCTGTCCTTCAAGTGTATCTTTCTGTCGAATTGTGAAAATCTTTTTGTCGAACTCTGGAAATCTTTTCATCGAACTCTGGAATCTGTATGGAATTTCGAGCAGAACCCCTTTTTTTATAATCTATGGTGATAGCATGTTCTCCTTCTGTCAGCCATGACTGGGTAGAAGTCCTAAGTAATTTGCAATTGTATTTTTGGTTTGCCCGCACTAAGGATTGAATCTTCAATCTCCAGGAATGTAACTCTTACAACTGAATTTCACAGAGTACTCTATCCACTGTGTCAAGTTCAGCAGAAAAATTCCAGAGTTTGACAAGATAAAGAAAGTTGAGTGGGTTACATCAACCGAAACGTGGTGCAAATAATCTTTAAGATGAGAACGCTAGTCCAAAGAATCCAAATAATAATGAATAAAATGTGTTGTTGAAAAATTTTATAATTTGTCGAAGACATTGTTTCATCTGACTTGTTTTAAAAAGAAAAGGGGGGGGGGTAAGAAAAATATATTATTTCTTGGACAAACAAGACTGTCAATATGAAAAGATTATCTTTGAAATAAAGATTGATGTCAAACTTTTCCAAAATGTGTGAAACTGATTAGCAAAATTTTGATAGAGTGCTTCAGTTGAAATGGATTGGATTGGTTAGAATTCTTGGATCAATTGGTTTCAAGTACCCCAGGAAAAAAATTAATCAATATTATAAAACTCAATTTTTTTTTTTTTTTTGAACTGTATTTACTTTGAGAAACAGGGATGCAGACACAAGTCAAGTCAAATATACATTTTTGTGGACTGTTCACTTATGGGTTTCAGCCGGTAAAAATAATTGCCTGCCAAGCGGTCAAAATTGAAAAAGACTGGAACTTTGCCGGCATAAGTCGACTAAACGTATTCTTTATATGCCTGTGTAAATACATATGTTTATTCATTAAAGTCCGTTCATTTTTAACTATTTTTCATCCATCTGTCGATAACTCGAATAGTAATGACTAAGGCTGAAGCGCTGTGTTTTGGTTTCGATTCTAGCTGATGGCAGTCAAATCAATTTTTTTTTTTTTTACTTTTGAAAACATTACTATATATTGGGTACAATATAATAATATATAGCTGTATATTAATAAATACAAAATCTGCATAAATTAAAATATATTTAAGTGTATTTTACGACTGGGCAATGCTAGGTACTCTGCTAGTCTTTTCCAATATTAAAAATCAACCTTGTGACGGAAAACCAAACAACTCTGTTTCTTTATCTATTTGTTTAAATGGCATGTGTATCGAACATCAACCGGTGTGGTTGTCTCTTTTATTTTGCTTATTTTCTGGAATCTTTAAAACTGAATTCATCCGAATTCCCGTTCAGAATGGAATTCTCCCTGAGCTATTATAGTGAAATGTTAGCAGATGTTTTTAAAAAAATTTTTTTTTTTCTTTTTTTTTTTTTAACTAGGGGCTATTTTAACACGGGCAAGGAATGTGTATAAGGCTGCTTAAACAGATTTTGTTTTTTAGTAAACCAGATTCTGCTAAGTGCTGGATTTTCAACTGAAGATCTGACTTTATGCTTGACCTACTTCATTAACGTGGCGTTTCAAATTTACAAAATCAATCCACTATGTATCTCGTATAGAGATCAAGTGTTAACCCCAGGAAGGGCCTCCTCCCCTTTGATCTCTGAAAAATGAAACAAAGAGAAATCAACGAACCCATCTCCTGTGTTAACATTAACTGTATAGGTTTCTTAAATGTTCAACAGGCGCCGGTGATGTTGATCAGTTTTATTTTTATCTTCATGAAAGAAGTTAATGGTGCATCTCTGCTTCTAACGCATGTCCATGACAGGAGTTGCTTTCTGAAGAATCTCACACTGTCAATATCTTCAACAGAGAGAGATGAAACTTTCAGTTCATGAATGGTTTCTTCCCCAGAACCGCAAGACTCTGGAATTCCATTCCAGGTCCCTGCTTCCCCAACAGTACTGACATGCAGAAGTTCAAGTGTAACGTGAACCGACACCTTGCTGCCCAAATCCCTACATAGTACCCCAGTAGTTGTTGCCCCTGATAGTAGCCCCCTACACCAAAGTGGCAATTTGCCTTGTTTGGGGTGAAAATGTAATAAAAAAAAAAAAAAAAAAAAAAAAATGTGTAAGTTCAGTCATCATAATAGTGCAATTTGCAATCTCCTCTGATCCATTCGAGCGGAATAAAAAAAAAAATAAAATAAACAAATAAAATGCATTACTTTTGGAACGTGTATGCTTGTGAAAAAGACAAAGGAAAAATAAATTAGACACAGGAAGTTATCATTAAAGACCATTGATTTACCGGTTTCGTTTGGATTGACTGACGCTTTCAGAAAAAGAATATATAATTATATAAGTTATAAAGATTATCTTTATATTAGAATCCATCGAGATAATAAAAAAGTCCAATATATATTAGAGCAATCAAACTAACAAGAAAAATTAATTAAAATTGAATAAATTACATTAAAAATTAATGGAAACTTCAAAGAAGTAATTATAACGAAGAAAAAAAATTTAATTTGGTGATCTTAACTCATTGGTCTAAGGGAGGTAACTCTATTTTACTAAGAATTGTAAGAAAAACGACTTACATTAAATAAAGTAGTTGGAAAAGTAACAAAGTTTTATAATAAAAATTAAATGAAAAATGCGACAGTACTGTAATTTTTCTGGAAGGAAATATTCGAGTAATTTTAAGAAAAACTGATATTTCTTTAAAAAAAAAATACTTTAGTAAAATAGTTACCTCCCTTATAACAACGAGTTAAGTTTCCAAATTGCCGCGAAATATCTTATGGATTATCTCATACCTCTGGTTATGGTTTCTTCAACGTCAGCGAAACAACTTTTTCATGCTAAAAGGGAGATAAGTTTGATCTGGTGCAAGGGAGATAACTCTCCGTCAAACTTGCAAAATATACCAAATTAGTCAAAATTGCAGGGGAACATTTAAAAAAAAAAAAAAATTTTTTTTTTATTTTAACTAAAACAGTCAACTCTTATCAATGCCAAAAATCAATCGAGGATTATTAGTTCGATGATGAGCAATATTATGAGATGTTTGGAACCAACGGGTGGAACTAGCGAAATTTGATTACTTAAGGGGACGATTTAGATGTGATGATAACCAATTCTTAGTACGCAGGAAGCAATTCCGTGGTATTGTATTCAACAGATGGGAGATTTTTTAGAAACAAAACAGTTCCTTAGGGACCTTAAAACTCACCATAAAATCGGTGATATAATTTTTGTGCATATTTTACGGATGCATTGTTCATCTATTGTGTTTTTAAATCTAAAAATGAAATTATCAGGTTGACAAGCAAGCTCTTGCGGTTTTTATATTCAGATGAACATATCTCAGCTCAAACAAAAATTTATTGATTGAAATAAGTACTATCAGAATCAACACATTTTTGCCAACACAAAACAAGTGTGTTTATGCCAGTAGCGTTAAAATCTTACATTCTGATGACAAAGTCGCTGAAGGCGTTTTCGATATTGCTTAGGTTTTTGAAGCATTTATCATGCAGAAAGTTGTCAAGATGTTTGAAAAAGTGATAATCGGTAGATGAGAAGTTTGGAGGGTATGGCGAATGAGACAGAGTTTTGTAGCCCAATTCGTTCAACTTCTGCATTGTTGGTTTAGCAATGTATGGTTGAGCATTCTTGTTGAGGAGAAATGGGACTTTTCTGTTGACTAGTACTGGGTGTTGTTGCATTTTATCCATTTGTTGACTGTACTTCACTGCCGTAATGGTTTTGCCTGCATTCAAAAAATCTGTAATGGATGAGACTGGTTGCAGACGACCAAACAGTCAGCATGACCTTCTTTTGGTGCAACTTTGGCTTCGGGAAGTGCCGTGGAGCTTTGTAGGCATCTAACAAACGAGTTGAGCATTGGTTGTTGTAAAGAACCCACTTTTCATTGCAAGTCACAACCCAGTTGAAAAACGGGTCGTTCTTGTTGCGTAAAAGAAAGGAAGATGACACTTTATAGCAACATATGTTTTGGTTGTCATTCAATTCATGAGGCACCCATTTATCAATTTTTGTTTGCGTTTCCAATCTCTATCACGCGGTTGGAAATCGTTGTATACATTACATCTAATTCAGAAGCAAGTTCTCAAACAGTTGTGCATCGATTAGCTTCGACTAAGGCTCTTAATTGATCGTTGTCAACATCCGATGGCCGACCACTATGCTCATCATTTCCAAACCCTTGTCACTGCCACAAAATTTCTTGAACCACCATTATGTTGTGCATTCAGTACTGGTTTATGAGGTCAAACGCTTCGTTGATATCACGAGCTGTTTCAGCAGCTTTTCGGCCTAGCTTGAATTGAAATAAAAAAATTGTGCGAATTTGCTTTCTTTTCATCTTGCATTCAATGTTCTGAAAAGAAGACATAATTGTTTGAAAACAATTGTAATTTAAACGATTAGATACAGCAAAAAATTTGAAGTCTGTAGATACAAAAATTTGTTGAGTATATAGGTTGAGAAGTGTCTTCACACACACACACACACACACACACACACACACACAGTCTCACCTTTTTAGATGTATAGAAAACTCAATTTTCAGCATTATTTATGAGGTAAAATTTAAAAAAAAAAATACACTTAAGAAAAAGTTCCAAAACTGACCTACGTATTAAGTTAACTTTTGTTTGGTAAAAGTTATTTGTTGCAAATATTTTTTTCCTTTCTTTTTTTCTTTTTTTTTTTTTATCGAAATTGCTTTAGACAAGGTATGAAGTCACTTGTTGTAAGGAGCTAAAAGAACGAAAGCTGATTATTGCAAAAGCAAGAGATTGATTGACCCTAGTTTTAACAAGGCCGATAGCCATTAGGTCGCGTGCTCTCGTGTAATGAATGAATACGTGAATGTAGGATTGATATGAAATTCTTAAAGATAAACTAAAATGACCGAAAAATGGGCTGAAATGACTTAAATAAATAAAAAGTAAATGACTTAGAATGACTTTAATGAACTTAAGGATGAATTCAATGAACTTAAGAATGACTTGAATGCTTAAAAATAACTGGAATCCTTCAAAAACACCTTGAATAATCTGGAGAATGACTTGAATGGCTTTGAGACTGACTGGTTGTCAAGTGGGTGATCATTTTACATTAAATTAATACAGAAAAGTGATCCCCCACTTTATATCACAATAAGTACAGCATGTAGTAAGAAGATACTACACTTTGATCTTGGGCAAAAGGCCAAGAGGAGAATATTTATTTGCCCCCCCACCGAGCAAATTAGGCACAAGGCCGATTTTTAATGTAAGGAGTGAAGGGGAAATGGGGACCAACTCCCCGGGGAGTAGGGGAGCTGGATAGTGACAATTAGTATGAAGGGTTGCCCCTACATTGACCAAGGTCTTATATGTGGGGTTTCCCCCACATATGGTCTTTGCTTGCAGTATCTGCCGGAACAGATACACTTTGAGATATTAAATCTTTTATTCAGGCAAAAAATGAACATGAACAAAAAACTTAGGCACAAGGCCAACCCAAAGGGGGGAAAATGGGGGTCGTTGGTCATCCTTGTCACTCCAGAACTAAACAAAATTTTCTCTTAGCTAGAACCTTCTTTCACCATAATACCGCATTCACCCTTTCGTACTTGGAGACGTCCTACTTAGTACCCAATTTTTAAAACCTTTTTTTATAGATTCTACACATTGATCTTGGCCAAAAGGCCAAGAAAAGCTTAAAAAGCTAAGAACAGCATCTATTAACAACAGACCAAAAAGACCAAGCACAAAAGTGTTACCGACAGACGGACCGACAGAGTGACTTATAGAGTCGCTTGCACGCGACTAAAAATACCAATGCTGTAGGTAGAAGGAAAACAGTGAGCAGGAAGAGAGTTCCAGATTTGCAGTCCTTGGAAAGAGGCTACTGGAATAGAAAGCTGTATTACAATGAGGTATTAAAACAGAATTTATGGGGACCACTAGACCAATGAGTCAAACGAGCTGGAACAAAAAAGCAGAGCATAGATCAGATAATTCAGAAGAACACATGCTATAATAGTATTTGTAAAAAAAAGACTGAGACTAGCAACATCACATTTGTGTGTGAGAAATGTTGCAGAGAAGAAAAAAGAGTGAAGTCAATCAAATTAAAAATATGTTTCTGCGCAACAATGCAGAAACAAAAAAATTGTTTTTAGAGTTGCCAGTTCGTACAATCGAAAATTTGAAAAAAATTTTTTGAATGAATAAACATTTAAATTAAAAAAGAAGATAAAATTGATAAAATGCCTTTGTTCAACAAATAATTTTTCTTTCTATTGTAAAGGATACACTAAAAAAAACGGTGAACCCTAGGGGAGATTGCTCATGAAAGTTTTTTGTGAATTCAAATCACTAATGTATTCAGAAACTTATGAGTTCCTAATAATGTGTAAACATAGCGGCCCCAGAAAGAAAATGGTCGCTGAGTTCGAGTTTTATACAAAAACTAGCATTTCAGCCCAGCGTTGCCCGGGTGTTTGGAGGTGTATGTTGAGCAAAAAAAAAAAAAAAAAAAAGCGGTAAATTTTTTACCTTTGACCCCTATTATGACCCCTTAAAATTTATTGTTCTGGGCTCAAATCAAGTTATTAAGTTAGATCCATGTCCAAGGAACCTATATCTAAAATTTCAAGTGTTTAGACCCAAAATTGTCGGAGGAGTTTGGTAGAGTTTTCAAAGGTCAAATCGTTGGACTTTGACCCCTTAACAGCCAAATTTCTGGCCGAAAACCGATCAAAGATTTTCCCAAATCTCAGTACCCTGTATATCAAATTTCGAGGCTGTAGACTTAAAATTGAGAGTTATTGCGTAGGGAAATGTACAGAGACACACACACTGACACGTTCACTTTTATAGATATATAGATTGAAACTAAAAGAAATCCTTTCTCTGCATATAAGTTAGAAAAATAATTGTTTGTAAGGAAGTTTGCTTTGCCCTCCAAAAAGTTTTTTTCTGTTGAACGACAAATTTTTTTAAAAATTCCATTTCCAATGACCAATTGATTGCAAATAAGTTCGATGCACATAGTAAATTACAGATTTCACACCTTTTAATTGACGCTTGCCAATCCATTTAATCATTTTAAAATTGTCAGACAGCTTAATGACAAATTGGAATATTGTGGGTCCGCCGACAAAAGGAGGGCGGACCTGTAAATTCACCCTTGTCTGTTCATCTGTCCGCACTTTTCTCAATAACTATGCCTTGGACATTTTTTTAAATTTTGCACAAACACTAAACATGATATGAGTAAAAAAAGTTACAGAACAGATTTTGTGGTTTCAAGTGAGGGCCACATCATGCCACCTCACATCTTCGAAGTCGGCTTGAAAGTCAACAACAAAGTGTACCTGGATGTGCTGAAGGGTGTGGAGATCTCCTGGTGCAATCAGGTGGCCGCTGGCAGACTCTGGGTTTGGCAGCAGTACTCGGCACCAGCCCACAAGTCCAAAGAGACCCAGGCTTCAGAAAGAGTGCTATGGCTGTGTACCCTTCTCTCACTGGCCTCCCTACTCCCCTGACCTGAACCTGCTGGACTACTTTGTTGGGTCATATGCGGAGAATATCACCAACATGACCTCCACAACACCAAAGCCAGCTTGATCACAGCCATCCACTAAGTATTTACTAAGCTTCCGCCACCACTTGTGGAAAAGGCATGCTCCTAGTTCAGGACCCGTTTCAAGGCAATGGTTGAGGCTGAAGGTGGCTACATTGAATAGATGCCAGGTCTACTACATCATCAAGTTACCTGAATTGATTTTTTTCAATAAAAGTTTTAAAATAAAGCTGTAGTGCTGTTTATTTTTAGGGCGACAAATTTATCGTTCCATCCTGTATAAATAGTGTGTCGAAAAATCGATAATCAAACAATGGATAAGGGATGAATTGCTTGCCCAGCAGTTTACCTTAAACTCCCATCTTTGACTCCTCAAAGTACTCCCTCCCAAATTTCTCACAATGAAAGGAAACGACACTTGATGATCTGATACTAAACCTTTCCCATGTCTTTGAAAAATTGAAACCTGCAAAACATGTTAACCAGCAAGAAAGAAGAACGGATGTACACAAATCTCAGACAATTGCAGAATCGTTAGAAAATGACCTCCAGACTGAATTGAAATGTGGCCGCAAATGGATGGTAACATTTAACGCTAGTAAAACTAAGCTGCTCTCCTTTAACAATTACAAAACGCCTCTTCAACCACCGATATCCATGACAAATAACACTACTTGAGAATCCTCCCTTCAAACTTCTCGACCTAACATTAACAGGCAATATGAACTGAAATAAATACATTGAGGACATTGCAAAGGTTGCCGCAAAGAAGGTAGGTTCCCTCTATCGAGCTAGAAAACTACTCACGCCTGAGAGTATCCTGTACCTTTTACAAAGACACCATTCGCCCATGCATGGAGTATTGTTGGCACATCTTGGCTGGTGCATCTACCACTAGTCTCTCCCTCTTGGATAAGGTCCCCAAAAAAAAGAGTTTGGGATCTAATATATCCCACTTTGTCAACTAAGCTACAACCCCTGTCCCATCGCCACAGTGTTGCATCTCTGTGCCTATTTAACAAATGTTTTAATGAAATGTGTTCTGATGAACTCGTTGCACTTGTGCCCCCCTGACGTACATACTCCCAACAAACCAGATTAGCAACAAAGTCTCACCCCTTTACTGCTGATGTTCCTGAATGTCAGAAAGCTTTCTACTCTAATAGATTTTTCCTTGAAACAGTTGGACCTTGGAATTCCCTTCCTGCTACCTGCTTCCATGACTGTACTGATATGCAGAAGTTTAAATGTAACGTAAACCAACATGTTAAAATGTTTTTGATTCATAATGAGGGTATGACCACAAGAATTTGCACGATCCTATTTATAACTATGCATAAGGCTATTTATTTGCTCCCCGACCGAGCAAATTAGGCACAAGGCCTTATAACTATGCATAAGGACAATCAACCAATGAGAAGCCTCTGACCTCATTATAAAAATATCGAATTTTGGATTCGAGTCAGTTCGCTATCAGTTTCCATTTTGACAAGATTGAATCACTGCTGATTGTGACTACATTGATTCTTCGCTGATCTAATGCCGCCATGTTTGTTCTAAAGAATTACTCAACACTCGAGATCGTGACTGCATTGATTCTTTGCCGATTAGATTTACTGCCACCATCTTTGTTTAACATAATGGTTCAACACCTAACACAACATGTTGTTAATCTTTCCTAGGCATGATCCCAAGTAGTAGCCCCGGTGCTGATCTACATTTTTTTTTTTTTTTTTCAAGAAAAATCTTTATCATATATGTACCTATCACCGCACGAACATGTCATATTCCAAAAATCACGTAATTTGCTCAAGTAGTTTTTTTTATTTAAGAAAATCAAATATGTCACATTTTATTGGAAAATTACTTGATACCATCTTCCATTTCGAATGATATGCTGCTAGCGACACCTCTTGGCACTGTCCGGAATGTAGGGTCAACAAGAGCAGACAATCGACTTTTCACCCTCTAGAAAACTAAAAATCCCTTAAATTTAACACATTTAAAAGCTTTCGGGGACACTTAAACGAAATTAACGTTTACAATTACAGCAAACGAGTACTTTCCAAAATATGGAGAAATGTTAGTTAAAAAAAATTCTTTGCTAGGATGAGATATAGATTAAATATTTTCGCTTGTTTTCTTTTCCTTATAAGGGAAATGGTTTTCATATTGTTTTATTGTTAAAGTGTTTTTATTCAATAAGTCTGAAGAAAGGCTGTTCTTGTGAAAATTTTCTAACGGTATAATGTTTGGATTTGTCCGAATAGTCTTGAACCAATTTTAACTAATGATGAAATACACTATTTGTTACTATCAACCGATTCTTTGAAGTCTTTTTTTTTTTTTTTTTTTTAAAGAATATATATATGTGTGTGTGTGTGTGTGTATGTCAGCAGTGTTTCTTCCTCTCTGCAACTCATCACTGTGCCTAGACACTGGATTTGACTCATCACCTAAAAGCCTTTGAATAAGCTGAAAAAGAAAAATGTTAGACGCTACTCGAACTTCGGATTCGTGGTAGGATTAACAGTTGTTTTGTTTTGTGTCAATCAATTGGGTGAAAATCTTTAATCATAATTCAGAGCATTTGTAAAACAAGAATAAAGATAAAGAAAAATTGAACGGTAAATGAATTTTCCGCTATGATAAACACACAAAATCCGCTGATAAAAGGTTTAGGAGCTAATGAACAGCACTTGTCTTGGGGAGGCTTCATGTTTTGACAAGCTTCTGGGCTTGATCTTTACTCCTGATCTGAAATGAAACACGTACATCAAATCTGTTGCCAAAGTCGCTGGAAAAATTGTGAGATCCTTCTACCGCTCCAGTAGATATCTCACTGCTGATGCAATTCTCTATCTGTATAAAAGCCAGATACGGCCAACGATGGAGTACTGTTGCCACGTCTGGGCAGGATAAGCGGCTAGAAGCAGCTTATCCTGCCTTAACAGAGTTCAAAATAGACTTTGTAGCTTTTCTTTACCCTGCAACCTCTTTCCCACAGAAGAGACGTTGCGAGCCTGTCTCTGCTTTATCGTTATTTTCATGGCAAGTGCTCATCTGAGCTTCAATCTATGCCCCCCCCCCTCGCCAAACTTTCACGAAAAACACTTGTCTAGCCAAAACCACCATCAATAATTTCCCACACTCCTTGTCTATGCCTAAACCTAAATGTAAATTCCATGAACAAAGCTTCTTTCTTAGAAATGCACGCTTGTGGAACTCTCTTCCGATTATGTGCTTTCCAGCTGACTACAATCTGATTGTCTTCAAGTCCAACGTAAACAAGTTCTTGATGAACCGTACCCCTAAGTAATACAATTTACAAAATTTCCACTACTTATGTTTACTACGCTATAATCACATTGACTAATGTATATTAACCTTTATCCTCGAGTGGGCTCCGGGCCTTGATAAGTGGTGATTCCTGTGTGTGTGTGTGTGTGTGTGTGTGTGTGTGTGTGTGTGTATATATATATATATATATATATATATTAGTTATGAAAAGAATGAATATAATTTGAATACTTTAGTTAGCCAACTAATGATTTTCTTGCCAGAAACTATTATATCGCGTTTTTTAATTTTAGGGGAGGTAAGAAGGAAAATATTATTCACGAATTACTTCCCTTGAAATTCATAAGATGTATGTAGATCTTAAAGTTGTTCGGGTTTGTATTACTATAGTATAGTGGTAACTATACACATAGATTCGAAAAAAAAAAAAAAATGTATAACAAATAAATGTTATCAAAAGCAAGATAAGTTACTCTTCTACCTAACTGGATAAAATTTTTTTTTTGTGTTTTTAGTCGCTTTAAAACGTGTAATCGGTTCGAAAATCAGTGTATATTCTAAAAAGAAAAATAGCGGCATGCTCGCTGTTGAACATGGTAAGTTTGAGAAAATAAGTTAAAACAGACAAATTATACAAAATACTGTTAGAAACTCACCGAATATATGTCTGCATATGTCACGGTAACATATACTGAGTGAGTTTCTAACAGCATTTTGTATAATTTTTTTTGTTTAAACTCATTTTCCAAAACTTACCGTGTTCAAAAGCGAGCATGCCGCCATTTGCATTTTTTTTTTTAAATACATCAGTAAACAGTGTATGTTTTTCGAGCCGAATGAACACGTTACATTAAATAAAAGCACTAAAAAAATTATCCAGTTAGGTAGAAAAGTAACTTATCTTGCCTTTGATAACATTTATTTGTAATATAGTTGTTTTTTGGCAACTTTTTCGAACCCAGTTGTTCTTATCGACGTCTGCTTTCTTTATGATGTCCTTGACATATGGATGCTTTATAAGATTTTAAAATTTTACTTAGGATGTTATTTCGGAATCTTTGCAAATAAATAAAACAAATAAAATAATATAACAACAATAATAATAATGAAGATCCACGTAGATATAAATAAATCCGCATTTGCATAAAACGTCATTGATTTGAGGGAAATAAATTCGTTCGATTCATTATTCGGTACGTGTACAGTTTAATCAAGACATTGAAAAAAAAATGAAAATATTGATAAAAAAAGTTATATTGTACATATCCGTTATGGAATGAAGTTCTCCGTAAAAAATTTTTTTTTCGTGCTAAAAATAAAAATCACTTAATTTAATCAAGTAGTTTTTTTGTTTTGTTTTGACAGAGGAAAATCAAATTCTAAATGGGATCGACCTATCGTCGCCATTTGCCTGTTTACGGACACGAGGATGGAGGGGAGAGGTGGCCAGGTGCCTTTAAATAAAAAATTGATTAACAAAGGAAAAAATGGAGAATAAAAAATGAAAAAAGGGCACAGAAATTCTGTAAAATAAGTGCCCCCCC
Source organism: Euprymna scolopes (assembly GCF_053919585.1). Classification (NCBI taxonomy): domain Eukaryota; kingdom Metazoa; phylum Mollusca; class Cephalopoda; order Sepiida; family Sepiolidae; genus Euprymna; species Euprymna scolopes. The sequence continues at coordinate 17,275,272 of NC_136522.1, read as the reverse complement.
CCAAAAAAAAACAAGAAGAACAACAAAAACTTAAAATATTTATCTAAGTATTTTTTTTGCTCATGTTTCAAAATAATCTCATCAAATTTTACCAAACTTTAAACTGTGATTGGAGTTATCTCCCCCTGGCACTCCCTTCTCCTAAGCGAGAGAAAAAAAAAGAAAAAAAAAAAAGAAAGAAAATGGCCGCTATCCGATTCATCTCATTAAAATTTGATTTTCCTCGGTAAAAAAAAAAGAACAAAAAACTATTTGATCAAATTAAGTGATTTTTTTTTTTTTGCATGAAAACTTTATGCCATAACGAATACGTACAGTATTTTTTTTTTTCAATATTTTAATTAAAAAAAAAAATTTTTTTTTTTACATGGTAGTCACCACTCGGGGATAAGGGTTATTGCATGTACAGTAATCAATGGGACAATATCGTAGTAATCGTTAGTATTGGAGATTTGATAAAATGTCTTACTTAAGGGGGCGGTTCATCAGGAATTTGTTTATGTTGGACTTGAAGATATTCAAGTTGTAGTCAGGTGGGAAACAGGTAAACGGAAGAGAGTTTCACAGGCGTGCACTTCTAAGAAAGAAGCTTTGTTCATGGAATCTACGTTTTGATTTTGGCACAGATAAAGAGTGGGGAAAATTATAGACAGTGTTTTCAGCTAGACGAGTGTGTATCGTGAAATATTGGCGAGGAGGGGCAGAGATTGAAACTCAGACGAGCACTTGCCATGGATGTAACGATAAAACAAAGACAAGCTCGCAACATCTCTTTTGTGGGAGAGCGGTTGCAGGGAAAAGAAAAGGGAATCCTCCACTAAGCCATGAAGTCTATTTTGTACTCTGTCAAGGCAGGATAGGTTGTTTTTAGCAGCTCTTGCCCAGATGTGGAAGCAGTATTCGATCCTTGTCTTGATTAAACTATACAAGAGCCCATTATTCAATAGATACCTCAAACAGAATCACATCCCCTTTTATATAACACGATGTAACGTCCATCCTTAGTTAATATTGTTATTATTATTTTTGTACTATTTAAAAAGAAGAAACTTCAAATAAATTAATAATTAACAAAAATATTTTTTCAGCGTACGAAAATAATGAAAGTGTGAGACTAAAATTAAATTAAAAAAATGAGCATGCGGTGCAATGGGGAAAAAGGTGGCTGGTTAATTCAAATGCATCTAAAACAAAGCTTTTATCTTTGCATCATCAACGCTCTGATCCCTCTCTGACATCAATTGAAATGAATGGTTCTCGTCTGGGTCAGACTTTTACTCCCGATCTGAAATGGAACACGTACATCAAATCTGTTGCCAAGGTCGCTGGAAAAATAGTGGGATCATTCTACCGCTCCTGTAGATATCTCACTGCCGATGCAATTCTTTACCTATATAAGAGCGAAGTACGTCCTAGGATGGAGTACTATTGCCACATCTGGGCAGGATCTGCTAGATATTATCCTGTCTTGACAGAATTTAAAATAGACTTCGTAGTATAGTAGGGGATGTCCTTTTCTTTTCCCTCCAACCTCTTTCTCACAGAAGAGACGTTGCGAGCCTATAACTGATTTGTCATTATTTTCATGCAAGTTTGAGCTCCAATCTATGGTCCCACGTCGCCAAACTTTCACGACAAACATATGTCTAGCTGAAACTACAATCAATAATTTCCCCCACTCTTTATCTGTGCCTAAACCTAGATTCCATGAACAAAGCTTCTTTCTTAAAACTGCATGCCTGTGAAACTCTGTTCCGTTTAGCTGCTTTCCAGCTGACTACAATATGGTCATCTTCAAGTCCAACGTAAACAAGTTCTTGATGAGCCTTCCCTTAAGTAATCCAATTTACCAAATTTCCACTACTGACGATTACTACAATATTGTCCTATTTACTACAGTGCACAAACACATTAACCCTTATCCTCTAGTGGCCTCCGGGCCTTGATAAGTAGTGAACCTTTTTGTAAAAAAGCACAAGTTTACATTATCGATGTTTTAAAAAGAACGTTTTTATGTAGTTGGCATTTTGAAGTTGTAAATACACCTGTATTTAATAAATCTAGCAAAAATCAATAAATGGTCAGATTTTCATGAAATTTTCTATATTTATTCACTTTTGGAGTAATTTATATTCTAAAATGCAGTTTTTAGTTAGTTATAGTTAGTTAGTTATGTTCAGTTAGTTATATGAGGGAAGAACTATTTTTTGTTGGTGTCTCCCCCTCCTCCATATTTCATGTTATGAAAACTAAATAAAATAACTTTAGGTTGAGAAAAATCCAACATTTTATAAAGGTGAAGAACTTAAATGATTGAAAAATATTTATTTATTTTTATTCTACATAAACACTTACCTTGAAGTTATAAATAAAAAAATTGACATAAAATCAATATTATGTTAAAAAAAATCAGAGTTTTTTTTCTCAATAATATATAATATAATTAGTTGAATCCACAGCAACAAAAAAATAATTATTAATGTTAAAAAGAATTCGATAATATTAAATTCCAGTATTCCTCGATCTGAAGTTTTAAACTTAGTTTGGAGTAAGGGGTTTCAATTAAAAAACTAGTTTAATATAAAAATGATTATTGGCAATTTTAAAATAGCAAATTCAATTAGAACCCGCAATTATTTCAATTCTTAAAGAATTTATATGTGTGTTGAATAGCAGGGGACTCATATTGAAGAGATATGACGGGGATTCATATTGGGACAATGCATATAACGAGACTCATGTAAAAGACATAAAGATGATGAGGGAGTTACGACTTCATATAAGGGTTACACAAAGAATGGTTATAAGATGATTAACACATTACCTTTTGGGTGTTGAATGATGACACATGACAACAGTTTTACAAAAACACAAAGATGATTCTTTATTCATTGGACCGGGCGAATACTGATGACGTCAAGAATTCACATTTGGTATCTACATAGTTTAATGATCTTTCCTTCGCTTCCAAAGGACTCTGACTCCAACGCAACCCAACTCAACCCAACCCAACTGCTCTGAACTCTTCAACTCCCGACTCTGCAACTCTTCTCATCTGACTAACTCTAGCTCCTATATTGAGAATCCCCCTTTCACTATGACGTCAGAAGTGTGTTTTCCAAACGTGACCAATTTACGTGGCTATGCACACGCTTTTGACAACAAAAGAACTCTCAACATATGACTCTAACCTATTTTTTAACAATGAATTTTTAATTTGTATTGTTCATTATTTTTGGGCTGACTTTTTTAACATTCCGATTCCAACAGAATGAACAATCAATAGCTAAATTCTAACATTACAATCCTTAACTTCACTTACAAGGTTCGAGTCCCGGCTTATCCTAATCTCATTTTCACTTATCTAGTGTTCTTCCTATTTACATGGAAAGGGGACAGCCCTTTTTCCTGTAACATTTGTAGTGGGTGCAATTTGATTTTAGCACCTATTTTCAAAACAATTATGGATTCCTGTAATTAAAACAATCTGACAAAACAATAACAAAAGAAAACAAAAAAAGGTTAGTTCCATTATTCATTTTTGCGTCTTTTGACCATCCGTAAAATTTACACACAAAACGATGACGACGTTGGTACTGCGTAAAACTTTGGCGATTTTATACAAGAAATTTGAGTTGCTTATCATTCAGATCGGTCATTTTTCAGAAGAGAATCTGAGATGTTGAAAATCGACGCAACTTTTAAGAATTTTACTTTCATAATTATAAACAAATGTTAAGGCATATATATATATATATATATATATATATATATATATATATATATATATATATATATATATATATTTCTTTATATATATATATATTTATATATTTATATATATATTTATTTCATAATGGTTTTATGGATACAAAATTTAAATATTGCAATTAGGAAGGGAAGACTTCTATGATTCATGATTAAAAGTAAATTTATATATATATATATATATATATATATATATATATTCCTTTAATCTTCTCTCCAAAAAGGGGGGGGGAGGGTGAACAGGAAAGAAAGAGAAATGGGGAGCCAGCTGACCGGTTTCGACCCTCGCTTCTCAAAGCTGTATCGAGGGAATTTTTAAAACAAAGAATGAAAAAGCGATTAAAATTGCGTTTTATTCAATTTACGGGGAGAAAAAAAAAATGGAAAAACGATTAAAATAAAACAGCCTTATGGTCGAACACCCTAGAGATTAATCACGTTCAAACCCAGGAGGCATTCTCTTTGCTTGCAAAGGGAAGGTTTTCTAAGTCGAACGTGAATAGTCTCCAAGATCTTAAGATGATATAGTGAATGAGCACGACTCAGAATAGAAAAAGATTCCGTGCTAAAGTTCGTTGCACAAGACGAGTTTTTAAGTAAATGATCAGTAATTGAGGACCCGTATGTGTTAGCAACAACATCAGTTGCCCGGTAGGTTCCATTCCTAATTTTACTTGGTATATGTTGTTGGATTCTTTCATCTAATCTTAATGTCGTTCGACTCAAGTAGTTAGCACCGCAATCACATTCAAAATTGTAAATAACGTTACTATTATAGTGGGGGGTAGAACGTCTTTTCCAGAAGATGGAAATAAAGTTCTCGTAGAGAACACAACACGCACATTGGCAGCAAAATAACATCCATGAACTGCTGAACTTATTTGTTTGGCAAATTTCTCACTTACTGTACCCAACCAAGGCAAACGAAGATAAATTGGACATTTGGCTACTATAATCTCTTTAATTCGAGAGAATTCAGCCAATTTCTTTTGAATAACTGACCTAATCACATCTAGTGGGTACCCGTTTTTTGGATAAAGTATCCGTAATTGTTTCCAATTCCTTATCTAATTTTAACTTGGAAAAATCATAAGAGCACGATGTGTTAGGGTCCAAATTAGATTTATCTTACGTTTTTTCAGGTAAAATGAATCCCAACGAGTGGACAAACCTGTAAACGTTGGTTTACGGTATAAAGATGTATGGTAACTAGATGGTGTTTTTGTTACCAATACATCAAGGAAAGCTATGGATGAATTGCACTCTCCCTCAGAGGTGTACTTTAACGCGGGATGCATTCCATTGAGTAAGGAGAAAAAATTGTTTGCTTCCGTTTGGTTATTAAATGAACAGAATGTGTCGTCAATATATCGGAAGTACACTAATTGTTTTATGGGTCCAGATAGTAAGCGCTCTTCATAGAACCACACAAAAATATTCGCCATGGTCGGTCCAAGTACTGACCCCATGGCCACGCCATCTTTTTGCCGATACATAATATTGTTGAAACTAAATTCCACAGATGTCGTGGCAAATTTCATAAGTTCATTAAAGATGTTTTCAGGAATAGGAGGAGGTGATATCCGGCCCCGATATAAAAAAATCTGCACACATATCTATAGTTTCCAAAACAGGGACACAAGTAATCTATATATATAAAAATGTAACTCTTGGTTCGTTCGTAATTAATAGCCTAAATAACCACTGGAAGGACTGCTTCGGCATTTTAGTATAATATGTTTACTGTACCCATGCGTGTTTTTATATATCTCTTTTTAATTATAACATTATATTTAATTTTTCTATAATAAATAGGCGGTTTTCTTTGTACGGATGGGCCATTTTTTTTATTTGGGGACAATTATTTCACACCGCGTGCCATCACGTGACATCACTAAACGGAACTTCTATATACTAAACTGACATTTTTCGTTTAAAAATGGAATTATTTCTCTTTTGTTATATATATATATATATATATATATATATTAATATTTCGTGTTTTATATATAAAGTACAATTGTTGAATGTTATTCTTTTGATTATATTTGTTTGGGAGAAGCACAATTAAAAAAAAGATTAAAACAGAGCGAAATTTAAATTTGCATTCCATTTTTACAACAACCGTAAACAAGCACATACTTCACAAGTTTTATCGTAACCCATAAAAATCTGGTAGCTGAGTGTCAAATCTGCTTAAAATATTATAATATATATATATATATATATATATATATATATATATATATATATATATATATATATATATATATATATATATAATGACTTCTCCCTAACATACTGGCAAAAATTTGGTTCCGTCCTTCCCTTGAGTGTTCTAATAAGAGGAATTGATTTACTAGGATTTGTATTAGAAGCTGAGCAAAATTATTTAATTGTTGAATTTTTTGCATTTTGGTTAAATTTGTTAGTTTGCAATCGCTAAAAGCCCACACAAAAAATTGAACAAAAGACAAAATTAAAAAGAATGGTACTCATGCAGAATTTATACCCCCCCACACCGGATTCCAATTAGTTTAGGGTTCGACCGGCCATCATCACCGGATTCAGCCGAGCGTTGTCCAAATGTTGAAACACTAAATCAACATTTTATTTATTTTTTTGCATAATTAATTAATGATGGGAGTATTTTTTTTGTTTATTTTCTTAACATCTGTTGACAAAAAATAATTTGTACATTCTCTTGAAAAAAAAAATCGGTATTTTTTTTAGATTAGGCCCAGCTCCACAATTTTCTTTTAAATGAGAACTTTTAAAGGTTTTCGACTATGCTGACTACGAAACATGCATTGAAATTTTGCAGAAATAATTAGTTATCGAGATATAAAAAGTTGTATTATGCATTGTATTTTTTGGCGGCCATCTTTTTTACGCGCATGCAATGTCAGTCAGAGATGAGTAGATTTGTTTATGGCGCGCGCACGCGCGTAAAAATGTCTGCCAAAGAATACAATGCATAATACAACTTTTTATATTTCGATAACTACTTACTTCTGCAAGATTTAAATGCGATTTTCGTATTCAGCATAGTCGAAAACGTATAAAAGTTGTCATTTAAAAGAAAATTGTTGAGGTGGACCTAATTTGAAAATTTTCCGAAATATTATTTTTTATTTAAAAAAAAAACAGTGTTTACAAAATGCCGGCGTGCCTTCATGCAGCCATTTTTTTTTTACGTAATAAAAGCAATAGAATTTTACGAGTTAAATATTTTTCAATTTTTAAACTTTAAAAATCTATCAAAATTTTTCTTTTCGTTTAATTTTTACGATATTTTCAGGGTCAATGTGAAATTTTATGCTCTTTCCAATAAACCAAATATAATATTTTAGACAAACGTTTTTTTTTTCAAATTCACCCCCCCCATTTTAAAATGTTTATTAAAATTTTAATAATTAATTTGGTACTTGTACAGTTTAGTCAAGACATTAAAAAATGAAAATATCGAAAAAAGGTTCATTAGCTGAGACATTGGGGAGGGGGAGGGGGTTTCTGAAATTTTGGAGAGGGTTTTATTATAGTGGTTTGATTTGGGTGTGATATTTTGTACATGTTTGAAATGGAACGTTTACAGCAATAGGGAAAACATAGAATGTTCGCGAATATAGTTTAGAGTTTTTGTAAAAACAAGGGGTTCATTAGCTGAGACATTGGGGAGGGGGAGGGGGTTTCTGAAATTTTGGAGAGGGTTTTATTTTAGTGGTTTGATTTGGGTGTGACATTTTGTACATGTTTGAAATGGAACGTTTACAACAGTAGAAAAAACATAGAATGAAGCCCAAATGGAGGGGCTCCGATGACGGCGGTTCCTGGATTTCGGCCCAACTGGTTTATTGAAGAAAAGTCTGTCTTTTTAAAGTGTTTAAATAGATTCCAGAAATAAATTCAGAAAGTTTTCTGATTGGTCCAAAATATAATTATTTGTTTTTATTCAGGTTAGTGGATGCGCAGACGCTATGCGATACACACGAGTTTACGCATTTTGATTTTGGACGTCGAGGTGTAAACATCGGCCGCTACAGCAGTTTTGCTCAGTGGCTGATTTATTTACGAACTGCATAACTATATAAGACATTTCGCTTGTAAGTTTTCAGCTTGTTTTTATATGATTCTGTAGCAGCACCATATACTCGCGGATTAAATTTTTGAATATGTTTTTTTTTTTTATATTTTTTTATTTTTATTTTTTGGTATCGTTTGAGACGAGGCTTAATAATTTATGTATCCATTTTTATTTTTTTGTGGACTGTTATCCCCATCTTCATAGTTATTGTTGTTGTTTTACCATATTCTGGTAAACTCATCCTGTGGCCTTCTTCAGGTGATCAACCGCGACCGGATAGAAATGCTGAGTCTTGTGACTGTATTCCCAGGAATTACTGCCTTCCATAGTTGTTCTTGTCCCACGGTTTTGGCCAACCAATCCTCTGGCTTGGCCGGGTGAACATTGTCTGAAGATGGTGGATTCAATCCTATCCAAACCAGGCTAGAGGATTAGTTGGCCAAAAACGTGGTGAGCCAACAACAACTATGGAAGGCAGTAATTATTGGGGATACAGTTACAAGACTCCGCATTCCTATCCCGTTGCAGTTAACCAACTGACGAATGCCAGAGGATAAGTTGGCCGAAACGTAGTGAAACAAGTTCAATTATTACGATGAGGATAATAGTCCGAAAAAAAAAATGAATGCATATTTTATTTTGTAATTAATGTATGTTTCGTTTCATTGCTGATTGATCGTAACCCTAACCCAACTCCCTTTCTGACTTGTTCAATCAAAGACCATCTCTCTGGCGAGCTAAACTACGGCAACTCTCTCTCTCTCTCTCTCTCTCTCTCTCTCTCTCTCTCTCTCTCTCTCATTTCCTCCCGGCTCTCGCTGACAGCATACTTCTTTGTTGGGGCGCGCCTTCGCTCGGGCCTTTTGGTCTCGGGTTGGCGAGAAAAAAACAAAACAAACAAAAAAAACAAAAACAAAAAAAAAAAAACAAACAAGCAAGCATGACTACTGCCGCACATAGACTTTAGTGCGGTACACCTCGACTAATTTCTGAGCGTGACTACACATAAGTTTTTAGCTTGAAGTCGTTTAATTTTTAACCGCCTGGCAATAGCTCAAACAGTAACGACGAAGGCTGAATCGCTAAATAACAACTATGGCTGGAGCGTTTAATGTTTTGGTTTCGATTTCAACTGATGATACACCAAATTAAAGATATATTATTGTAAAAATAAGATTTATTTAATACAAATACTATAGCAGTTTTTTAATCCCGAAAATACGTGAACACATAACAGATAAGTTATATGTTAACTAAAATGTTTAACTTATTAATAATATTAATTATTAATACATCAGTCGTTTGAATACACATATTTATTTATTTAATTAATTGGAATTCTTACTGAGATGATTAATTTGTATTATTTATTTATTTATTTATTTATTTATTTATTGCGGACAATGATCCTCATCTTCGAGTTTTTATTGCACGACGTTTCGGTCAACTATTCTTCTGGCCTTTGTAAGGTGGTTACCGCGACGAGATAGGAACTCCAAATCTCCTAACTGCATGCTCAGCAATTGCTGCCTTCCACAGCCCCCCCCGCCTTGTGCGGCCCAGGCGACAAGATCAAAGTGTAGTATCTGTTCCGGCAGATACTGCACTTAAGATAATTTGTACCAGTCAATGGAGGGGAAACCCTCTATACTGGGACAATTATTATTTTTGGTAACCAGAGTGACCCCTTTTAGGGGAGCTGGTTTTTACCTCACATTAAAAACGGCCTTGTGCCTAATTTGCTCAGTGGGGGAGCAAATAAACACCATCTGTTCCGGCAGATACTGCACTTAAGATAATTTGTACCAGTCAATGGAGGGGAAACCCTCTATACTGGGACAATTATTATTTTTGGTAACCAGAGTGACCCCTTTTAGGGGAGCTGGTTTTTACCTCACATTAAAAACGGCCTTGTGCCTAATTTGCTCAGTGGGGGAGCAAATAAACACCATCTGTTCCGGCAGATACTGCACTTAAGATAATTTGTACCAGTCAATGGAGGGGAAACCCTTTATACTGGGACAATTATTATTTTTGGTAACCAGAGTGACCCCTTTTAGGGGAGCTGGTTTTTACCTCACATTAAAAATGGCCTTGTGCCTAATTTGCTCAGTGGGGGAGCAAATAAACACCATCTGTTCCGGCAGATGCTGCACTTAAGATAATTTGTACCAGTCAATGGAGGGGAAACCCTCTATACTGGGACAATTATTATTTTTGGTAACCAGAGTGACCCCTTTTAGGGGAGCTGGTTTTTACCTCACATTAAAAATGGCCTTGTGCCTAATTTGCTCAGTGGGGGAGCAAATAAACACCATCTGTTCCGGCAGATGCTGCACTTAAGATAATTTGTACCAGTCAATGGAGGGGAAAGCCTCTATACTGGGACAATTATTATTTTTGGTAACCAGAGTGCCCCCTTTTTGCCTACTTTTAGGGGAGCTGGTTTTTACCTCACATTAAAAACGGCCTTGTGCCTAATTTGCTCAGTGGGGGAGCAAATAAACACCATCTGTTCCGGCAGATGCTGCACTTAAGATAATTTGTACCAGTCAATGGAGGGGAAACCCTCTATACTGGGACAATTATTATTTTTGGTAACCAGAGTGACCCCTTTTAGGGGAGCTGGTTTTTACCTCACATTAAAAATGGCCTTGTGCCTAATTTGCTCAGTGGGGGAGCAAATAAACACCATCTGTTCCGGCAGATGCTGCACTTAAGATAATTTGTACCAGTCAATGGAGGGGAAACCCTCTATACTGGGACAATTATTATTTTTGGTAACCAGAGTGACCCCTTTTAGGGGAGCTGGTTTTTACCTCACATTAAAAATGGCCTTGTGCCTAATTTGCTCAGTGGGGGAGCAAATAAACACCATCTGTTCCGGCAGATGCTGCACTTAAGATAATTTGTACCAGTCAATGGAGGGGAAAGCCTCTATACTGGGACAATTATTATTTTTGGTAACCAGAGTGCCCCCTTTTTGCCTACTTTTAGGGGAGCTGGTTTTTACCTCACATTAAAAACGGCCTTGTGCCTAATTTGCTCAGTGGGGGAGCAAATAAACACCATCTGTTCCGGCAGATGCTGCAAGCTATGACTAGCAAAGACCAGATGTGGGGGCAACCCCACATGCCTGACCTTTAACCAGCTCCCATTTCCCACCTCTCGGGAGCTGGTCCCCTTTTTCCATTCCCCCTCCCTTCACTCCTCACATTAAAAATCGGCCTTGTGCCTAATTTGCTCGGTGGGGGAGCAAATAAATACCATCTGTTCCGGCAGATGCTGCAAAGCTATGACTAGCAAAGACCATATGTGGGGCCAACCCCACATATCTGAACTTGGTCACTGAAGGGGCAACCCTTCATACCAACAGTTTCTAATCCAGCTCCCATTTCCCACCTCTCGGGAGCTGGTGCCCCCTTCCCTCCCCCCTTCCCTCCATCTCCACATTAAAAAACGGCCTTGTGCCTAATTTGCTCAGTGGGGAAGCAAATAAATACAAAGATCAAAGTGTAGTATCTGTTCCGGCAGATGCTGCACTTAAGATAATTTGTACCAGTCAATGGAGGGGAAAGCCTCTATACTGGGACAATTATTATTTTTGGTAACCAGAGTGCCCCCTTTTTGCCTACTTTTAGGGGAGCTGGTTTTTACCTCACATTAAAAACGGCCTTGTGCCTAATTTGCTCAGTGGGGGAGCAAATAAATACCATCTGTTCCGGCAGATACTGCAAGCAAAGACCATATGTGGGGGTAACTCCACATATCAGACCTTGGTCAATGTAGGGGCAACCCTTCATACCAATTGTCACTATCCAGCTCCCCTACTCCCCGGGGAGTTGGTCCCCATTTCCCCTTCACTCCTCACTTTAAAAATCGGCCTCGTGCCTAATTTGCTCGGTGGGGGAGCAAATAAATACCATCTGTTCCGACAGATACTGCAAGCAAAGACCATATGTGGGGGTAATCCCACATATTAGACCTTGCTCAATGTAGGGGCAACCCTTCATACCAACAGTTACTATCCAGCTCCCATTTCCCACCTCTCGGGAGCTGGTCCCCCCTTCCCCCCCTCTTTTTCCACATTAAAAAACGGCTTTGTGCCTGATTTGCTCAGTGGGGAAGCAAATAAATACAACTGCCTTCCATAATTGTTGCCGTCTCACCACGCTTTGGCCAACTAAGCTCCTGGCTGGCTTTGGGTAGGATTGAAACCGCTATCTTCAGACAATGCTCACGTGGAAACGTGGAGATTCAACGCCTCTTTCCACTATACCATGGGCCCCAAAGGTGGTGAGACGACAACAACTATTGAAGGCCGGTAATTGCTGAGGGCGCAGTTGGGAGATTCGGCATTCCTATCACGTCGTGGTTAACAACCTGACGAAGGCCAAAGGAATAGTTGGCCGAAACGTCGTGAAGCCACAAATATGGAGATAAATAATGCACATATTTATTGTACAAGAAAAAAAAAGAAGCTTTTTTAAATGAATATAATATTTGTGCAGATGTGAAAAATCTAACAAAACAAGACATTAGTAAAAAAGACATTACTCCAATTATTCATATTTAGCGCATTTGGCAATCAGCAAAATTTACACATAAAACGATGACGTCACCGATTTTGCATTAAAAAATGGAGGGCCTACAGACAGGAACCACTTGTATTGATTACGCAATAGGCAGCACGCCAGTCGTTTGACTTACGTTAGGTCAAGCTATCTAAAGTTCGTGAGTTCGGTCCTCACCTGAGGCATAAATTTTACATTTTTCAGATGTGTGCTGAGGCAAAAAATCGTGCCAAATTTATGTTCACGAGGAAAATAATTTTCTTTAAAGTGAACTTAATTAAGAGACGATGCGTATAAATTAACGATAAAATAAAGAGATTAGCGCTACGTAGTGCAGTAGGCAGTTCTTTAGTCTCTTAATTATGTATCTTAGCTTGAATAGTCTAAAATGTCTTCTGGAATCCATCAATCTCGAGTACTTTTTTTCACTATTCAATTGTTTCTGTCTTAGTGTCAAGACGAAATAAACGTAATGTCGAACATGGCACTATTTTCATGCATTAATTAAATAAATTATTACAGTAATACAATACCAATCTTACCCCATACGCTCATACTAACGATGTTCAAATGTTCCATGGAATTAAAGAACTAATTTCAACGTTTATATGACGACTAGAAACATGTCCTATTTATATCGAATCAGGCGGACAAACATTATCAATCGTCTTAACTTTGTGTTATAAATCACGTAGAAAAAGAACTTTGCATTTTTAGCTAAAATTAGACGGCTGATTTTATTAATCATTAAAGCCTGCAACAGAAAATTAAATCATCATTTAATAGTGATGATTGCAACGTCTTGTCAGACGAGTGCCACTCCCTCAGACACTTAAAGTCAATGAGCCCAAAAATGACTTTTTCTTTTAGTCCTACTGGTGAATTCACACGCTCAAGCAGGCATGACACTGAAGACGGTCATTGAGATTAATTATTACATGCTTCCACCATTTCAAGCCTCCATGCATCACAACTTTTCCATCGCCACAGGACCACTTTTATAGACAAATGCCTAAGGGAGTATCTATACACAGATGATGTTACAGAGTCTTAGCTTTGTACGACAGCTAAGTCTCTCTCTCTCGGTTCAAAATTTTGAGATCCAGCAACAAGCAAGAGCAAGATAGCCAGCAACAAGTTAAACTGCAGACCAGCTTAATGCGGGTACTGGTCTCCCGCTTTATGGTTTTTTAAATCAGAGATTTGCTTCTCCTAGAAAGGTTACCTTCACCACGGCTTACAGGAGCCCTCTCCACCCCAACACACACATACACACAAACACACACGGTGCTAGTTGGCCGTTGACCCCGAAACAGGGTTCATTCGCCCTTTGGAAGGTCTTGTTTTTAATCCTTCAGGGGGACTAGCCACCCTCCTCACCAAACAAGTCTGGTGGGGGTACCAGTTTAGTCGCCGGTGACTCGACCATGAGGCAGGTAGTACTGGGTTACATGGTACCAGTAGCATATGACATGACCTGACATGACATTTAATAGTACATACATATATACATACATACATGCATACATACATACATATATTCCCTGACATTTTGTAATTAACAAAAAGTGACTTTTCCAGGGCATTTTTGTAATGTTAAAACGTTGTTGCATTAAATAAAGTAGTTGAAAAACAAAGCATTTTTTACAATTTTACAATTAATTAATTAATTTACTTTATTTTCCAGGGCAGTTTTGTAATTTATCAAAAGTGACTTTTCCAGGGCATTCATCGTCAAGTCCAAATATCAACCTCTTTTTTGTTATTAATGTTTTTGTAATGTTACATGTTTTGCGTTGGTTTCAGCGTCCCAAATTCTTGTATGAAAAAAAAAATGAATGAATCTCTTAGTAAAATAGAGTTATCTCCCTCAGATCACTGAGAGCCACACTACATACATACATACATACATACATACATACATACATATGCATACTAATATCTATCTATCTATCTATCTATCTATCTATCTATCTATCAAAGTGGACGTGTCTGTGTGTGTGTGTCTGTCTGTGTACATTTCCCCACGTAATAAATCTGTCAATTTTTAGTCTACAGACTCGAAATTGGATATACAGGACACAGATTTGGGAAAATCGATGTGATCGGTTTTGGGACAGAAATTTGGCTGTCAAGGGGTCAAAGTTCAGCGATTTGACCTTTGAGAACTCTACAAAACTCATCCGATAATTTTGGGTCTAAACACTTGAAATTTTAGATATAGGTTCCTTGGACATGGATCTAACTTAATAACTTGATTTGAGCCCAAAAACAAAAATTTTTAAGGGGTGATGATAGTGGTCAAAGTTTTAAAAAATTGACCTCTGCGGCCTCTACCTGATTACTCAGACAATTTCTGGTCTAAACATTTGAAATTTTACATAAAGGGTATTCAGAGATAGGACAAGCTTTTTCATGGGTTTGGGTCGAAAATTTTTAATTACCAATATATAAATGTATGTATGTATGTATGTATGTATGTATGTATGTATGTATGTATGTATGTTTGCATGTCTGCCAAAATCTTTCGATAGAGGCGACGGATTTTACCAAGATCAGTATCGTTTTAAAGTTTGACCTTTCATACGACAAATATCGAAAAATTGGCTAAAAACATTAACATCTTCACCTTCAACTAGGCACTTTCTACAGTGGGGGGGGGGGAGTCGCGTTTTTCGCCGATATTTTTTTAAAGACATCCTCTCCTTTCGATTGTCTAGCCTTAATGTAAACATAAGTCACTTCAGATTTGGCGGTGGTTGTAACCGCAATGACGTCAGTTTTTTTTCCAGTTCTCTTCCTCCTTCGAGGTACAGGTTTGAGCCTGCCTTCCTACTACCACTTTTTTTTTTTTTGCTCAACATACACATCCAAACACCCGGGCAACGCCGGGCTGAAATGCTAATATATATTTTAACGTGAACGTGCTTGTATGTCTGTGTGTCTGTCTGTGTACATTTCCCTACGCAATAACTGTCAATTTTCAGCCTACAGACTTGAAATTTGATATACAGGTTACTGAGATTTGAAAAAATCTATGTGACTGGTTTTCGGCCAGAAATTTGTCTACTAAGAGGTCAAAGTTCAACAATTTGACCTTTGAGAACTCTACCAAACTCGTTCGACAATTTTAGGTCCAAACACTTGAAATTTTAGATATAGGTTTCTTGGAAATGGATCTAACTTAACTGGATTGGAGCCCAAAACAATAAATTTTAAGGGGTCATAATAGGGGTCAAAATTGACCGCTTTTTTTTGTTTGCTCAACATACACCTCCAAATACACGGGCAACGCCGGGCATCCATGCTAGTATATATATATATATATATATATATATATATATATATATATATATATATATTAGTGAATTAATGACAAAAGTCTATATTCCAAAGTTCATGATGCCGATTCAGTTGATTTAATTCAGTTGGCATTTACAATTCTTGACAGTATCTGTTTCGTAGCACAAAATCAATCACGTAATTATTATATCAATCAGTGAATCTATTTTGCTCTTAGCTCATCAGAAGAAATAGCAACAATCAATCAGTCAAAAGGAAATAAAGTGCGTTTTGACATGATTAAAAACCGAAAATTGGAAGAGAAGCTGCAAATACCTTAATATGTTTCCATTACGCCATTTTGAACGCACTTTATTTCCTTTTGATGGATTGATTGTTGCTATTTCTTCCAATGAGTTAAGGGCAAAATAGATTCACTAATAGATATAATAATTAAGTGATTGATTTTGTGCTACGAAACAGATACTGTCAAGAATTGTAAATGTCAACTGTATTAAAGGAATAAATTGTAAGATGGTCAACATCATGAACTTTGGAATAAGGACTTTTGTCATTCATTCACTATATTGCTCTGTAATTACACTGTCCTTCTCAAATAAGGATCGGTATATATTATAAGAAAATAAAGTATATATATATATATATATATATATATATATATATATAAATTTCTTATCAAATGTTCTTAAATCGGTTTTCGTTTGTATATCCTTATATCTGTATAATGCCGACTTTTCTCCTCTTCTGATAAGAAACAATTAGCTTCGAAATGCCATGATCCAAATAGTTTTTTTTTACTTTTTTCTCATCCTTCTTTGTTATTGTCTGATTAAATAATTTTTTTATAACTTTTATTCTTCATCTTAGACACACACACACACACACACACACACACACACACACACACACACACACACACACACACACATATATTGTATGTTTACTTATGCAAACATTGTTAGTTACATATGTGCGTGCGTGTTTCAGCTGTACTTCGTTTAGAGATCCAGCGTTACCAGGTATTTCTTTCTTTTGGAACCAAGATAAAGACCCTTTTGTTTTTTTATTTTGGTTTGCAAAGTAGAGAAGGCCCGATGAAGCTGGATCTCTAAACGATATGCAGCTGAAACACATATGCACATATGTAGCCAATACAGTTTGTATAAGTAAGGATATTATAAGTATGCTCTGTTTATCATTGAGCACTCTTTGATAAACACTGGGGTTTCAATGGATTTTCATCTAGGAAACTAAAACGGTACAACCATTTCTTAAAGGTTTTATTTCTCAAGAGAATTGATTCGCATCGGAAAGAGGAAGAGAGACTAACCTTCTCTTAGCTAGTTAAATAACTAATGTATTTTCTTACTTAAATCTTGGAATGATATGCAAACAGATCTCAGCGAGGGGGCTATTTTGCTTTTGGCGATATTCAAAAATTTCTTACAGCATTATCGGTGGTGTCTGTTTATGGAAATCGTACGTCTTCCACAAACGAACTGATTTGAAAATCTTTATTTTCTCTCAGCTCGACAAATGTGACGTTATACATCATCTCAATTCTCTTTTGTCTAAGTGACCTGACCTCTCGTTTTGTTTTAACCTCAGATGTAACCCATCTTTGATTCAACCCGGAGAATGAGTCCACTTTGTAGATTTGGGTCATCATGACATGTATACAACAAGACACTTGCCAAACTGTATACTAACTGACTTAATCGCTATTGACATAGGGTCCCTGATATGTGACACATCGGCCGAAACGTTGTGAAAATAACATCCAAGATGAGAAAAGTCGTCCGAAGAATCCCAATAATACGAATTTAATCGTCATCTAAATAAAATCCGTGAAAAAAATTGTTCAAGCAAGTTTTAGCAAATGTTGAATTTTTGTGACCCTTCCACCGAAGAAGTAGAAATTGACCATCCGCTCCGGAAGCTGCAGTTGGTGAAGTGAGATTAGAAGATGGCTGAATCGCGCGGCCGAATTGTGCCCGTAACCGGATTGGCTGATGTAGGTGGACAGCGCGATGTAGATCTGTCGGAGGTAAGTGTCCACTCGATCTGTCTGACAGAACCGCAGTTCTCGCACTGAAAACACAAAGGACAAGTTTTTTTTTTAGAGGCAGAAGAAGAAGAGGGAAGGAGAATGGGGATGAGAGGAAGGAAGGGCGAAGGAGAAGGAGGGATATGTTCTTTTTAGAGGCGGAGGAGGAAGAGGGGAATGAGAAAGCGGATGAGAAGGGGAAGGAGAAGGAGAAAGATGAATTCTGGTTGAGAGGTATGATTGGAAGAAGGGAGAGGAGGAGTTATGATTTTAAGGAGGAAGAGGAAGAGTTACGATTGGAAGGAGGGAGAGGAAGAGAAGAGTAAAAGACAAGCCAAGAATTAGGAGATTGTGTTACGATTTCATCACTATTATCAAGGCCAGAAGTCATTCAAGGATGTGAGTAAATAAGATGGTATGATTGTCTGTCGAGAGATGAGGAATACTATGAGAGTACTAACATTAGTGAAAGGCATGAATTACGTTCGATTAACCATAGGGCGGGTTATGACAAGAATTTGTATACGTTTAATTTTTTTATTATTTGATTATCACTTATCAAGGCCAAGAGTAACTTGAGGATAAGGGTCAAGGAGATGAGATGATTGTAAGCCGAGAGATGAGGAATACCATAGGAGTATTAACATTGGTGAAAAATATGAATTGCGTTTAATTACCGATAGGGCGGGTTAGGACGAGAATTTGTTACGTTGGAGTTGAAGATGACCATGTCGTAATCAAGAGGGAAGCACTCCATTGGTAATGTGTTCAACAAGTGGAAGGCTCTTGAATGGAAATTTTTCCTATGGAAATTCCACCAGACGCTAGGCAATGGGAAGGAGAAAGAAAAGTTGCTTTCGGTTGTGGGAAGAAAGGCGAATTTCTTGCTTAGAATGCCTTGCAAGGAGAGGCACTAAAGATTAGAGGTTAGTCGAGCATCTTCCATATATATATATATATATATATATATATATATATATATATATATATATATATATATATATATATATAAATGAATTAAAAATGAAAATGTAGAAGACCTAAAAGCTCAACGTTTCGTTCAATGTTTAACGGACTTTATCAAGAGCAAAAAAGGTTAAAAGTGGCGCTTTTAGTTTTTTTTTTGCTCTTGATAAAGCCTGTGACAGAGTGGGCAAAACGTTGAGTGTTTAGATCTTCAACATTTCCAGTTTTCATACCGTTCGGATTTATTTTATCATATATATATATATATATATATATATATATATATATATATATATATATATATATATCTTATTAAATACTCCCGGTACTCAATTCCTCTTCTACTAAATACCCCCTCCTCGTTTGCCTTCGGAAGTACTTATCTGATCTTCCTCCCCTTTCAATACTTCTCTCCCCGAACTTTCCCATTTCTAACCTTAAATCCGTGTTGCCTTCGTTACCCTCGCCCTTGTATAATGCTGATTTTTTTCATCTTGTCTTATGAGAAGCATTTAGCTTTGAAATGCCACGGCCTAAAGAGTTCCCCCCTCATTCCCATTGCACTCATTGTAATGATCCCCATCCTCATTGACATGATAATGTAATAAATTTCTTATTTAATCTAACTTTAATTAATATCTCCGTAGAGAAACTATCAACGTCACTTTTGTGAGAAAGAGATTGTAGGGAGGAGAAAATATCACTCACCACTAGATTTCGAAGTTGATTTTGCACTCCGAGAAGACAGGAAACAGATATGGCAACAATACACCATCTTAGGGTGTATTTTACTCTCACATAAACATAGGATTGCACCAGGAGCGATAGAATGATCCAACTATTTTTTTCAGTGATTTTATGCATCTTCCATTTTTAGATATAAAGTGGAAGATACCAGGCTTCTTCAAGGACAGAGTCGTTCATTATGACTGACGTAAAGTACTGTTGCCACATATGGGTAGGAGCCGCTAGGATACCTTATCCTGCCTCGACAGAGTTCAAAACAGACTTCGTAGCCTAATGGGGGAATCACTTTTCTCTCCCTGGCAACCGCTTTCTCACAGAGGAGACGTTGCAAGTCTGTCTTTGCTTTATCATTATTTTCATGGCAAGTGCTCGTCTGAGCTCCAATCTATACTCCCCCACCAAACTGTCACGAGAAACACCCAACTATCAACTATCAATAATTTCCCACACTCTTTATCTGTGCCTAAACTTAAACGTAGATCCCATGAACAAAGTTTCTTTCTTAGAACTGCACACCTGTGGAACGCTCTTCATTTTGTTTGCTTTCCAGCTAGCTATAAAATAGTCGTCTTCAAGTCCAACGTAAACAAGTTCTTGATGGGCCGTTCCCCTTAAGTAATCCAATTTACCAAATTTACACTACTAACAATAATTACGACATTGCCCCATTGACCACTGTATGCTTATTAACCCTTATCCTCGAGAGGCCTCTGAGCCTTGATAAGTGGTGAATCCTTTGTAAAAAAAAAAAAGAAAAAAATGAATAAAAAAGGACTGACGACAAACTTTCCCAACTTTTTTTTTTTTTTTTTTTGCCGCAGAAACGATTTATATATAAAAATACCGAATAAACTCTTACTTTGCCTGAGGATCAAAATCGTCTCCAAGAATCCAAGTTCGACGGCGTCCGGTTTGAGGATCTGACACGTGGTAATCACGTGACTCGTTCGCTGTGTCCTTTCATTGCTGAGCAACTGGAAAGCGAAAAAGAAAACGTAGACGTAAACGATTGGTTGATAAGAAATCACGTGACGAATCTATTCTTAGAAAAAAAAAGTGAATACATTTCTATTAATAAAAGTATCAAACAAGATATCGTGTGACTGTGTCTGTCATTCTCACCTCTACGTAACTTTGATAAATACACATTGAACGCTATATTATTTTGATTATTCGGACTACTGTCCTCCCCGTTCTGAATAATGTTTTCACAACGTTTCTACAGATATAACCCCCACCCCCAACCCTCTTCATGTGTATATTATCGATCTCGGGTGTCTTTCTGTCGAACTTGGGAATTTGTACGAAATTCGAACGAAGCCCTTCATTTAATTCAAGAGGCTATCTTCTTTTATTTTGTTCCGTAACAGTGCTGATTCTAGTATAATTTTTAAGTAATTCTCAATTGTATTCTTAATATCGCACGCCATGAGGATTTCAACTTCCAGAAAATTGTCACTTGTAACTGATTAGCACTTTATCCGTTGCGCCACAAGTCCTATATTAATGAAATGCTAAGACAGAAAACTATAGAATTTAATATAAAATAGAAACCATCTTTTATTATATAAATCTCACCTGTCTGTGTAAATGTATATGTATGTATGTATGTATGTATGTAAATAATGTGTGAATTTGTCCATATCATCATCATTTACTATCTAAAAGTGTTAGTCTCAACCAAACTTTTTATTTAAAAAAAAAAAAAAAGAGTAAGCATCTTTAATATATGTCGGTTGGACTGTGTTTACATTTGACTCGTCGTTTGATTTTATTTGTGAAATAATGTGTGAAATTGTCCACATCATCATCATTTTCTACTTCAAAAGTGATAGTCTTATAGCGAAACTTTTTTGTAAAAATAAGAACAAGATGTAAATCCGTGCCATTTTTTTAAATCGTGCCCATCACCATCATCATCGTCCTGATCATTGAGTATTTATGACTTTTGGAATGTTCCTTCATGTGTATTATGTGTACGTATGTATATGCATATGCATGTATATGTGTATTTGTGTGCTACTATGTGTGTATGTTTGCATGTGTGTGCACATGCATATGTATGTTGGCATACTTCTGTATGTATGCATGTGTTCAGTTCCATGTGTGTGTGGGATGGAGAGGCCTCCCTTGGGGCGTGGTGAGGGCAGCCCCTCTGGGAGAAGCGGATCTTTGATAAAAAAAACAACATCAAAGCGGGAAACCAGTACCCGCATTAAGCTGGTCTGCAGTTTGACTTGTTGCTGGCTATCTTGCTCTTGCTTGTTGCTGGATGTCAACATTTTGAACCGAGAGAGAGAGAGAGAGAGAGAGAGAAGAGAGAGAGAGAGAGAGAGAGAGAGAGAGAGAGAGAGAGAGAGAGAGAGAGAGAGAGAGAGAGAGAGAGAGATTTAGCTGTCGTACAAAGCTAAAACTCTGTAACATCATCTTTGTATAGATACTCCCTCAGGCATTTGTCTATTAAAAAAAAAAGTCCTGTGGCGATAAAAAAGCTGTGACGTGTGCACGCCTGAAATGCTGGATGCATGTAACAATTAATCTGCCATCATTATATGTATCTATGTATGTATATGTGTATGTATATTTATATGTGTATGTATATTTACATATGTATGTGTGTGTGTATATTTATATATGTACATGTGTGTTTATATGTATTTATATCTATGTGTATATGTATGTATATGTGTCTGTGTGTATATATGTTTGTGTGTGTATGTATATACATTTATATATGTTTGTATGCATGTATATGTTTGTATGCATATATGTGTATGTATGTATGTATGTGTGTATGTATATGTATGTGCATATGTGCATGTATGTGTGTATGTGTATGAATGCATATATATGTATGTGTATGTATATGTAGGTAAGTGTATGTATATATATGTGCATATGTGTACGTATATGCATGTGTATGTGTAAGTATATGTATGTATGTATTTGTATATGTGTGTATATGTATGTATATGTGTATGCATGCATGTAGGTATGTATATGTATGTTTGTGTATTATGCATTGTGTATGTATATGGGTATATATGAGCGTATGCTTATAGACATGTATGTATGTATGCATGTATATATTTATATGTATGTATACTAATGACCGTCTTGTGTATGTTTGCATGTGTGTGTATGTATATGTATGTGTGCGTAATGTGTATTGTGTATGTATGCATGTATATATGTGTGTAATATCTGTTTATATGTATGTGTGCGTGCGTGTATATATATGTATGTATACTAATGACCGTCTTTAGTGTCATGTCTGCTTGAGCATGTGAATTCGCCGGCAGGACTATATGTCATTTTCGGGCTCATGAATTTTCAGTGTCTGAGGGAGTGGCACTTGTCTGACAAGACCTTGCAATCATCATGTATGTATGTATGTATGTATGTATGCTTAAAACTTTCGACAGAGGCGACAGATTTTCACGATATCGGTATCGTTTTGAAGCTCAACCCTTCGGACGACAAATATCGAAAAATTGACTAAAAACATTAATTCCTTCACCCTCAACTGGGTACTTTACTACAAGGAGGGGGTCGCTTTTTTCGCCAATACTTTCAAAAGTTATCCCCTCTTTTCAATTGACTAGCCTTAATTTAACACACACCTCCACACACTCGAGCACCCAGGCTAGTCTATAATATAAATCTCACCTGTCTGTTAGTGTGTGTGTGTGTGTGTGTGTGTGTGTGCGTGTGAATGTATGTATGTTTGTATGTCTCGCTTAAACTTTCGACACACGCTGACAAAATTGGTATCGTTTGAAAGCTCAGTCTCTCGGCTGACAAATATCCCCAAATCGGCCAAAACCATTAATTCTTTCACCATCAACTGGGCCGTTTTCTATAAGAAGGGTCACTTTTTTCGTCGACATTTTTGCCAAGTCATTCACGTCTCGTGACGTCGACGTGCGCATAAAACATATCATTTCAAACGCCTGTGACGTCACAAGTCGAGTCGGCGAGACGACTAAACGGTTGCCTTTTTCACCTTCTTTTTCTTCTAACGTTGTAAGTTCGAGCCTGCCGGTTTGCCTGCTTATCGTATTTTTTTTTTTGTTGCTCGCACGGGTATTCATTTATTTTAGATTTTTTTTTGCTCGCACGGGTATTCATTTATTTTAGGAGATTTTGAAACGTATTGTTCAGGTCTCCGTTATCATAAAACCTCGCAAAACCCGGAAAACGCCGGGTATCCCCACTAGTCTATTAAATAAAAGGCAAAATATGTGTGTGTGTGTTTGTATGTCTGACAAAAAGTTTCGATCGACGTGACAGTTCCTGACGAAATAGGTATCGTTTCCCGGACGACAGATATCGAAAAATTGGTCAAAACATTAATTCTTCTTCCTCAACTCAGCCGTTTTTTACAAGGAGGGGTCGTTTTTTTCGTCGACATTTTTGCAAGTCATCGTCTCCTTCCGACTAACTACAATTAATTCCAATGCTCACGACTTCCAGGTGCACAATGGCCGCATCAGCTAAGACGTTATGGTTTTTCATCTTCTTTCCTTCCTCTGTGTTACGGGTTCGAGCCTGCCTGCCTACTATCACTCCTCTCTCCACCCAAACTGCCTACTGTTGTTTTGATCCCCCATGCTACTACCACTTTTTTTAATACCTCTTCCCCCGGGGGTTCCTTACTACACTACCTCCCCACACGCGGGCAACGCTGGGTACACCCACTAGTCTATAATATAAATCTCAACCGTCCGTGTGTTTGTGCTTGTTTTAGTATGTGTTTGTATGTCCGCTAAAAACTTTTGTCATCCGCATCGAACAGGCACAAACCTGGTACCGTTAGAAAAGAGATATCTCTCGGGCACAAAATATGGAAACATTAGAAAAAATCGTCAATTATTTCATGTAGAAATGTCGTTTTGTTTGAAGCTGAAGGCCAGATAAAAACCTTGGTTTCTACGCTGTGTGTTAATCGTGCATGCGCGAACGGTCGTTTTGTTGTTTCATTAAAAAAAAAAAAAAACTAAATTTGCAACGTCATAACATCTGTGCCGTCATGGTTCGATCGATAACGTGTTCGCTAACGAACTGAACTTTTTCTTTTTTTCTTTTCTTTTTGTTTGCTTGCAAAATTTTGCCTTCGGTTTCGCTTCTGGCTGATGGCACTCAAGTCCCTTTTTTTAATTGACTCTATAAATTAAAATTTCATGTTTAACCATATTTTACGATCGAACAACGTCACCTCTCCCGCTAGTATCATATAAAAGTTGTTAAAGAAAGAAGTTCTCTTACCAATTTCATTTGCCAATCATCATATGAAGAACACGCTCCTCTTCCTCCTCTTCTTCCTCCCCCTTCTCCTCTAAAATCTGGTTGCCATTGGGTGAGGTTCAATAGGAACAGTCCACCCCAACTGTTTTCTAATAAAATCACCTGATGGTTCGGCTTGAGAATTCGAACGATTTCATTGGCAAGCGTCCGTCGAAGGGTCAAGTAGAGTACCTTCATGTGGAGGCCTGCAAATAAATAAATAAATAAATAAATAAATAAATAAATAAAGATATAAATAATAATAATAAAAATAATAAAAATAAAACAACCGAAAAAAAAAATGAAAGCAAAATTTGATCTCAGAAGATGCGGTGAACAAGTCGAATGGGTTAATTATTCTGGTTAGGCAGAAAACTTTTAAAGATCAAGGAACGTGACTTCAGCAGATACTCTACGAGGGTCGTTCCGTAAGTAAATCCTCCTATCTTTTTTAAACTAAAAAATTGAAGAGCTACGAAGAGGGGAGTGGTGCCATTAAACTGAACGGCCTTTTGTGTTCCAGAATTTATACTTCTACATTAGTCAACATCATTGTCAAAGCACTTTTGCCAGCAATGAACAGTGGATGTGCATGGGCGCCCGGAGCGTGCTTTGGCACACGATAGTCATTTCAAAATTAAAGCCTCCTATTTTTAATAAAAAAAAAAGTTGAGGAGCTACGAAGACAGGAATGGTGCCATTAAAGCGAGCAACATTTTTGTGTTCCATAATATATTTTCCTACATAGTCAATACCATTGTCAATGCACTTTTGCTAGTGGTAAACAGTGACTGTGCATGGCCGTCTGGAACGTGCTTTGTCATATGAGGGGGGGGGGATTTAAAAAGTAAAGCCTTAAATTCTTTCAAACTCAGATGTTGAAGAGCTACGGAAACGGAAGTGCTAAAATTAAAACGAGCAACCTTTTGTTCTTCAGAATTTATTTTTTTTAACATAGTCACCACCATTCTCAGTGAACTTTTGTCAGGAATTCATCTCTGCTTTTGACGCACGACCATGACAAGAGTTGCTTTCTTAGAGTCTCACAACGTCAACATCTGCAGCAGAGAGATTAAACTTTCAGGTCATGAATGCATAAGTCTAGTCATCATAACAATGCAATTTGCAATGCCCTCTGATCCATTCGGGCGGAATAAAAATGGAAAGCATTACTTTTGGAAGAGTCTCTGTGATAATAATCTTCTTTGCTGGAATAATGATTTTGAGGAAAAAGCTTGATAAATTATGAAGCTTATTCCAAAAGTTTGTCATATATATCAAGGTGTAAAGTAGTTGTTCTCAACGTTTGTTTGTCATGTCCTACCAAATCACCTCTAAAATCCTGAAGCTTCTGCATGATGTGCTGATGTATAATCCTCATCATTTAAAACGTTTTACCTGAAGTGTTACATAATGAAGAGTCAACAGCGAGTAAGTTTGGATTTTGATAAATAGCCACACTAAATGTTGCAAAAGTAACGGACAACACCGGAAAATATCGGATCCGGGCAAAACCAGATGTAAATTGGAATGATGGCAATGACATCAACCTGACATTCCAATCGAAGAATCGAGATCATGAAACAATGAGAAACTATTTAAACTGGATTGGAATTGCTAAAAGTGTTTCAAATCGAAGGTCAAAATAAGCGAATAATTAGATTCCGATCAAGGAATGTGGGGGTGATGTAAATGTAAGTCAAAACAAAAGCAGTCGGGCAGAAAGAAGAGAGAGAGAGAGAGAGGGAGAGAGAGAGAAAGAGAGAGAGAGAGAGAGAGAGAGAGAGAGAGAGAGAGAGAGAGAGAGAGAGAAGCCAGCCAACACACTTCTGCTGTCGCCCCAACAATCATACATCACCCATATGCTGACCAGAACTCTCTCGCTTGTCATTTCGATCGAAGAATCGGGATCAGGAAACAATAAGAGAAATATTTAACTCTCGATTAAAATTGCTAAAAGTACAAAAAGCATAACACAATAGAAGAAGACGGTCAAAATAAATGAACAGTAGTTCCAACCAACGGAATTTTAAATATAAGTCAAAACAAAGACAATTAGAGACAAAGAGAATAGAGAGAATCCATCGACCGACCAACCCCACCAAACTGACTCGAACTCCCTCGCTTTTCATATAATCACTGTAATGTAAATAAAACTTTGTTGATTTGACAGTTGTTATTTTATTTAAAAAAAAAGTACGGTCATCAGAGTGTATATACTTTGGCACAAATTTTGTAAAAGTGCAAATCATAAATATTATAGACGACATTATAATATAAGTACATGCCATGATGACACGGAACTTACAAAACAGAATCGTTCCCAGAGATTAAATCGTAGATGTAAAATTAAAACACAAAGCAACAGGTCAAACGGGGTAGACACAACAGGAAAGTAAAGTAAAATAATGAAGTCACATTTTGTCGAATTGCGTGAAAAATAAAATTTTGTCGATCGGAGCCGTACTGGAGACATCGAATAACGCGAGTCTGCTAGGATGACGTTGTTCGATGCAGTCGGCCAGTAAGGTAGAAAGAAAACTTTGATGATCGCCAAGTGTGAAATGTGATTCCGAAAATCTCTGAATGTCACGCACCTTAGTTAAATAGATGAATTAACTCGATAACTAACTAAGGGACACGTACATAATGTTATCCACCCGGGACCCACACGTTGTATACAGTCTACATCGCAAGGAACATAGAACAAGCAATAAGTTAACTCCTTTTTTTGTAACAACAATTATTTCCGGGTACTTTACAGAATAAATCCTGATCGTGCTCTTCTCTCGGACCTCTGTCCTCTCGAACGTCATTTTGAGCGTGCTCTCAAACGTGATCGTCGGTCTGTGCACACGCTCTTTTTATAGTCTTTTTCTTCACACATGACTCAGCATTTGTAAATGCGTGTCCACGTTCTGTTACAATCAGACTGTGTGACTTAATTCTATCCAGAAAAAAAAAACTTTAGAAATTCTCAGGGACCTCTCTGAAATGTCACACGAAGTAGATACAATAGGACATGAGGGGGGGGGGGAGTAAAATAATGAGAAAAAACAAAAGTTTCCAAATCAATTTGTCGCTTGTCATACACTGCCCAAAGCAGTTGACCAATAATGTAAAAAGAAAACTTTGGTAATCGCTAAGTGTGAAATGTTACCCATTAGTTTTCCAGCATTGTAGAGTGCACCCACATTCTTTGCAGTAGCCTTGGCAATGTTCTCAATATATTTGTTCCAATTCATATTGCCTGTGAATGTTAGTCATGGCAATCGATTGTTTAGAAGATTTCTTGTAATTGAAAAGAAAAGAAGCTTAGTCTTAGTAGCATTAAATGTTCGACTGTAAACTGGAGGTTATTATCTAAAGTTTCAGCCAATGCCTTGAATACGTGTATATTCATTTTTCCCTCATGTCTATTTTAGAGCATGTTGAAAAATGAGGTAGACGCAACAGGGCAGGAGTGAAAAGTAAAGTACTGATGACACGTTTTGTCGAGCTGAGAGAAAACAAAAATGTTCAAACCATCTTGTCGAGGAGAGTCAAACTGGAAACATCGAATTATGCGAGTCTGCCAGGAGCACGTTACGCTAGCCAGTTAGTCAATGATACTGTAAGGAAATTTTAAATATCGCCAAGAGTGAAATAACCACATAAAGATTTCTGACCGCATATCATTCGTCTTAGTTAAGTAGATGCGTTATCTAAGTAATGGCTCAAGAGAAGCTTGGTCTCCTCCCCGTCTTGCTCGTGTGTAAATCAATTCGCATAAGAAAGAAAACTTAGAAGCTCTCAAGTTTCATTCGTCTGGGTAAACTAAGGAGACGATCGATGGCCACCTATGGAATGTAGCGACCATTTGACAAAGCATCAAATGCGGCAGTGAAAACTAGACGAAGATAAACAGCAGCACCAAACATCGGACATTACAGAAGACGCAAAGATTGCAAAAAAAAAAAAAAAACCCAAACAAAAAAACACAAAAAACAGAAAAACAAAAACAAAAAAACCCAAACAAAAAACACAAAAAACAGAAAAACAAAAACAAAAAAAAACACGAAGAAAATGAAATAAACAAAAACAAGTTAAAATTCTGAGTCAGAAATTACAAATGAATAAACAAAGTAATAATTAGCAAGACACCATAGAATTTCCATTTCAATGTGTATAATTTGGTACTACTACTACTACTACTACTACTACTACTACTACTGATAATGATGTGTCATCTATATAAGTAAAACTACATGTATGTATGTGTGCCTGTGTGTGTGTGTGTGTGTGTGTGTAAATATTTAACACCGATCAATAAACTCTTAAAATACTGGTCACATAACACTAAAATAAACAGGAAATAGTTATACTAAAGCAAGAATGGTTTACAACGAGTAAAATCTTTTTCTGGATGGATGAATAACGCGTACAGAAGTAGACAAGTTGAAATGCAAAATGTTCATTTCAACTTGCCGACATTTCTATTAGATTGTGCATGCGTAAAACTAACCATAGCTAAAAGTGGTTTAATTTTATAACTTTCTTATCTAACTGTCGGGTTAGTTGAAACGCAAATGGAGAACCAAATGTTTTGGTTTCGATTCTAGTGTTACATGAAAGGGCTGTCCCCTTCTCATGTAAGTAAGAAGACATACTAGATAAATGAAAATGATATTAGGATTAGGCTAGAATTGAACCCTGTAGGAATGGAATGTTAGAAATTCAGTCTATTGTTAATTCTATTAGAAATAGTTAAATATTGTTTATGTCGGAAAAAGAGTCGACTGTCCGTTCTTTTAGAAATCTGGATATTAAATATGTCAGTTAACTTAATGCTCAATGCGAGTTAAAATATATTGTTTAAAAATAGGTTAGAATTAGAATTTAGGATTCTTTGTTTGTGAAAAGTGTGTTTGGACAAACATTTGTAAATCCATGTGAAGTAGTCACGTTGGTAAACACACTTCTGACGTCATAAACAAAGGAGATTTCTCAATATAGGAATCTAAGGGTTCGAAGTTAGAGAGTTGATGAGGATCAGATATTCAGAGCAGATCACACACCGTGATAGTCAGTTGGAGAGGAGAGCTCCTTAGAAGCGAAGGGATGAAAATAGACCATGTAAATCAAAGTTTGAATTCCTGACATCATCAATCGGCCGGTTGAATAATAAAGGAATCAACTATGTTTGTAACTGTTTGTCTCGCGTCGTCATTCCTTACAACAGAAAAGGTAAATGCGTTTTTATCATCATCTTGTAACGGGTTTGTACAACCCTTCCAAGTAATGTGCCTCCTCCACCATAAGTGAAGTATCTCCTCCCCTCTATGTGTGTGAAGAACAGTTGTATCATATCACCCAGTCTGTATTAATATGCAGTCTCCAAGAATTGTCACAGTCGTCGTCATCATGTAAAATATATAAATGTCTTCCCATCAGAATTGTCGTCACCA
This sequence comes from Euprymna scolopes, assembly GCF_053919585.1. Lineage (NCBI taxonomy): Eukaryota > Metazoa > Mollusca > Cephalopoda > Sepiida > Sepiolidae > Euprymna > Euprymna scolopes. The sequence goes on along the minus strand of NC_136522.1, from coordinate 17,245,050 downwards.
TCGTTATGTCTCCCTCATTACCGTCGGCATTCGTGTATTATATGTACCCCGTTATCATAGGTACCCCTTATGTACCCAGTATTAACCTCTATGCAACACTAGCTGGTGGCACCCAAGTCATTTTTTTGTTTAGAAAAAATTTTGAAATCAATATTATAGAATAGGTAGAATATGATATTCAACAGAGAATTGGTTTTGTAATAATAAGCACGAAGTCTGTATGTAGTAAAATATATTTAAGCGTATTTTACGACCCGGCAAGGCCGGGCTCCAACTGGTACTTGTGCAGATATTTAACTGGACGTATATTTGCTCGAAACATGACGTCAACCGCTGAACTATGCCGAGCGACGCCGATGATCAAATCTTAACAACGGTACGAAAAAAAAAAAAAAAAAAAAATGGAAATTGTAAAAAAACAAAACGACCTACCGTAATTTTGTTTTAATATTTATTTTATGTTTCATGGTAAACGTTTTTATGCAGGGTGGTGGGGGAATTTTTTTGTACTTTTTAAAAAATTTTGACAGATAATGTTTAGCGCAAAAAAGTTTTTTTCGAAACAAATCATGCATCTTTTTTATCCAAATTTTTCTTTTCAAAGAAAATTGTAAGAAACCGTTGTTAAAAAAGGTTCAGTTGTTTTTGTTTTAATTATTTTATATCATATAGTTTGTTTTTGTTTTTTGTTTCTTTTTTCTCTTCCAATATTTATCCATTGCTCGGTGTCTAACGCGAGATTACCAACAAACCCAAACGGTTGACGTTTCCGGGTTAAGTCGAGCAGACGCTTAAATACGCTCGGTTCAAAATATGCACGTAATTTATATAATATAAATAAATAAAATATGCGGTAATTTAACATGCTTTTAATTTTCTCAACATTAACTTTTAATTTTGTTTCGGCTAGACGCATTCGTAAAAACTTTCCCTTATTCTCGAATTAAAAAAAAAACAAAACAAAAACAAAACAAAAACAAGACAATAAATAACAACAACATAAAAAAACAACAACCAAAAAACAAAACAAAACTTACTTTTAATTTCCAATGTTAAATTTTGTGAGGCGAAACGTTTCCACAAATTACTTCTGTATAGCGGAACCGGAAGTGTCGACGATGGCTGCTGGGATTTGGGAGTCACAGGCCGGAAGGCGCTGACACGAGGTAGATCGACGCGCTGTTCATCCTGGGAAGGAGAGAGAACTGACCGAATCTCTGGATTGAATTCTGACCTAAAAATTCGCCTATCACACCCAGCCTGATTCGAGGAACATGATTTGCTTTTGGCTTTAACCGACTGGCTCCTTATAGAATGACCAGTGAGAGCAGATGTAAGTTCTGTTTTTTTCTTGCGAGGCCCGCGTTCTTGTTGTACGGCTAGAAGAAGAAGAAGAAGAAGAAGAAGAAGAAAAAAAAAAACGGGGATCAGATCAAATAGGTTTTTCAAAACCCCCAGAAGAAATCAGTCTTACCCTATATAAAAATCAACCTACTGATAAACGACTTAGGTGCTAGTGCACTTACTAATCCACGCTATTTTTTAAATCATATTTCCAAGTTTAATTAAAGTTTTATGATATGTTTTTTTATTCAATTGTACGGTTAAAGTATAGAATAGTTACAAAACACTCTCCTCTCTCCATGTTAAGAACGGCTTTTTAAATAATAACGTTATTATTTCAGCACGGATCAATAAGTGCACAACTTATTATGTATGTTTGCACATGCTACGTGTGTCAAAAGTTTACCGGTGTTGATCCGAAATCATCTATTTCATTTTGCTTATTTTCTGGGGTCCTTTAAACCTACTTGATCCGAGAAGTCAAACGACTAAGGAAAAACATCAAATATACAATAAATAAATGTTACCATTGTCAATAAAAGTTACTTTTGTAAAAGTCTGGCTAATGTTTTTTGTGTGTTTAAAGTAGTTTTAAATGCTCTTTTTTTAAATCTTAAATATTCGTTTTTTTTTTTATGGGCGGTTTCGCAAACAAGCTGGCAGCCTACAGTGTTCTTCATCGCAAATAAACGTGCCATAAACACGTAACAACCGAGAATTTGAGATACCCCCCCCCAAAAAAAAAACACTGTAAACTATTTTAAAAATTTATTTGCGGACTGGGCACTCATGCAGAGAGTGATCCAGTCGTAACTCAGCGCCCGCCCAGCTTTCCCCGGAACGTGACGTCAACAGCCGGAGTAAGCCGAGCGTCGCCGAGGAAATTAAGCCATCTGACGTAACATAAAGCTGAGCCAATGACAATGTAGCGCGATGGTTTTCAACGCGACGCGCGTCGCGCGAGTTGAATTCAAAGCAGCAGACGACAATTTTGAAGAGGAAGAAAAAAAAGGGGGAGAAGCACACCATTTCGTACTTTCACGCCAGAAAAAAAACAAAAAAACAAACAAACAAACAAAAAAAACCCCATAAATTTTACAGCTTAAGTGAGCCGTTGAAAACATCAGCCGGAGTCCTCGACTTTTGTCAAGAAAAAATCACTGGCACGGACAAAAACTTGTGCATCATGTGGACACTGGTGCAATCTTATTATAAGAGGAAAGGTAAGCGATGGCTATGCCTGGAGGTGTCAGGCTACCAAATGCCGAACCTTTACCTCAAACCGGACTGGTACCTTTTTTGCCAAGTCTAGGCTGACAATTACAATTATAATTAAAATAATTTACTTGAGGGCATTCGAGCGAGCAACACGGAAAGACCTCCAGCGCGAATGCGGAATACGATCTAGTTGGCCCAAAACGTGTCGACACAATAACAACTATGGAAGGCAGTAATTACTGAAAGAAAGAAAAACACAAAAAAGAAAAAACAAAGAAAAGACAAAGAAAAAAAAGAAAAGAAAAAACCAAAAAACCAAAGACCCCCCCCTCAAAAAAAACAACAACAAAGAAACAAAACAAAAATAAAGAAAAAAAAACTAAGAAAGAAAAACACAAAAAAGAAAAAAACAAAGAAAAAAAACAAAGAAAGAAAAAAGAAAACAAAAACAAAAGACCCCCCCCCCAAAAAAAAAACAAAGGAAAAAACAAATAAACAAAGAAAAAAAAACAAAGAAAAAATGAACAAAGAAAAAAACAACAACAAAAAACAAACAAACAAAAAAGACGCTCATTTAATTTCAATTCATATTGTTCTATTTACTTTGCCTCCCCACACGGGCAGAGTTCGACACGAGGATCGTTTTTTAATGTGAAGAAAAGGAACAAAAATAAAAATTGTCTCAGTCGTGAAGGATTTCTCCTCCACAGTGTAACGTCAGAACAGATACTGTGAAATAATAGCTGAATGGTAATTTATTTATTGCGGACTATTATTCTCATCTTTATTGGTTTTTGTTTCACGACGTTTCGGCCAACTATTCCTCTGGCCTTCGTCAGGTGGTAACGGCGACGGATAGGAACTTCGAATCTCCTAACTGCATTCTCAGCAATCACTGCCATCCGGAGTTGTCGTCTCACCATGTTTTGGCTAAGTAAGCCTCTGGCCAGTAGGATTGAAGCTATCTTCAGACAATGCTCATCTGGAGCCGTAGAGATTCAATAGGTGTATCAGAATTTTTGTAGGAATTTTTGATACCCTTAACACGAAACTGCGAATAAAATATAAAAAACTCGTAATTTCTCTTTTAAAGGTGGGTTGTTTATTTTCTTTATGGATTATACTTCCAAAATAAACTATTAAAGTTGTATAAAAAATAATAGAAATATTATTTTTTTTATTTAAAAAAAAAACAGTAATGAAATTAATTGAGTTTACGAGTTCAGTATTTTTCAATTTTTAAACTTTAAAAATCTATCAAAATTTTTCTATTGATTCTATTTTTACGATATTTTCAGGGTTAATGTGAAATTTATGCTCTTTCCAATAAACCGAATATAATATTTTAGACAAACATTTATTTTTTAAATTCACGTCCCCCCATTTTGAAATTTCTATTAAAAAGTAAATAATTTACTCACCAAAGTTTTGTATATCACAAATTGAAGATAAAAGATAAATAAATAATATATTCTAATTTAAAACAAAAAATAGTTTTTTAGAAATTTACCTGTAAAGTCCAAAGTTTAAAACCTTTTTTTTAATCACTTTTTTTTAAAAATGAAACCCTGGTCCTTGTTCCTTTAATTGAAAAAAAAGGGTGTGATTTACATTTTTCGAGTAGTTATAAGCTTGGAAAGACAGAGGGTCGAATCAGTCAATATTTTTCACAAAGTTTCTGACACACCTAGAGATTCAACGTCTCTATCAACAGCGCCACGGGTCCCGAAGGGCGAGCAAGCTTGGTTTTTTTTTTATCTTATAAATCCACGTTTATTTTATTATCTGATCTTCCATGGTCGGGTCCGTACCGAATAGTATATATATTATTTTAATTGAAATTCTTTATTGAGATGATAATAGTCCGCAATAAATAAATTAATATAAATAATACTCATCTCAATAATGAATTCCAAATAAAATAATATATATAGCTGAATGGTGTCAACATTTAATCATGGGGGAGTGGTATTTTGATCAGTATAGTTATTTGATTACCATACTTATTTTTTATATATATACAAACCGATTATATAAGGAAAACCTAATAACCCTCATTGTCTATTTCACGATGTAGGGTTAGGTCACCTGTTTACGCCTCACGACTGATATTATAACAGATCGCACATGGGCGCGTGTGAAAAAATCAGCAGCAGCCGAAGGATAGCTGGTTAGCAAAAATATTAGCAGCAGCAGCCGTTAAAACACGTATCCAAATTAGCAAGTGTGTACGAGCTTGCGTCACAAGAAAAGGAGAGAAAATACGCCACGTGGTTGAAGAGAGAGGCAAGTTGCGAGCCGGACAAAGTGGACGTGTGAAGTCGAGGGCGACAAAGTGCTAGCTAACGGCCAGCACGAGATGGCTAGGAGAAAGACTTTTAAAAAAGCACACGTGCGTGCGAAAAGATTTTTGCAAGAGAATGAAATGCGTTGTTTTGGAAAAACCACAAATAAATGTATTTCATTTGTGTTAAAAAAAAAAATGCTGAGTCGGATTTTTCTTTCTTTTTTTCTTTTATTTGTTTGTTCCTTTGCGACGGTATCAGACAACGCGTGGGTCCGAGAGGCTTGGAATGTAACGACACAGTCAAAAAGTAACGGTTACGTTACGATATAGCTGTGCCTCCTTTTTGTCGTTTGTGAATTTTCTAGCGGTAAAAGTTATGTACAAGTTCCAAGTCTTCATTATGCGGATTTAGTTAATATACTTTGTATGGGGAAAAAGAGGCAGTTCGTACGAAGAAACAACTAAAACCACCTAATTATCCTAGAGATGGCGGATGACTCGCACTGACAGTTTGTTTAAAGTGAAGCTGTTTTGCGTAGAGCCAGCCAACCACTTGTTTGTTTTATTTTATATTTTTTTTTTTCCATTTTTGCCGTTTACGCGCACCTACCCAACACTCAAACATCTAGGAATCGTCCCAGTGGATAGAGATGCGGAATATCCACGATTCCAGGTGAGCATTGTCTGGAGGTAGCGGTTTCAATCCCACCCAGAGGATTAGTTGACCAAACCGTAGTTAGATGACAACAGCTATTGTTGAAATTTTTTTTTTTTTTTTTTTAACTATCTCTACTTAAAAAAGGGTTGTTTGTAAACCAGCAGTAATTGCTGTAGATGTAGTTGGAAGATTCGACATTCCTATCCCGTCGCGGTTAACCTGAAGAAGGCCACAGGAATAATTGGCCGAAACATCGTGAAAAAAAAAAACAACTAGAAGATGAGGATAACAGTCAAAATAATAAAATAAAAAAACAAATTTACTCATCTCCAAAATAATTCCAAAAATTAATTCAATAAAAAATTATGCGGGTTTTTTTGAAAGGAGTTTTTTTTTTCTATTACAAAAGGATACCTTATTGACAGGTCCGCTTCAAAGTTGGTCAGTAGGTCGACATCTCGGACAGTATCCTGGTTTTTAAAGTAGTCTTTGTTTGCCGAAACAAACTGTAATGTTCTGTATTCATTAAAGGTAAAAAAAAAATACATTTAGCTCTACTTTGGTATTGAGCACTTTTTGATCCCATTTTTGACCACCATACATTGAATTTTCCTTGAATTGCATTAGTTCTTCTCTGGTTGAGCACTTAAAAAAACCGTGGATTATTTTACCGTTTAATATGAAAAAAGTCAACTTCCAAATATTATTAAAGACATTCCAATGATCAGCATTCGGAATTACCCATTAACTTTTACCAAGAAAATGGAAGAGTTGATCAGAAGAATGCGGTAGGAAGCTCACTTCTTCCTCAAAGAAATGAAGAACACACGGATTAACTTGGATTTAAAAGCCAAGATACTGCTCCACATGTCGACCTACTGACCAACTTCGAAGCGAATATATATATATATATATATATATATATATATACATTTTCTACGCACATCTTATCTTTCTTTTAATAATATTATTTGAACTCATTCCCTTTTTCCTTGCACCCATTTGTGAATTATTCCACGGATTTCTGCCTTTTGGATTACTTTGGACCATCTTCCAATTACGCGATTCCCTTGGATTTTACTTATGGAAATTTAACCAACTTCTTTGGGATAGATGGCAAAAGAAGTGTTCAAGGATGGAACCCAGTATGATTCGATAAAGGAACTTTCTGATTCAGTTTTCAGTACATGGGATAAAATTCCTTCGCAACTGATAAAAAACTTAGTCGCAAGCATGCCGAAGAGAATTTTTGAAGTAATTCGTAATAATGGAGGCTATACTAAATACTAAGACCTTTTTTAGTAATTTATAATTGCCTTTTGTTAGATAAATTATCAGTGGTCTTACCATTTTGACCAGGTGAAAATGTTTGTTTTTTAAAAAAATAATTATTAGATCAAGGTTAAGGTTTTGAATGAAGCAGATTTCATTTTTTTTCCATCATATTTTCCCCTTTTGGCAATGGTTTCAACCATTTGTTTGATTAAAAATTCGATAATATGCGTAAACGCTTACTTTCTTAAATGGTCTTATGATTTTGACCAGGACTATATATATATATATATTTCGTGAGGAAAAAGTTTAAAATATTAAAAACAGTTTATGTATACATACACACACATATATACATTTCGCAAGGAAAAAGTTTAAAATATTAAAAACAGTTTATGTACACACACACACACACACACACACACACACACACACACACACACAGATTCATTTCGCGAGAAAAGGAAAAGTTAAAATATCGAAAACAGTTTATTTTTCCGTCTTACCATTTTCATTCATATTAACTCGGAAACACTTTTGCAATCGGCAAAATGGGCACCAGTTCCGTCGAGGTTTGTCCACCAGACAATTGCCCTTCCCTGAAACGAAAACAAGATGTAGACTTAAAAGCTTAATTTTAACGCATTCATCATGCCAGTGTTACACATTACATAGCTGTTAAATTGAAACGTAGTTTGCACAATATACAATGGTTGTACCTATTTACTATGCCTCCCCACGGGACAGAGTTAGACACCAGGGTCGTTTTTTAACGTGGAGAAAAGGTACAAAAATAAAAATTGTCTCAGTCGTGAAGGATTTCTCCTCCCCCGAAAGAGAACAAGAAATAGAAGTGCAGCATCTGAAGAACAGATACTACACTTTGATCTTGACCAAAAGGCCAAGCAATAATGGTTGTAATCCTTTAATCACATTCACATATTCTCCCTTTCTCTTCGTATGCTTTTATCTTTTCAGCTATGGGTTAAATAGTATTGATATTGGTGGTGACATTTCCTATTGTTTATAATAGATTATTCAAAAGAAATTGTATAGAAAAAAGCACACACGCAGAGATAGATAGATAGATAGATAGATAGATAGAGAGAGAGAGAGAGAGAGAGAGAGAGAGAGAGAGAGAGAGAGAGTCCAAAAATTTGTAATTAAATAAGCAATATGTTTCTTTATTTAAAAAAAAAAGCATCTGTTTATTAACACTTTCATATTTAAATTTTTCAAATTCTTTCAACGAGGAAAAATCACTTAACTTACAAACGCGACCCATCGTCAGCCTCTCCTGTGTCTCGATACATCTTCTATCATTATATGTAATCAGTTATTTAAAATAGTGACCACACACACACACACACACACACACACACACACACACACACACAGAGCTTTATATATATATATATATATATATATATATATATATATATATATATATATATATATATATATAAAAATAAATAAAAAGATGTAGTGTTTACCTGATATAAACAATGGTAAACTTCAATCTTTGAAAGTCCGCGGAATGAGGACTTTGTAAATTGTTTTTTTAGTTTATTCAGTGGAACAATAAATTTTGATTGTAAAGTTCAACTTACAGTTTTAATTTATTTTCTCATATATATACTAGCAAAAGTACCCGTCGTTGACTGGGTTCAAAAACAGCCTACAGAAAATGGACTCTGATTTATGAAAGTATGATAGGTTATGAAAAGGAAGGGTTATAAAGAGATAGCTTCGAATTTGGGGGTATCAAAACCAAAGCAAAATATGAAAGTAAAAATATAATAGATAAACCCCATAATTTATTATACCATACCTGTTCATACTGAAGCACTTATCACAATATTCTGTGGATCTATACTAAAAAACCTTGTTAAACTTTGTGACATATTTCCATTCTATGGAGGTCAGGCGCGAACGAACACCCCATAATTTTATTATATCATATTTCTTCAAACTGAAACATAATTATCAAAGTATATTTACGCAAATAAATATGAAAAGCCTTTATTAAAGTTTTTGCCTATTTCCATTCTATAGAGGCTAGGCGCGAACGCAGACCCCACAATTTTATTATACCGTTCCTATTTAAGTTAAAACATACTTATCAAAGTATTCTTATGTACATCTATATCAAAAACGCTTGTAAACGCTTTTTTTTTAAATTTTCTATTTCCATACTTGTGGACCAGGCGCGTACGCAGACCCCACAATTTTTATGAATCATCATTATGCCAGATCAAACGTACCCATTCCCGTGTCTCGGTACACCTTCTATCATTATATGTGATCAGTTTTCTATAATAGTCAACCATATAGGAGCCTATTCGTGACCAGGTATTTATTTGCTCCCCCCACCGAGCAAATTAGACACAAGGCCAATTTTTATGTGAGGAGTGAAGGGGAGATGGGGACCAACTCCCCGGGGAGTAGGGGAGCTGGATAGTGACAATTGGTCTTATATGTGGGGTTTCCCCCACATACGGTCTTTGCTTGCAGTATCTGTCGGAACAGATGGTATTTATTTGCTCCCCCACCGAGCAAATTAGGCACAAGGCCGATTTTTAATGTGAGGAGTGAATGGAGGGGGAAGGGAAAAAGGGGACCAGCTCCCGAGAGGTGGGAAATGGGAGCTGGTTAATGGTCAGGCATGTGGGGTTGCCCCCACATCTGGTCTTTGCTAGTCATAGCTAGTCATAGCTAGTCATAGCTTGCAGTATCTGCCGGAACAGATACTACACTTTGATCTTGTCACGAAGATCAGATGGTATTTATTTGCTCCCCCACCGAGCAAATTAGGCACAAGGCCAATTTTTAATGTGAGGAGTGAAGGGAGGGGGAAGGGAAAAAGGGGGACCAGCTCCCGAGAGGTGGGAAATGGGAGCTGGTTAATGGTCAGGCATGTGGGGTTTCCCCCACATCTGGTCTTTGCTAGTCATAGCTAGTCATAGCTAGTCATAGCTTGCAGTATCTGCCGGAACAGATACTACACTTTGATCTTGGTCCGAAGGCCACGAAGGTGGCCTATTCGTGACAAGACACACACACACACACACACACACACACACACACACACACACACAGACGTTCAGCTTTATATTATAGATATATAATGATTGGTTGTTGCGAACCCCATTAGAGTGCTTGATTATTAAAAAACATTAAAGAATAAGAGCGCAATATTTGGTGATATACGTATTACTGAAAATCAGAAAAAACAACAACAAAAAAACAAAACAAAAAAAAAAACCCAGACCGTCGGTTTCGAATACAAACAAACGAGACCAACGAAACCAAAGAAAACAAACAGATAAAACTAAGAAAGATCTCAGTAACAAAAACAAAGTAATAACACAAACCGAAAAGCAACAAGGTCGACTTACCAATGCAACAATACACCATTTTCCGTCGAATACTTCGTTTAAAAAAACAACTGCATCCATCACAACAGAAAACGCCATAATGTTTGCCATAACTTTTATCGCCACAAACTTTGCATGCAACCGGAACCGGAAGTGTTCTTCCTGCAAGAAAAGTAAGCAAAATTCAAAAGCTATGCTCATCCTCAGCCCAGCAATAAATGTACGAGGGACGTTCCAAAAGTAATGGCTCCTATTTTTTAATCCGCCCGAATGGATCAGAGGGGATTCAAAATTGCGTTGTTATGATGGCTGAACTTATTCGTCTATGACCTAGAAATTTTCATATCTTTATTGCAGATATTGCTGGTTGCATGGATGTCATGGAAGTGCCTCAGAAGCAGAGACGTGTCTTTGTATTCCTGGCAAAAGTGCATCGAGAATGGTATTAACTATGTAGAAAAATAAATTCTGAGGCATAAAAGCTCACTCGTTTTAATGATACTTCACTTCCGTCTTAATAGGTTTTCAAATTTTTTTTTGTTAAAAAAATAGAAAGTTTTATTTGGAAGAAACGCGCACGGGGCGCCCATACACAGCAATATGACGAAGGATTTTATGATAAAGATCGAAATCTCGTTTTTTTTTTTAAATAATGCCGTAATATTTAATATTTATATCTGACATGCCAATTAAGTAGATATCACTGCTTTTAGTTGAAATTGACACAAAAGTCAGTAGATATTGTTTTTTGTTTTTATTTAAATCGATGTTTTTTTGTTTTCCGAATTTTGCTATTATAATGTAGTTGCACCAAACAATGTTAAGAAATGCTTTGATACAATCTCTGGAAACCAAATCTAAAGCAAAAATACAGATAGCGGCCATAAAGGGAACAAGATCTATTCTTAAAAGAACCCTTCAATATAAATCCAAATCGTAATGAAATCAAGTATTAGCTCCAGGAGGAGTTAGCTCCCTTGATCTCTGTAAAGTAACCGAGTTAAATGCAAAAAAAAATAAATAAATAAAAATGAAATGCAAAAAAAAAAAAAAAAAAATGAAATGAGAAAAAAAAGAATGAAAAAATACGAAAAAAAAAATACAAAAAAAAAAATGAAAAAAAAAAATACAAAAAAAAAAAATGAAAAAAAAATGCTCAGTAATAGGGACTCTGTGTTCGTATTCATCTGACTGACCTAGAGGAATTGTTTGAGCTGAAGAAGAAAAAAGAGATGCATCAGTGTCCCATCGACACACAAGACAATAATTCAGGTTCAGATGAACATATCTTGACTCAAACAAAAATTTATGGATCAAGGACCATCAGAATGCCAGTAACATAAAAATCTTGATTTTATATGCTAAGCCTTTCTGCTTGTGTGGTAATGTAACTTCTGAAATGCAAAAAAAAAAAAACCCCAAAACAAACAAACAAAAAAACAAAAAACAAACAAACAAACAAAAAAAAAACAAAAAACAAGTGTAACTAGTGTTTGCCAGTAACGTGAAAATCTTGCCTTCTGGTACCGATGAAGTCGCTGAAGGCGTTTTTGGTATCATTTAGGTTTTTGAAACATTTCTCACGCAGAAAGTTGTCGAGGTGCCTGAAAAAGTGGTAATCGGTAGGTGAGAGGACTGGAGAGTATGGCGGATGAGGAAGAGTTTCGTAGCCCAATTCATTTAACTTCTGCAGGATCGGTTTAGCAACGTGCTATCGTCATTAACGTGAAGAAGAATTGGGTCTTTTCTGTTAACTAATGCTGGGTGTTGTTTGTCGAAGTGTCTGATGCGTTGCATTCATTTGTTGACAATATTTCTTCGCCGAAATGGTTTCGCCTGCATTAAAAAAAACTGTAGTGGATGAGGCCGGTCACTGACCACCAAACAGTCAGTATGATCTTGTTTTGGTGCAACCCTGGCTTCGGGAAGTGTCGTGGAGCTTCGTCGGCGTCCAACCACTGAGCTGAGCGTCGCTGGTTGTCGTAAAGAATCCAATTTTTATCGCAAGTCACAACACGTCCAAGGAACGGTCGTTTCGTTCTTGTTGCGTAAAAGAAGGACAGTTGAAACTTCATAACGGCATTTCTTTTGGTTATTGTTCAATTCGTGAGGTCATCATTTATCAAGTTTTTCTGTCTTTCCAATCTCTCTCAAGTGGTTAGAAATCATCGTATACATTACGTCTAATTCAGAAGTTCTTGAAAAGTTGTGCGTGGATTGGCTTCGACTAAGGCTCTTAATTGTTGTCAGCATCCGATGGCAAACCACGATGCTCATCATCTTCAAAACTCTCGTCGCCGCCACGAAATTTCTTAAACCACCGTTGTGCTGTGCGTTCAGTAGCGGTTCCTGGGCAAAACGCTTCGTTGATATCGCGAGCTATTTCAGCAGTTTTTCGCCCTAGCTTGAATTGAAATAGGGAAATTGTGCATATTTGTTTTTTTTTTAATCTTGTATTCAACGTTCTGAAAAGAACATTTTTTTAAAACAATTGTAATTCAAACGGTTGGATAGAGCGAAAACCGCTCTTTAAAATGATAATACATCAATTGAAATCATAATGAAAAATTCCGCAACAACCTTTTTGTCAACCTAATAAAAGACAGGAAGACTGAAAACAGCACAGGCCCTCGGTTATTCTATTGGAAGCTGAGCGATGTGGTTCTAGTACACTTAATACCTAGGATTTTGGTCAGTTCTCGGAATATAAGAACATACATTCTACTGCTTTATTCTCTCACCCAGGTTTCCCCTTATAAATCTGGCCCCTACCACAGTAGGCTCTTACGCTTCAGTGGCAATATTTCAAAAGTAAAGAAACAACAACAATAGCACTCCCCACCACCGTCACCACCACTAGGGAGGAGACGGTGGCTAAGTGGTTAACGACACAGACTAGCAACCTAGATGTATCAAGTTCGAATCCAGTTCGTTCTACTGAAAAAAAAATCACTTAGGGATGTTGGCAACCTTCACGTGACCCCCACCCGTAAGTATCCGATATCCTTATAGAAAGAATTCTTCATCAAAAGATATCGGGGAAACGAATGCCAATAAAATTATCATGAATGATACACCACCACCAAGGTGTTTTCGCGCCGATATGCCTTCGTCCGTGTTTCTAATCATAGCGTGACACATAGGTGATCTTATCTGTTATGCACACGTTTGAAGTAGCGTTTTTAGATGCGCTCATATGACGCTGACGGAAGCTCTGTCTGTCTATCGGTAGATTGCGCTTATATTTGAAGCAGCATTTTCATCGTAAAGCGCACAGATTGAAGGGAGACATTTTCAAAATAGACGAGCTTTTATTTCTCCTCGCTTGCAAAATTCGATTTTTGGGTTTTTGGTCTTTGGCAAGGCACCCGAGGTTGCCGCCCAAAAAGACGAAACAGGTGCGAAGCGCGAAGAAGAAAAAAAAAAAAAGGAATCGGCGTTAATGTTCGTTAATTTGAGATCTGGCTCTTTCTTCTTTGGAGCAGGACTCTTACTGAACATTTAATTGAACCTTTTCTTTTAAAAGCGCAGCAATTTCAACGGCAAACCAACTTACACACACACACACACACACACATACACACACATACACACATCTATCTATTTATAATTGTTACTATAATACCTTTTTAAATACCTACAGACACTAGTGTTTCATCCTTTCGGGAATTATCAGTGCAGGATGACACGATTACTGCCGGCCGGGAGATTCGAACCCGGCCACGAAGCCATCTCTAACTCCATTAGCAAGGAACAAACCATACGGCCAATATTAGCCGCGAGGAATATCGTTGAAATTTAAACATTTACTTTTAAATGTCGAGACGTCCGCCCATATTGATCTAATGATTATAACCTCATAATCTGCACATGCGAACTTAACTGACCGACTTTTCAGTTCAACTGTCACGTGCTCAACAATAAGAACTGAGTTTTTTTTTTAAAGTGGCTGATATAATTATTACTATAATAATATTATAAATACCTACAGTCACTATCTATCTATCTATCTATCTATCTATCTATTATATAAATGGAAATTTGTTTGTATTGTGTGTGTGAGTTTGTCCTCTATGTACTCCTAAAAGACTGGGCCGATTAAAAAAAAAAGTCACATGGGAATGTCTTCCATAACTATCAATAATCGATAATCGAAGAAATCCCATGAAATTAGAAACAGGCAAGTTTGATTAAATACAGCCTAACATCGCAAGTGCATTTGAGAAGTTACATTACCGCACAAGCAGAAAGGCACAGCATATAAATCAACAGAATTACGAATTAAAAAACAATTCAATATAACATTATGTAATCAATTCTTATTTAATACTGCAGTATTTTAAGTTATAAATTTATATTTTTTTACTAGAGTATCTTATCTTTTTCTTTTCCAGTTTTTAACAACTAGTCCTTTTATTTTCCATGTTTAAATCTTAACCATATTACTTTTCATGCTCGCATTTTTCTATGTAATTCACGATGTTTCTAGGCTTTGCTTTGAAATAAAATTATTTTTCTCTGTCTCACTTGTTACCTGTGAATTATTAGCGACAGTACAGCTGAGCGACAAATCGCGACAGCGGTGAATTATTAGCGACAGTTTTTTATATCCTGTTACGTCATCATCTCCGCTGTTCCCAGCCGATTTAAAGTAGCGTAACAGATTTGGTTGCTATGGAAACCAACAGCCAATAATAATAATAATAATAATAATAATAATAATAATAATAATAATAATAATAATAATAAAAATAAAAAGAAACATCGTTACGTTCCTTACATTCTGAGAATTTTTTAACACAGTAATTTTATTATAACTTTTGTTTTAATGAACGTAAATTGATTTTTTTTTCAAAATATAGCTGAGAAGGTGACCTATGAACTGTAAAAATTGTTTGAAATTTGGTCGCAAAATGAATGAGCGGTGAAGCATTAAAGCAGTTCTAAATGAGTAAACTAACACTTAATCATATATTCAAACACGATAGTGTTTGAATGATATATATATATATATATATATATATATATATATATATATATATATATATATATATATAGTCATCCACTTACAGTACTGTTTCACTGTTTCACAGCTCATCAGTGCGGCTAGACAAGCAACTACCTCAAGCCAGGATCGAGACCCAACAAACAACAGTTGGAGTTTCTAACCGTTGCGCTATACGGCTGCTACTATGCGGGCAGTGAATTAACAATGTTTTGACATCGTCCAAAGTACCTAAGCTCAGTTTGTTTACACAAAGAGCATCGCTTCATACGCTGATGGTAATTTGTATATCACTTCCCAAATGCTAACCTAAGATGTGTGTGTGTATACGGAGGACATTCCAAGCCTCGTATTTTTATTCCGCTCGAATGAATCAGAGGGATTGAAAATTGCATAGTTATGATGCATTTATGACCCAAAAGCTTCATATATTAACGGTGTGAGACCCTAAGAAAATAACCCCTATCTATCTATCTATCTATCTATCTATCTATCTATCTATCTATCTATCTATCTATCTATCTATCTATTTGTTTTGCGTACATTTTTGTAATCAAACATTCATATATACTTACAAAAACCAAAACAACAAGGAAAAAGATTAATAAGTCTGACGAGATGCTAACCTCGAAAATTTTTGAACAGTATAAAGTTTAAAATTATCTAGTTGATGTCGAAACAATTGTAACATTCGAAAATATACAAATATGATGTAATTGTTTTCCTTGTTGGTTTTTGCACGTATATATATATATATATATATATATATATATATATATATATATATATATATATATATATATATATATATATATATATATATATATATATATATGATGAAAATAGTATTCCGACATATATTTTCAAATATTTTGTACTGGTATTTTTTGTTTCTTAATCTCATTCATCCAGAGGAAGTCTCGAAATAAAGACGAAACGTTGATGAACACATAATACGGTTTGTTCCTTTTTATTTTCTCTCTCTCTCTCTCTCTCTCTCTCTCTCTCTCTCTCTCTCTATATATATATATATATATATATATATATATATATATATATATAGGGAATTACAAGGTACTTTCAATAAGTTTCCAGACTTGTTTTGCACAAACATTTAAAACTGTCGTAAACTTAAACATAGATTCCATGATCAAAGCTTCTTTCTTAGAACTGCACGCCTGTGGAATTGTCTTCCGTTTTCCTGCTTTCCAGCTGTCTATAATATGGTTGTCTTCAAGTCCAACGTGAACAAGTTTCTGATGAGCCGTTCCACTTAAGTTAACAAATTTACCGAACTTCCATTACTATCGATTACTATATTGTCCTTTTGACTACTCTACACTCTTTAACCCTTATCCTTGAGTGGCATATCAGCCTTGATAAGTGGTGACGCCTATGTAAAAAAAAAAAAAGCCTCTGGAAAATTGAGTATGCTATTGCAATGCATCTTATGAGATGACTGACAGATTTTCTGTAAAAGTCTGAGGACGCTACAGACGGCCAAAAAAAAACGGCCGTGTAGCAGAAACAATAATGTAACTTAACAGAAAGATATGGTAATAAAAAATAAAACGCATATTTGCTCTACAACAGTATTGAGCACTTTCTTCAGTTTTTATTAATTACCATCTCCACTAAATATATATATATATATATATATATATATATATATATATATATATATATATATATATATATATATATATATATATATATATATATATATATATATATATATATATATATATATAGAGAGAGAGAGAGAGAGAGAGAGATGGGGAGATTGTTCAAAAGTCACTGGAGGATTGTCATTTTACCATTAATAATTATTTTTTTCCCCATGTTAGATATTTTACAGATAATATTTTTGAAATTATTAAAGCATTGAACAACCTACGCAAGTTATTGCATTGTTTTACCACGATATTATCTCTCGTTATGGCAATGTGAAATGGCCACCACGTTCCCCACACTTGAATAGCCTCAGCTTTTTCTTGTGGAGATATCTTGAATAAAGAGTCTATGCTAATAACCCCCAACCCTGCAAGAATTGAAGGAAAATATACGGAACGAAGTAAGGGAGTTAAATCGCAATCCAGAGATTCTGCAATTTGTCATGAATAATATTTTGGAAAGAGCATAAATATGCGAAGCTGAAAATTGGTAACATTTAAAAGACATTATTTTTCATAAAGATTGTTTGAATTTTGCATTTTTTGAAAATTTCCCAATGTCTTAGATTGTGTTAAAATTGCAGAAAGATACCAAAAATAAATAATCTATTAAATTCAAAACACACTTAAGTGGCTTTTTGAACATCCTATATATATATATATATATATATATATATATATATATATATATATATATATATATATATATATATATATATATATATATATATATATACTAGCAAAAGTACCCGTCGTTGACTGGGTTCAAAAACAGCCTACAGAAAATGGACTCTGATTTATGATAGGTTATGAAAAGGAAGGGTTGTAAAGAGATAGCTTCGAATTTGGGGGTTTCAAAACCGAAGCAAAATATGATGAAAGTAAAAATAAAATAGATAAACCCCATAATTTATTATACCATACCTGTTTACTCTGAAACACTTATCACAATATTCTGTGGATCTATATTAAAAAACCTTGTTAAACTTTGTGACATATTTCCATTCTATGGAGGTCAGGCGCTAATGAACACCCCATAATTTTATTATACCATATTTCTTCAAACTGAAACATAATTATCAAAGTATACTTACGCAGATAGATGTGAAAAGTCTTTATTAAAGTTTGTGCCTATTTCCATTCTATGGAGGCCATGCGCGAACGCAGACCCCACAATTTTATTATACCATCCCTATTTAAGTTAAAACATACTTATCAAAGTATTATTATGTACATCTATATCAAAAACACTTGTAAACGTTTTTTTTTAAAAATTTTTAAATTTTTTATTTCCATACTTTGTGGACCAGGCGCGTACGCAGACCCCACAATTTTAATGAATGATCATTATGCCAGATCAAACGTACCCATTCCTGTGTCTCGATGCATCTTCTATCATTATATGTGATCAGTCTTCTATAATAGTCAACCATATAGGAGCCTATTTGTGACCAGACACACACACAGACGTTCAGCTTTATATATATATATATATATATATATATATATATATATATATATATATATATATATATATATATATATATTATCCCGCATTTTGCTAATTCCTACCCTCTGATGAGAAGGAGAGTATTTCTTCGAAACTCCGCGGATTAAGGACTATCCATTTATCTAGTGTTTCCTTTTCAGATTAAATATGTTTTTAACTCATTTCAAAGTGTTTTTAACATATTTTATTAACCGTTTCCTTATATATATATATATATATATATATATATTTTGTGTACAGAAAGTTGTTAGTTGAGACAGGTCATTGGTACCGTCGGTTTCAAGCCCGATAATAAGGCCCGTTTAAGGTATCCTTATCGAGCTCTCTTCAGCCAATATTCGTCTCAGATTAATATTAAGGATACCTTAAACGGGCATTATTATCGGGCTTGAAACCGACGGTACCAATTACCTGTCTCAACTAACAACTTTCTGTACACAAAATATAAGTACGCTCTTAAAATTTGGATTTTCCTTTTAATTGAGCACTCTGCTGGAATTCTTTTTCCAAAAAAACTAATCATATATATATATATATATATATATATATATATATATATATATATATATATATATATTATTTATTTTCGTACGATAACATCTTACAACGGAAGTGCTCGTAGATAAACATTGTTAACGTTGATTTTGAAATCTTTCCGCGCTAAGACAATCCACGGAGTAAGAAAATTAATTTTTAAATGGGTGTCAACTTTAATAATCTTAAAGGGATTTATAAATATAAATATTAATAAACATTTTTTAATAGACTATAATCAGTGAAGAAAGGAAGTGATAATTACTGCTGATCGATGGAATGAAATCAGCCACAAAGTGACCTTTGACTCCATTTTCTATATATATATATATATATATATATATATATATATATATATATATATATATATATATATATATATATAAAAGCTACTTCGTTTACTATCATAAAATTAATATACGAAAGTATAAATTTATGCGTAAACTTTAAGTATTTTTTTCAAAAGTGCTCAATACGTAGGTAGAGCTAGTTAGTTAGTTATAAAATATATATGGCGATTAAGCTACACTGAATATTCCGTGTTTCATCCACTCTTATATATAAATAAAATTAGTTATATTTTTTTTGGAAAAGGGATTCAAGCAGAGTGCTCTATTATTAGGAAAAGTCCGAAAATAAGAACGTATTATTTATTTATGTTTTGTTTACAGAAAATTTAATGATAAGTCATCAGTACCGTCGGTTTTAAACCTGATAATTAGGGACCGTTTAAGATACTCTTATCCAGCTGTCTCCAGTTAACACTCATCTCCTCATCTAAATTTTCTGTAAACACACACACACACACACACACACACACACACACACACACACACACACACACACATATATATAAACTCACTATCTCTGTATGTCTGTCTCCAATTTTTTAAAAAGTTTATGTTCTCCGAGACGCAAGATCGCAGAGCGGTGTGAGTCTTGTCAAATGATTGCATTTTTATGGACCGCTTATCTTATTGGTTTTTAGCCGGTACAAATAGCGGCAAAGAGAATACAATTAAAAAAAAAAATAGAACTTGGCAAGCGTAAGTCGACTTAAAGTGACACATGAGCTAATATATATTTATGTAAAAATCTGTTCATTCTTAACTATTTCTTATCTGCTTGGCGATAGCTCAAACGGTAACATTAATGTTTCGGTTTCGAGTCTAGCATTATTTTTTTTAAATATAGCAATCCCAACTATATATTGGGTACAATATAATACGCAATCTTTAACAATTGCATTCCAAATATTAAGACGGCGGAAATGGATGCAGTGGATGTGAATACGGAACGGAAATCACTAAGCATGAAACGAAATACGAAAAATTATGTGATAAAACTTGTGGAAGACATTTTATCTAAGAATCTAAAAAAAATATTAAAGAAAACTTCATTTATAGAAATGTAGAAAATAAAATTTAATTCTTTTATCGTTTCGCCGTAAAAACAAGACGTTTTAAAATTAAAAAAATAACTTTTTTGAAATAAAAATTTTTCATATGAATATATTCAAAACATATTTATAGAAATGTATATAAAAAGTTTATTATTTTTTATTGTTTCATGATAACTAAATTAAACATAATTAAAACTAAAATAAACTTTGAAATATTTCTGTATGTTTTCGTATTTCGTTTCATGCTCAGTGACTTCCGTTTCGTATTTATATACACTGTCTCTATTTGAGCCGTCTTAATTTTAGGAACGCAAATATAGCAATCAATAGAGAATTGACTCTGTAATAATAAATACGAAATCTACATAAATTAAAATATCATATTTAAGCGTATTTTACGACACGAACCGGCTAGTATATATATAACTACTTAATTTACTCACATAAAATTAATATACGAAAGTATAGATTTATGCGTAAACTTTAAGTATTTACTTCAAAAGTGTTCAATACGTAGGTAGAGATAGTTAGTAAGTTATAAAATATATATGGCGATTAAGCTACACTGAATATTCCGCGTTTCATCCACTCTAGGACTCCTTAGGCTTATGCGCATAAGCCTGAGGAGTCCTAGAGTGGATGAAATGCGGAATATTCAGTGTAGCCTAATAGCCATATATATATATATATATATATATATATATATATATATATATATATATATATATATATATATTGAATATCTACAGACACTAGTGTTTCATCCTTTCGGGAATCTTCAGTGCAGGTGTCAGGATTAACACCAGTCGATAGATTCGAACCCGGCAACACAAGCCATCTATGGATTAATTAGCAAAGACCGTATCCACTCGACTACCATTAATTGTGAAATAATGTTGAATTCGAACATTTTATTTTTAAATGTTTTTACTTCAGTCAAAGTGATATAAGCGTTATACGATGATCTATGCATAAGAGCTAAATTGACCGACTTTATTCAACTGAAAGTGCTCAACGTTAAAAAACGAGTTTTTTTTAAAGGGGCTGACATAATTATTTACTATAATAATTACACACAAAAAAACACACGCACCCCCCATATATATATATATATATATATATATATATATATATATATATATATATATATATATATATATATATATATATATATATATCAGGGGCCCGATTTCAAATTTCGCTAGATTCAGCCACTCTGATGAGTCGTAGACGACGAAACACATGTCGGTGGATAATTATATTTTAAAAACAATATATATTGCTGGAAGGTTTTAAAATACGGCATAAAATCTAATATATAAACGGCTATATGTCTGTCTGTCTGTCTCCATATATTCAAACTGTATCTCTTTTGAAACTAAAAGTCACAGAGCGGCACTAGGGGTCTGAAATGATTGGATTTTTTTACGGGCTGTTCTTTTATGGGTCTTTAGCTGGTAAAAATTGTTTTTAAGGGGTCAAAATGGGTCAAAATTGAAAACATCGTTAAAAGTTTTGTACATTCATATTAGCTAATTTTTAATTTTTCATTACTTTATATGTGTGTCACGTTGGTGCAGTGGTAACGTCACCAGCATTAAATGCTACAGTGTCGGTTTCGATTCAAGCTGATGGCACCTAATTTCTTTTTTTTTTTTTTTAATTACTTTTGAAATTACGACTCTATAATAATATATACCAAATCTGGGCAAATTTATACATCATATTTAACCGTATTTTACGCCCGGGCAAAGTCCTGCTAGTAAGAAATAAAGAATAGTAAGTAAATCCTTATGAAAACAATAAATATTCACTTACCCATCTGAAAGATATAAGACAGATGACCGGAAGTTTGCTTCGTACAGTCACAATGACTCTTCCACGAAATGCAAACGACATGCAACTTGCCTCCGAGTATTTATAGCCGACGACAAACGGCCATACAAACACAGCAAGTGTCCCCCACCTTGTTTGTCACAATATGCCCGCCTCTAATAAATACATATTTTTGTTTGCATTGGTGTTCGATCTGGACGACATGATGGTTTAGCCGGCGTCTAATTGTATGCGGATGCAATTTTTTAAAACAATCCTCATCTTTAACTTTGTGTATTCAAGTCAATGGACGACGATAGGCCTTGTTTTGCGTGTGTATGAGCGTATATCATTTGATCTATATGCGTGTGCGTATTTACATGCTTATGTGCGTGTGCGTGCATGTGTTCACGCTCTTAATGTGTGAGCGGGTCACTTCAGATATGTTTGCATTGGCGCAAAGCTGCAAAACCCGGAAGTTGAGTTTTAAAAATGAGACGAAAACGATAGTTTTATATTGGAGTTTGCATTTTTATTTAGTTTCATGCGTCCATGATTATTTATAAAATATTCTGTATGTCAGCCTGTCTGTCGGTCTGTATGCGCGTCACCTTCAAGTTTGAACGCATATTCTTTTCTGAATTCATTTTAGGTGATAGGGTGTGTCTTACTTACTATTTTTTTTCTTGACACCCTTTCATCACTTGAAATGTTTTTTTTTAGAAATTGACCCAGACAACAGATGAAGCCGCTTGATGTAAGAATCTAACAGAAATACTATTTTAACATAAAAAATGAGCCAACCAAGGATAAACTCCTACCCAGAAAAAAGCCATCCTTCCCGCTTTGTCAGAAAAAATAGCCAATGAAATGTAAGGGCCAAATGGCCATTTTGCTACGAATAAAGTTTAGTATCTGTTTTGATTCTGCATTTATTCTGTTCTTGGTCAACGAAGAAGAAGTCCTTCTAGACTGAGGCAATTATTTTTTTCTTACTGGCATTGAAAATATTCAGAAGTAGGTTGTTTGGTCGGCCTAGAAAGAGAACATTAAAAATGTCTTCACCAGCATATATTTACGTATATTTTTTTTTTATCGCCTTTTAAATTTGTTCTAGTGTATTGTATCTGACTTTTAATTTTGTTCTTTTATGCCTAATTCTGTCACAAGCCAGACAAGTTTTTTGTGCAGTATGGACAGTTTTTAAACCAATGTAGTGTTACGCATCAGCTCAGGACTCTGTATCGATGACATGGACTTGATGGTGACTTACTTTGATTCTCAGTGAATTTTCTTTCTTCATGCGAGGAGGGAGGATAATATATTTTCCTTCTTTATTTACTCTGTAGAATCGGGTTTAGATGTATCTTTCTTACGTACGCGACGCTGAATTCTTCAATGCCCGTTGAATCCTTTTTAAGCTAACCACTCGTTGGCAGTTTTCCGCCAACTTCTGTACTGTCAGGTTTTGTTCGATTTATAATTTAGTTAAAACGTTGAATTTCAGAGTCTCTTTTTTTACATGGGGGTCACCACTTATCAAGGCCTGAAGCCCACTCAGGGATAAGGGTTATTGCGTGTACAGTAATCAATGAGATAGTATTGTAGTAATCATTAGTATTGGGGGTTTTGATAGAGTGTCTTACTTAAGGGGGCGGTTTGTCAGGAGTTTGTTTATGTTGGACTTGAAGACGTCCAAGTTGTAGTCAGGTGGGAAGCAGGCAAGCGGCAGAGAGTTCCACTGACGTGCAGTTCTAAGAAATAAGCTTTGTTCATGGAATCTACGTTTGGATTTAGGCACAGATAAAGAGTGGGGAAAATTATTGACAGTAGTTTCAGCCAGACGGGTCTTTCTCGTGAAAGATTGGCGAGGGGGGACGAGGGATTGGAGCTCAGACGAGCACCTGCCATGGAAATAACGATAAAACAAAGACAGGCTCGCAAAGTCTCTTCTGTGGGAGAGAGGTTACAGCGAAGAGAAAAGTGCACCCTCCACTAAACCACGAAGTCTATTTTGTACATTGTGTATTTTGTACAAGGGCTCTTGTCGATATCAATCCTTCTACAAATATCAGACATTTAAAATCGTTATCATTCACTTCAGCGAGTTTAAAATTGTCGCAATGTATCCGTGTCATATTTCTTGTCATATTTCTTGTCATATTTCATTTGATGCAAGTGTCCTTGTCATATTTCTTGGTTAATTCAAGCATTTTCACCTGTTATGAAATGATGACGTTTTTGGGCTGAACAGTTATGTCAAGCGTTTTACGGTTGAAGAAAAAGTTAAGTCATATGCTATTTTTTTCGGTAAAATGTAATCCACAAATTTTTTGTGTTCTATGAATTCTAGCTTTCGAAGCAATAAATACAATCGATGTTATACAGGTCCTCATACATTCTAAAATACGTCCTGGGCGTAAATGAAATTGTTAGTAGCATTTCAGAGTGCGTTTTGTAGGAATGTTATGCTATTTTCTGTCACTTGGTTGCTATTTATTAAAGTTTTTAGTAATAAGTTTGTTTTCAGTAGCAGATTTCCTTTGTTATTCTAGTAGCAGTTTATGAAATATTTCTCCCATTTCTGTTGTTGTTCAATCTGGTTTTGTTGTTGTTTCGACGTCAGAGTTGCGATAAAAACCCTGAGAGTATTAACTCTCAGTGTTTTTGTAAGGATTATGAAATTTCATTACGAGTGAATAAGTAAGTCCCCATGACTGGTGAATAAAGACTTAAAAGCACACACACATTTTTTCAATTTCAGGTTAAATTTTTAAATCGGCAAAACCTTTTGTACCAACCTAATAAATACTAGCTGAAGTAATCATGAACGCTGATTTTTTTAAAAAATCTTTTCTTCTGCACGTCTGTTTAAAAAAAAAACAAAAAACGACAAAAAGGTTATTTTATTAATTTTTTACTTTAACTCGCCGACTTTTATGTTTTTTTAATAATGATTTACATATTTTATTATATACTAGCAGGGGAACCTGGCGTTATCCGGTCGTAAGATACGCTTAAATATGATATTTTAATTTACACATATTTCGTATTTCTTTATATTATAGAATCAAGTATTTCATGTATTGTACCCAACATATAGTCATGATTTCAAAAGTTAAAAAAATGATTTGAGTGCCATCAGCTAGAATCGAAACCGAAACCAAAAATAACAAAACATAGTTTCATGATTTAAACTATTTCTACAAATTAAGTACAGCCTGACGTTTATTTGTACTCAATTTGGTTGTACTGTGGAAAGGAGTGTGAATTTTATTAAATGCAAGCTGGTTTCCATGACAACAATGTTTTTGATAGACAAGATGTAAGCAATGGCGGTCGGACGGTCCACAGAGTTTTATAATTATAGAGATATGGCGTTTGTGTACAATTTCTAACTCACCGCAACATTGTTGAAGAGGAATGTCGGTATCAATTGTAAACATATATAAATCAATAAATATTAAGCGTTCGTTTTTTAAAACTTTTCCCATTAATCGTGGATTTTAATGGAAGTATCTCTCGCTATCTCTCCTCTCCCTCTATCTCTCTCACACACATACCCCTCTTCTCACAAAAATTAAAATGAAGATATAATTCTACTAAACCTAGTGTCTAGAACTTTTATTCCGATTTTGATCAAAATCCATTAACGCTTTTGATTCCACAAAATAGTGCTAAAAAGAAATTGAACGCACAGGAATTTTAAATTGAAAGCCACGTTTTAGTTCGGAAGAGTTTCCGATGGCTAGCTAATCTGTATAAGTCCTGGAGATGAAAAAGAGTTTCCGATGGCTAGCTAATCTGTATAAGTCCTGGATATGAAAAAGAGTTTACGATGGCTAGCTAATCTGTATAAGTCCTGGATATGAAAAAGAGTTTACGATGGCTAGCTAATCTGTATAAGTCCTGGATATGAAAAAGAGTTTCCGATGGCTAGCTAATCTGTATAAGTCCTGGATATGAAAAAGAGTTTCCGATGGCTAGCTAATCTGTATAAGTCCTGGATATGAAAAAGAGTTTACGATGGCTAGCTAATCTGTATAAGTCCTGGATATGAAAAAGAGTTTACGATGGCTAGCTAATCTGTATAAGTCCTGGATATGAAAAAGAGTTTACGATGGCTAGCTAATCTGTATAAGTCCTGGATATGAAAAAGAGTTTCCGATGGCTAGCTAATCTGTATAAGTCCTGGATATGAAAAAGAGTTTACGATGGCTAGCTAATCTGTATAAGTCCTGGATATGAAAAAGAGTTTCCGGTGGCTAGCTAATCTGTATAAGTCCTGGATATGAAAAAGAGTTTACGATGGCTAGCTAATCTGTATAAGTCCTGGAGATGAAAAAGAGTTTTCGGTGGCTAGCTAATCTGTATAAGTCTTGAACTTGAAAAGTTTGCAGATTAAGAGCAAAGATCGTTCTCGTATGGATACGAAGAATTATGTGCGGAAATTCTAAAAGCTCCAATAATTTATGGAGCGATTCCAGTTTCTGATTGGTTGCAAGCAGAACATGACTCTGTTTGATTGGTCAGATCCTATTGCAAGTGTCTATAACTAGAACCTTCCAATTTTCTGTAATCATATTTTCATTATATTCTTTGAAATTATTAGGATGAGTCTCCTTGCTACTTTGGTTGCTTGGAGACTTGGATACAAAATACTAGTCAAAAATCCATTCTTGATGATCAATCCGACAAGTCTGGGGCCAGGAACTGACCCAGTACCTGTCGGGGTACGCCGCCTGAGTATTACCTAGGAGGTTCATCCTCGCAAGCCTTGTCACCCGGCTTTCGGGTGGGGTAAGTTTATCGCTTGCTGCCTGAGGTACCCCGATTGAGGAATGCCGACGGGTATGTCAAGGCAATTTTTGTTAGGCAAGCGTGCCCCTATTTTAGGCGAGCTTGCTTGAAATCCCCACTTTCTCGACCTTGTGTCACATCTTGCTAAGGTGGGCAGCAAGTAAATACCTGCCCTCATTATAAGAAAATATTGCAACGTCCCCCATATGGGAAAGTCTTTTCAGTTTTCAGTTTTGTTCACAGAAAACAACAACAAAAAAATTTAATCATTAATATATTGCTAATATAGATCAAATTTCATTTAAATATAAAATAGTTAAGATTTCAAATGCAAGGTCATGCCCATATCATGGCTCCTAAAAACCCTTTAAAATATTCAAATCTGGGGATTATTAACTAATGTCTAATAACTATTGTTAAAATTACTCACAAAAAATGTAAGATATCTGACTTTTTATGGAGGGCTTTCATCCTCTTTACAGAAAACAAAATTAAATTAAATATAGTCTACATTGCACCCCTTCAATCACGTGTCGTATTTTCCTGCGGTTGAAGGAAGTAAATCTTTGCTCCCCGCAATTTCAGTTGCCTAGAGAATCTTGATCCTTCTCGCATAATAGCCGTGTTTCTGAATTAACAATGATCGGTTAATTAGTTACAGGTACAGGTAATATATTGATGCGGCCGGCTTAACCCATCCCGGGTGAATGCCTCTACAGGTACAGGTAATAGATTGGATCGGCCGGCTCAACCCATCCCGGGTGAATGCCGCTGCAGGTACAGATACAGGTAATAGATTAAAGCGACCGGCTCAATATTGAAATAGATTGAAGCGCAGAAAATAACAATAGAGCAGAAATTTGCAAATTGTCCGTCAGCATCGAGTACACAAGTGGTTCGTTAACAATCCGTGTTAGGTCATAAGAAGAGGAGAAATCATGACAAAACTCCATTCGTCATCTGTTTTATTTGAGTGAAATAAACCATTGAACATTGTGAACATTTAAATCTCTACAGCCGTTGACGTTGGCTGAGGGATGAGCAGACGGGGTATGATCAATTTGCTTAGTGATACTCTCAAAGATAGCTACTCCATCAATGTGGTCACGGTAGAGGGCAAATTTAAATGGTGTGCTGTGAATAAGTGCTACTCTAAAACATACAGAGATGTTTGGGGTCTTCTTTGGAGATGTTCCTGCCACAGGGAGGGGGGAGCTATCCTTAATGTAGACACATATTCGATATCCATGATCTAGAGGGTTGGGTTCCATGGACGAATCTTCAGTGGAAGAATTTTCCATGGACGAATCTTCCTAATTTCGAAGTAACACATGAGTGACGAAGTGAAAAAAGGTCCAACGGATAGGCCTGTCAGAATTTCTCAAGTGAAACGGGCGGATGGAGAAAGCGGCGGATTTTCGCCTATTGTTTTTCCCTCTTTTTCTGTTTGTTTTTGTGATAAAAACCAGTCTCCAATTTGCCTTCTTAATGGAAAATGCGTATCGGAATTTTTTTTTTTACAAGAGGTAACCACTTATCAAGGCTAGAAGGCCACTCGAGGATAAAGATTAATGAGTGTACGGTGGTCACTGAGTTTCCTCAGTGACCACCGTACACTCATTAATCTTTATCCTCGAGGATAATTATCGTTAGTGGTAGAAATAGGGTAGAATTTGATTATTTAAGAGGAATGCTCATCAAGAATTTGTTTACATTGGACTTGAAGACGTCAATGTTGTAGTCAGCAGGAAAGCAGACCAACGAAACAGAGTTTCATAGGCGGGAAATTTTAAGAAAAGAAATTTTGTATATGGAACCTGTGTTTAGATTTATGCATTTATAGAGAGTCAGAGGGATTGGTGATAGTAGTTGTAGCTAGACAAGTGTGTTTTGTAGAAATTTGGCTTAGGAAGACCATAGATTGAACCTTAGGTAGGCATTTGCCATGAAAATAAGAATAAAACAGAAGGCTCTCAAGAGGTTGCAGAGAAGAGGAAAGACTATCATCTACTAGATTTGGAAGCCGGTTTTGAACTCTGTCAAAGCAGGATAGGAGGTTCCGAGTAGCTTCTGCTGAAATGTGACAAAAGTACTCCATCTTCAGGCGTACTTAGCTCTTATTCATGTAGAGAATTGTATCATCAGTGATATATCTACTGAAGCGGTAAGCTGATTCAACAATTTTCCCCGCGATCTTGGCAACGGATTTGATCTACGTATTCGATTTCAGATCAGAGTGAAGGTCAGTCATTAACATGTAACTAATGCATCAGCGTTGGCGGATGAAAGGAATAAGATGTGAAGAAATAAATTATACATGTCTTAAAAAATTCAATAAATGTTTAATTCTTATACACATATTTCAGGACCAAATAATTCCTGGTACCTCGAAATTCTCTAACCCTGCCGAGAATTAATGCTAACGAGTTGTTTCCTCATGCATGTGATTCGTGATCCATAGGATCTTCTGGCGCAATGTCAGGGCGTTAAGATATCTCTACAACACTATATTTTCACAATAGTACAATAAAAACTAAAAAAACTAGAATAAAACCCAGGCGACGTCCACAGAAGAATAATGTAAAAAAAAAAAAATAAATAAATAATAATAATAAATTATGCCTTGACAGTGTTTGCATTCACCATTTATCTAGAGGTAATACTAAAATATTAATATAAAGTGATAGTATTATATATATATATATACTAGCTGGCCGCCCGGCGTTGCCCGGTCGTACAATACGCTTAAACATGATATTTTAATGTATGCAGGTTGCGTATGTATCATTGTAAAATCAATCCTACATTGATTATTAAATTTTACGAGGAATAATTTGTCCGGTGGACTAATTCGCAGAAAAAAATAAAATAAAACATATTAAAAAAGTAATAATGATAATGTCGTTCATCAAATTCCGTCTACGTTTATTTACAACTAGCGGAGGACCCGGCGTTACCCGGGTGTGGTGAGGTGTGTGTGTGTAAACCAAAACAAAATGGAAAATAAAAAATAAGCGAACGATGTTAAATATTACAATAAAAAAAAAACAGCGAACCTGATGCAAAATAAAGAATAAGCGAATGATGTTAAAACTTCTTTTAAAAAAAATCGGAAAAACAATAACAATAGAGAAACAGCGAACGTGATGGAAAAATAAAAAAATAAAATAAAACGAACGAAAAAATGGCATAAATAACCCTGTTTCAATATTAAAAATTTAAAAGTCGAAAAAAAAAATACATCTAACATCTCAGCTCGAACGTGCAATCTTAAGATAACGACACTGTAACCATACCGATTGGTCTATGAACCCCGTCAGCGAAATCGGGTCGTTTTTTTTTTAAATAATTAAACTAATTCAAGAAAGAGCACTTTTTTGCGCATGCGTGTATGGCTAAATTGTTATGAAGGAACGATCTTTTGCTACCCCATCCCTGTATAAAAGTGCCCAGTTGAGAGTAAAGGAATTAATGTTCTTGATCAATTTTTCAATATTTGTCGTCCGAAGGGTCGCGTTTTAAAATGGTACAGATCTCGTGAAAATCCGTCACCTCTGTCGAAAGATTTTGCGAGACACACATACACACATACACACATACACACATACATACACACATACATTTAAACAGATTTTTGCGCTTGACGATGAATACCCTGAAAAAGTCACTTCTGATTAATGTTTAGTTTTAAAATATGTAAACCAAAAAATGATTTGCGGCGATCTTAAATGGCACCTTTGATTTTTTTTTTCAATCGTAAATTGAACTCATTAATAAGAAAAATTAAAATGAAATAGCGAGGTATACTCAGGCTTGAACAGTAGATCATTCGATCTGTAGTGGAATGATCTGCCACTGAGCTATATCGCCAGATGATAAGAATTCTGTTATCTTTTTTAAGAAGAAATGATTTGCTAAAATTTTATTAACCCCCTCGGCCGGTGTGACGTCAAATATTCCCCTGGAAATATTCTTCTTTTTATCTATGAGAAAGAAAGACTATTTTTAGGATCTGATTTTTTTCGATTTTCGATAATTATCGGATGAATTTCGGTACAAAACATAAAATTTGTAAAAGATTGGCTCAGCCGTTTCGGAACCTAGGAGGAACTCACACACACAAAACGACTTTTATATAACAGTAGAGATAGAGATTTTCTAATACATAATAATAATTATATATATATAATAATTATATATATATATGATAATTGTTATGTATATATATAAGTATATATCCCTTCTTTGTATCTTCTATCTATCTATCTATCTATCTATCTATCTATCTATCGTCTATCTTCTTCTAACTATATTCTATTCTTCTTCTTCTTCTTCTTCTTCTTCTTCTTCTATCTATTCTATCTATCTTCTTCTTCCTTCTATCTATCTATCTTCTTCTATCTTCTTCTATCTATATTCTATCTTCTATCTTCTATCTTCTATCTATCTATCTAGCTTCTATCTATCTATCGTCTATCTTCTATCTTCTTCTTCTTCTTCTTCTATCTATCTATCTATCTTCTTCTATCTATCTATCTATCTATCTATCTATATATCTTCTATCTATCTTTCTTCTTCTATCTATCTTTCTTCTTCTATCTATCTTTCTTCTTCTTCTTCCCCTTCTATTTATCTATTCTTCTATCTTCTATCTTCTATATAAATAAAATGAACTCATTTTTCCCATGTGAGTTTGACCTTAATAGGATAAAAATTCAAAGCATTACATGCAAATGTAATGTGCAAAAACTGCAGCACATGATCTGAGCCATGCTATAGGCCTATTACCCTTACACTTACTCGATAACCGTACATTCCTATATTTTTCCCGGTGAGAGTTCTCTGCCAAAATCGATTACATTCAATGGAAGTTGCAACATCTTTTCTCTCTATTAGATTCCTCCTTTTCCCGCTCCCCAATTATACCGCATCGGTGCGTTCACAAGGAACAGTACGAGGAAACACAAGTTTGGAATTGTACTCGGTTATTTATGCTGTTTTTTGTTTTTTATCTTCTTTCCCTGATTTATTCTTTCTGTTTTCACCCTAAACAAAATAAAAATAAAAAAATATAAAAAGAAAACGCGATTATTATTATTATTATTATTGTTTTCTTTTTGCTTTTTTTTTAGTTAGTGTAAGACGCAAGCTGCGGGACTAACGGGTTTTAACGACTCTAATCTTGAAATATAATTATACCTTTATTTATTATTGCTTGCAATTAAACATTTATTTTTACACAAATAATTCATTCTTTACTGTTTTTTATTACAACGCAACGATATATTGAATTAACTTGCATTACACTTAAATGAAAATTAAAACAAATAAATTCATTTAGAATTTGAGAGAACAAAACAATTCATTTAGAATTCGTTCACTGCGGAATTGATATTTGACCTAATTCACTTTTTAGTTAATTCATCACGTTTTTTTCGTTTTTTTTGGCGCTTTCGCTGCAATGATTCAAGTTTGACCGTTCGTATTGCATCACGTTCATTTTTTTTTAATTGGTTTTGTTTTCAGGATTTTTTCTTGATAGTTTTAACATTGTTTATTTTTATAATATTTAAACAGAGTTATTACTTCGCTTTCTTTTCATTTTACCCCCCGCCAACCACACACGCATCTAAAAACCCGGGCAACGCCGGGTACCCACCGCTAGTATATAATAATTATATATACATATATAATAATAATTACATATATATAATAATAATTATATATATAATGATAATTATTATATATATATAACAATTATATATATAATATATATATATAATTATATATATAATAATTATATATATATAATATTATATATAATAATTATATATATAATATTATATATAATAATTATATATATAATATTATATATAATAATTATATATATAATATTATATATAATAATTATATATATATAATATTATATATAATAATTATATATAATTAATATATATACATATATATTAGTGATGGGACGATTCTGTACTAATACCGATTCAATTACCGATTCTGATTCCGATTCCAATTCTATATAAAACTCTAAATATTTAACTATAAAAGTGTTATTTTGTCTCTATTACTGTAAAAACACATTTTAAATGTGCATATATTTTCTCAAACGTAAAAACACACTTATAA